>NW_006430726.1:1704990-1729251 GCF_000325575.1 Pteropus alecto | reverse complement strand
CCCCCCCACGTTCTCGCCCCAGAACCTCAGAGTCGTAACCCCCATCCCGCTCCTTCTGCACCTTTGCTCACATCGCCCAAACGTGGACTCGACGAATGAAGATTTTACACCGTACATTTCAATAGCTACTGCCAGATCGTCCTCCAAAACAGCTGGAGCATTTGAGTCTCCTACAAACGGTGTACGAGATTATTATCTATGTCCTTACACGCTTACCAATTCTTGACGTTATCAAACATCTAAGAGTTTTAAAAAAAAAAAATGTATTTCTTTAAATTATTGCAAGTAGACAGTACATTGGTTAGACATCTATGCAGTTCATGAAACGATCCCCCCAGTTGCTCCCTCCCTCCCTCCCTCCCCGGAACCCCACCAAGCCATCACGTTAATGCTAACTGTTCCTTAGAGTGCTGTCCGTCTAACGGGTGAGAGGTGGTGTCTCGTTCATGCGTCAGTTCCGTTTTCCTGATGATTCGTAGTTGTCGTGAACGTCCATAGCTCTTTGGACATTGCTCTTTCTTTAATGAACTGCACGGAGACTTGGTTCATATTTCGAGGGCTTCCTTCTGATGGCTGACGTCTGTCTCCCATGGCCCCTCATCCGGCGGCCCCTGAATCTGGGGGACAGGATGCCTCAGTGCGTGGGGTTTGAAGTCGCATGCGGATTGAAACCCCAGGTGCGTGGCTGTGGCAGGTCGCACACTTACGGTGATGTTCGGCTTTCATGTCTATGGGGTGAGGGTGATGACGCCTAATTTGCGATGGCTGTTGTGCGTCGTGCGTCCTCAGCAAGTGTGTGAACGTGGAGGTATATGCGAAATGGCCAGTAAGTCATTCTGATCTGCCTGATGGAGCTATCAATTCTGTTCACTTTTTATTTATTTGTATCGCATTCTTGCCAAGTTCCAAGCTCGAGCTCTTGGTGCCTTGATCGGGTGTTTACCCAACATCCCCAGCAACGAGGACAGCTGACTTAGGTCTTTTTAGTAAATTCTGGGGCTCAAGCGTATGTTGTTTGCTCTCTGAATAATTACCTAGTTCCTCTGCTTGGGGTCTGCAGCCTGAGCCGGCCTTGGCCTTCGCAGGTCACTCTATCCACACGTCCGCTACGTCCATACGCACCCGCCCCGTCGCGGTCTGCTGTCTGAATGTCGCGCTCTGCGTCAGGCCGTCCTCTCAGCCTGACGCCCCCGTCACCCCCGTCCTCCGCTCCGTACGCCCACGCTCTTAACCAGAGCCGACAGCTCCGCGCACCCCGCTCCTGGATCTCTGACTTAATCTCGCTGAGCCGCGGCTTCTCGATCCGCGTGCAGAAATAAACGCCCAGCGCGCAGTGCTGTTCCCGGGATTCAGGTGTGTACTCAGCACAATGTCACATTCCCCCCTTGTCTCAGTCACAGACCGCCACCAAAATAACTTTTCCTTTGTTTGTTTGTTTTATTGTAACTCCTTTGCATAGTAAATCCTCAGTCCACGGTGGCGTTTATTAAGATTCAGTAAGCGCTCGCCTGTCCTCCCCCTCAGAATCCCGACCAGAGGTAAAATGTTAAAATCACGATGAATAAATCTGATGAAAACTGAAGTCATGTTTGCTCAGCGTCGTCTCACATTATGACTTTGGCTACATGTGAAACGACCCGTTAAAAATTAAAAATTAGTTCCTGGGATTTGGGGAAATGAGATTTTATAGAGATGATTAGTTTTCCAGGGAGACGTATTCCCGGGCTAGGTGAGAAATTTTCCCAGCCGTGCTGGCCGGCCTTCTGCATGCTGTCGTGTCTGCCCACGGGCTAGGGGAGGGAGCCCAGCGAGGCCTCATGGAGAGAACGTTCAGGAAGCAGAGGATGGTTCAGGGAGGCAGACTTCCCATGCATTCCTCCCTAACCCCCCACTTAAAAAAAAAAAAATGATAAAACACTGTCCAGAATTTTTTAAATCCCAAAGGGATTCTAAATGTCCACGATTACAGCACACACATTTATCCACAAAAAGATTTAAAGGTTTTCTGATTTCAATTAAGATTATTATCTCCTCTGAGTGATGGCTCCTCCTTTATCCCCCCAGACATGCCTTTGGCCGATCTGTTTTGAAAGAGCATTAGCTGGGGATAACTAAGCCGCCTCATATTAATAAGTCCGGTTTCTCTCCAGGTCTCTTTGTCTTAAATTCCGAACTCCTTTTTCCTTTCCTGCTAAAGGTTTGCAGCTTGAAATCAAGGCCATGAGTCATTGTTACTTTTCGTGTGAAAGATAAGCTCTGTGGCTTTTATAGCGAAAATTATGTAAGAATCTAGAAATAAGGTGGAAATGAGGTCATTAGGGGCTGTGAGAAGCCCTTTCCTGTCTAAATCAGAAGGCCAAGGTCACATTTCTGGCGTGCCTCCTTAGTGCCTGGATTTCATGGGTCACGTCACCGAAACCTCTGAGCGTCAGTTTCCTTGTTTTTCCAGGAGGGGGAGGTAATAAGACGTGCCCCGTCATGTGACACGGTATTGGGAGGTTCCACGGACCAGCACAGACTCGGGGTCTGTGTGCAGCTCCATGCACACAGATAGATGCTTATATCGTACTCCTGGAGCACGTTTGAACATGGCTGCTCACTCCTCATTCCGAAGCAAACCTGTGGATGCTTGAGGTGGGGTGATATCTTCCTGCCCCTGTGACACTCAGTGGGATGCGGGCCACGTAACAGCCTGGACATACGGTCCTTTCTGCGTAATGGAGAGCAGTGAAACTCTTTTGGTTGGGGCGGGTGGACTAATGATGCCTCCAAAATACTGTTATGAGATTCCTGGTAGAGAATATTCCTAAAGCAATGTGCTGCTTAGACTCATAGGTTCTTAAAGCAAGTTATGCCAGGGGAAGGATTGAAATTCGTCATTTAAGAGATACCTGTCAGGCGTGATTTATGATAAGGATCTGGGTACTGCTATTCATAGATACGAAATTCAAATCTCACTGATTAATACTGTAAAGCGGTGTCCCTCCACCTTGTTTTTAGGAAGCTGCCCTGTATGTTTGACTTTTTTGTGACCTGTCGTGTCATGTTCACCTGGGTTTGTCCAGTATAGAAAATTGACCCTGTTCTGACCCCAGTTCTCAAGAACTCTTAACACGAGACTACAGATATGGGGTATGTGATGAGAGAGAGAGAGAGAGAGAGAGAGAGAGAGAATATATGTGTATCATGCAAAATGTATGCATACTAAGTATGCATGTGGGTATTCTCGAATCGATCAATGTGACTCTGTTGTAACCCTGAACGCTGTGTTACTCACAGTCTTTTGAGGTTTTCTTCTCTTGCCTTCCCCGCCAGAAGGCCCCTCCTGACAGGCCCGCCCGCCTCTGGCATCTCAGCCTCACACGTTCAGCCCTCACCTGGGAAATTTAATTCTGGATGCCTAATTTCAGAGCATGCTTAAATAACAATGTCCTTTGACTAGGCAGGCAGTGCCTTAATGCATCTTCGAATTACAAGAGGTCAGTGTCTGTTTCTCTCGGCTTTTGCTGTTAAGCTCTCCTATTTTTACTTCCTTCTCGTTATATTATGGTCACAACATATTTGTCCCATGACTAAATATTAAGGCTCCCAACACACACACACACACACAGCCACAGCGGGAAACTGAGCTCCGGAATGGACCGTGAATTTGCTTGAAGTCTCAGATCACCCTGCCGACCTGGTCCTCAGATGCCCAAGCTGTCTTAACACCTCACATGCTTTCTTCGCATCAGATGAGCTTGATCTCCAGCTTCCCATAGTTCTTTGAGGGGAGCAGAATGCATAGCTTGACTCTTTAGCGGGTGGATGAAAATGCTGAGTAAGGCATAGAACCCAGTGTACGTCCTAACTGGTCGGCCCGTCCTTATAATGCTCTTCCTGGTTGAAGAATTTAAAACAGGCCTCCCTCTTCTTCGAAATTGTTTGCTGAGGCCGAATGAGAAGATTTAAAGAGGACTCTCATTCTGGCTTCTGAAGACCTCCTTTCTGTTACTGAGGCATCATGTTCAAAATTATAATGCTGAGATCTTAAGTTGGATGAAATTTGGACCGTTGGATAGATTGTGTAACTAGTACGCAAAACATGATTCAGGGTGTTCACACTTTCCCAGAAGGATGCCTCCCGGCCTGCACCCCAAACCCCAGAGAGGCAGTCGCTTCCCGATGGTGGATATTCTTTATTGTCCGTTTTTTTTGTTTTTTTTGTTGTTGTTGTTTTTTGCTTACGCATACCGTCACGTTTCTGAGATTCATCCATACCGTTGTGCCTGTAGTTTATTCTTTTTTGTTGCTGAAGAATATCTCCTTGTATGAATGTGTCACAGTGTGTTTATCCATACCCCTCTTTTCTGGTGAACTTTTACCATCTCTCTTAGCAACTTGCAAATATACAATATCCGATACCTCTTACTGGTCCTTTCCAGTCTGCATCTCATGAACAAGGATGCTTGAAAGTTTCTCAAAGAAATATGTCGACACATATTTCTGTTTCTCTCGCGTTCATGCTTAGGCTGAGACTCGTTGGGGTGGAAGCTGTACGTATGCTTAATTTTCTAAGAAGAAAAATCTCGGAGAGGTTTCCAAGCTCTATAGGCAGCATATTGGAGTTCTGGTCACTTCGTTCCCTCCACAGCATTTGGAATTATCAGTCTTTTCCCGTTAGCCATTTTTATTGTGGTTTCACTTAGCATTTTCCTGATGACTCACTGAGTGTATTATTAGAAACTGATTGTCCACTCATAAGTTTTCTCCGGGATTTATCTGGGTCTTCGCCTGTTTGGAAACTGGATTGTTTGTCTTTTTGTCATCGATGTGTGAGCATCTATATATTCTGGATTCGAGTTCCTTGTCCAGTCTTACATATCGCAGACCTTTTCCTTGTGTGTAACTTGACGGTTTGTGTTCTTAATGGTGGGTTTTCCTGAGCGTACACTTTTGATTTTCATGAAGGCCTGTCAATCACACTTTTCTGGTATGATTAGTGACTTTTGTGTCCTGTTTAAGAACTTTTCGCCTAACCCAGATTGGTGACGATAGTCCCCTGCATTTCTCTTTAAAAATTAGGTGGGTCTAGCCTTTAAGTTTAGGCATCTGTTCTATCTCAAATTAATTTTGGTGTCTGGACTGAGTTCGACGTCAAGTATCCTGTCGTTTCTTTGGACGTCTGTTTGTTCCAGCACCATGAGTTGGCAGGAACACCCTCACCCCGTTTCTTCGACGTGGCACCTGAATGCCTCCTCTCAAGCACTGGGAACTGAGACAGCTGGCGTTCCACCTATTTCTGTGGGCACGTGGCTGATTTCACGCATTCTTCAAATACTGAAAACGGCCTTTGCATGTGCCGTGTCTGCTGACATGACATCGTTTACTTTTCTTTAGTACTTACCCCAAAACACAGCCTCAGAGTCTTAGAAACCTCCCTTGATTGTTCCCACCTTGCACGGCTAGATGCCCCCTTGGGGGCGTCACGTGGCACTGTGTTTCTCTTTGAAGATTCTCGTCTTCATGCTCATTTTCTGTTTCTTTGACCATCTCCACAATAAGAGGGTGATTTACCTGAGACAGGCTTGTCATTTTCTCATTCTTCAAATACTGAAAACGGCCTTTGCATGTGCTGTGTCTGCTGACACGACATCGTTCCGTATCCTTAGTACTTAGCACTGGGACGGGACAGAAAAGGTAGCTGCTCAATGCTTGGTTTTTGATGGAAGGTCTTGAATGTTCCAGAGAAGCCGTGGAATATCGTAGGTTTTGCCGCGAGATCATTTTGATTTCAAATCTCTTTTCTGCCACTCACTAGCTGTTCGAATCTGGGCAAGTCATTTCTTTGCTAAGTAATTGCTAAGTAGTAAACCGAGGTTTATTATTCTGTAACATGAAGATACTTGGTACTACTTGCAGGATATTTTTAATAAACAAAAGAAATAAAAACAAAAGAAATAACAAAATGAATAGTTACCAGATCAGTGGGAGCTAACGTATTGTCTTTTCGTCTTACAAGGCAAATGAAAGACATGTCTGAGCTCTGCTAATAACTTACGCCAACACCCCGGGGCTTTGACTTAATAGGTGGAAAAAGTTATGTTATCCGCTGTCCATTGAGTGACGACGGTATGAACACAGTAGCCGAGATATGGTTTCAGAAAGGAACCTGCTTTAAACATCTGCATTTATCAGATCACACCAGAAACATCGAAACCCTTAGGAATGGCATCTTGGAGTCACAATATCACAGCATAGAGAATTTAACCAAGGGAAAAGCTGTAACTCTGTATTGATGTCCCCAGGACATCAAAGAGCGAGATGTGTCCTGGGGACCCCCCGCAGGTGGTTCCCGCCCTAATTCACAGGGACTTCAGCAGATAGCGTTTCAGACTGAAGGCAGGCGGTCCGACTCGTAGGTCGGCTCCCCAGAACCTCTCCACTCTGCCACCCTCCCCCTTGATTATGCCCCCCCAGGTTATGCCGTTCACTCCCATCTGTCTCACCTAGAGGCACTGGGAGAGCGGACGGAATCGCACTGTCTTGCCTCTGAAAACCTTTCACATGCAGTTTCCCAGCCTCGCTCCGACGCAGGGACTGTGCAAGTCACTTCCTCGGCCGCTGGCTTTCGTGCCCACTGAACGCTGTCCTAAGTGGACCCGATACCCATTAAACCTGGAGTGGACATTTAAGATCAAAAGAACGTTGAATCAATGGGGCATTAGATGAAATAAATCACAGCTGCGATGAACGCCTTAAATTGATGCAATCCGTACTGAGCATTGCCCTTGATTTAATAATCTAATTATTAAATACGCTTTAATAATTGGTAAATTGAACACTTGCCTCAGAGCAAGCAATTAGGGCTATTTTTATTCCGTATTTGTTTCCCTGAGTTGAGACAGGATTTATTCAGTCTTCAGCATATTGAAGAAATCCTTGAATAATTGTTTATTTTTAGTTTTTCAACGAAATGCTAAATATCAAATCTTCGTGTTGGTGACAGCCTGCTTCTTGTTAAATGACAGCACGTGCTCACAGGCATGACGGAAGATCTCCTAATTTCGCCATAGCTAGTATTGAATATCTAGTGAGTTTATAAAGTGTGAGTAATAGTTAACGAACGTGCGTTATGATCGGTCGACTCTGTTTCACTTCTATTAAAGCCAGCGAGGAATGTGTGCAAGAGGCTCTGTTGCATTGAAGCACACTTTTTTTAAAAAAAATCGTATTTCTTCCCCAAGTCTCATCCCATGCACATATGCAGGTTTTGGAATTTCTTCTTTTCCTTTTAAGTTATCGTTGGCGATCACTTAACATATTTATATGTAAAAGTCCCGTCTTCCGCTGGTGGCCTCGCACAGGCCCTGGGGACTGGCGGTGCCCTGGGCCCTCATGTGCGTGTCGGCCCTCTGTCTCCAAGTCTTTGAAGAAGATGGACAATTCGTCCTTTTCCGATACAGAAATCCCTTATTCCAGTGAGACGAAGGTCAGAGGCCACATTAATAGTGACCCCTTGTGCACGTCACCGATGGCATCGCCCATGGTTTGCCCTGAACCTGTTTTAAAAATCTCAGTCATTCTTCCCTGTGGACGCCAGGCCCGATGCTCGTCTCCCCTAAGGCGACGGGGTGATTCATCTCCAGCCATTTCTAGGAGGTGAACCTGGCCCGAGGTGGCAGTTTATTTTCTGTATTTTGTTTTGCCTGAGTCATGAAACCTGGTAGCCAAACCCGATCCATCGACGGATGTTTATGAAGCCCCTACTGTAATCTGAGGAGGGGAACCCCGTGCAATTCGGCAGGTGTCTCTGGAGCGATACCAGGTCGGATATGGCCACTTCCCTCTGCAACACCGTTATCACCTTATGCGGGGCAGGGAGGTGAAGGGAGACCCCGTAGACAAACGGCATGGGTTTTATTTTCATGGAAATGTAGAAAGCGCCGTGTTGAGTGATGAAGAACACAGGGCAGGGGACCATTGTGAGGTCAGATTTTATTTCATTTATCTGTTCCCCAGCTTTATCGAGGTATGATGGACAAACGAAATTGTCATATATTTAAAGTGCGCCGCGTGTGGATTTGACGCACACGTCCACTGTAAACGTGTTCCCCCCGGGGAGCGAATTAAGCGATCTGGCACCGCCCATTGTCGCCTTTTTGTACACGACATAAAGGGACAGGAACGAAAAAAGATGACTCCGGTGAGATTTGAGTCTGAGTGACACGGAAGACGCCAACAGCACCGAGGGAGGAGAGAGCTCGAGAGGGAGGAAGGGCTCAGTTACTTACTTAAACAAACTTAAGTTGAAAATGCCGGGGACGACTGGACTTGAGCAGATGCAGCAGCAGGTGGGGATTCGGGGTGGAGCTGCGGGAGGGAGGGGAGACGGCAGGGAACACAGGGGGCAGTCATCTGTCTAGACAGCACGAGGTCACCAACAGAGAGAGCCCAGAAGGACCGGTACCCAAGGTGTGGGTTTGGCATTTCAAGGGGGTCTTCCTATGCAGAGTAACAGCGTAACAGCTGTGCGTGGCACAAAACACTGTCGGATCGTACGGAGACTAGCGATTAGGAACTGAAAACGAAAAACGGACCTCCACGCTGAAAAATCTTCCGATGTTTTGCAACTTAAAAATGTTATTCTCATCCAGTGTACGCATGATGTAGTAAAAAATTCAAACCGTACAGAACTATGCAGGATAAGAAGGGAATGGCTTTCTCTGCCTTTCTTTGCGGGGCATCCCATTGATAACGGCTTCCGTAAAAGTGCCTTTGGATTTTGCTAAATTTTTATTTTATCTTATTTTTTTAGGGAACAATCAAGTCTTTACTCAAAAACGAAATTTTTATTTTAAAATAAAGAAGACTCACTAAAATAGGACAGTGAGTTCCATATACCCAAGAAATGGACATTGGTACGATTTATTAAACTACAGGTTTTTGGCAGATTTTACCAGTTTTTATATGCACTTTTTTAAATGTGTGTGTGTATCAACTAGGAAATTTTGTCACATGTATAGATTTTTAAATGTCTTCAATAAAACAATAAACAGAACAGATTTAAAAAAAAAAACTTGCGCAAGCATTAGTATGAGAATTCGAGGGTGGACTCATGGGCATGATGAACACGTGGACATGAACCACGTCCCTGCAGAAGTGGGCTCACGGCGAATGGGCTGCACCGGAGGGCTCTGCGTGATAGACACACACGGTGGATGATGGTGGCCGAGGGACAGTCGGGTCAAATTTTGACAGAAGGTGCATCCAGGAGGAGTGGCCACTTGAAAGGATAAAGGATCGCATCAGGTCAGTGGCATTTGAAAAGGAGAGGGGCTAAGTGACCTGAATGACAGCCGTCGAGAAGGAACAGAAAGGGGGAGGCACTGGGTGACAGTATAGGAGTGACTATTTTTTGTGTTCTAGCCCTGAATGCGGAGTTAAAATGTGAGAACAGAGGCGATGAAATCCAGTCATTGTGAAGTGAGTGGCATCAGATGTCCAGTCTATGAAATGGGCATGGGATCGGGTTATCTTGTAGAGTTGTGAAGATTAAATAATCTGCAAAGTGCCAAGAACAGTCCCTAATTTATAGGGAATGGGCAATAAACATGAGCATTATCGTCATCACCGTCAGAGGAGAAGCCGAACTTGATGTACATTTTGTGAATTTAGGTGCAGATTCAGAGAGCACCTCGAAACACGCGTTACGCATTTTCTCTTTAGCTCTTGTAACACCTCAGATCAAATCACTAAAGGAAGCGTTTAAGTTATGGCATGGATCCAGAATCGAGACGGGAGCAGCTGGCAGGAGTCACCAGGAGTGGCAGGATGGTGTCAGTGACTGTGGAAAAGGGGTTGGAGGTTCGGGTTTTGGGGGCCGGTGATGTGTTCTGTTCTAAGGGTGCGCCAACAGTACGATGTTCCCACTATGTCCGGGAGGCGGTTGAAGATGGGGGGCAGGAGCTCGGTGATCTGGGGAGTCACCCGGCCCCGCCCACGGTCTACTGAAAATACTAGATTAGATGTTGAGGTGCTTTGTCGGGTAGCAGTAGCTGACTTACGCCATGCGGTCAGGTTTTGTGTTTGTTGTCATCTATCTGTCTGTTTGCTCGCGTCTCCGCTGTCCTGCCCGGGCTCATTGTCTGGGTTTGCAGAGTAGGGCCGCCTGAGTCCTTTCGTGGAAGCCGAGTCCCTCTGCTTCACCTCGTTAGATCTGCCCGCCTGCCCTTTCTCTTCCCTTTCAGATGCCGAGAGGGCCGGCAGCAGGTGACGCCGCCTCGCCTGGTCCTGTTCACGGATGCTCTGCGGACAGTATACACGAGAGCTCCTCAAGAGCTCATCGTATTGGCAAGAACAGTGGGAAGGGGTATTTATTCACTTAGGTGTTTTTTAAACAAATGATAGCTGGAAAGGGCAGTCAGACCGCGTGTCCCATCTGTGGATCTGTAAGGATGAATGTGTAGGTCTTCATCGAGCAAACGTGCATTATAAACGGAGTAAACCGAGATACAGGTGGAGAAGTCAACAGTGATTCTTGAGGATTAAATAAATTCTCTTTTCTAAATGTCTGCCCAGCCCATATCTCATCAAGTACGACTCGTAAAGATTGGCTTTGAGATAATGCAGAGCAACCCAAATAAATACGTCAGAGAGTAAGTATCCTGCTCCAGAAGGAGCCTCTGCCGGAAAGGAAGGGGCCGTCAGTTCTGAGTGTGACCCCGATAACAAATCAGCCTGAGAAATGCGAGGTCGGTGGGTTTCTCGTTGTTTGTTCTCCGCGGCATCGAGCACGCGTTTTTCTCGGCACGTGACTCCTTGATGGCTTCTCTGACTGCCAGTCTAAAGCTCCTCTGAGCACCAGGCGGGGACGTCGTGGTCTCATTGTGTCAGGAACCATCCCTGGTGATGACAGGGCGGTGGCAGTGGCCCCACCAAAGCTTTGCTCACCGACACGCCCAGTCCAGGCACCAGTGCCCGCGGGTCACTCAGCAACTCCGAGAAGCCGAAGCCAACTCGGATCCCGAGCTGAGCTGGAGGAGCGTTGGAATGGTCTGAAGAGTTAGAAGCCACTTTGAGCCGTTGTGAGCCCAAACTGTATTTAAAAGGTCTGTGCCCCTCACCATTGCTATAGGGTCAGAGAAGTGGGGGTTGTAAAGACGCTTCTGGAAACGAAACCCATCCAGACTGCACATCCGGTGGGAGGGTTCGCTTCACCTGCTGACCCCACGACCCTTGAGAGTCGGCTTCCGTCGCCATCCTGTAGGGAGCACAGGGTCGCCGTCGCAATGCACCATGATCTGGTTAATCTTTCATTTCTTTTTATTAACAATTAAAAAAGGAAGTATAGAAATTTACTTTATCCAAGCTCGGTCATGTCACCAGCCTGAGTATTTGGAACTGCTACTAAACCTCTGAACTTGAGTCTGGTCCTGAGAAAAGATCTTAAACACGGTGGCGAAGGATGCTCTACAGACGGAAGCCTGAGGAGCCATGGCGGCGAAAGGCTTGGATCCTGGGTACCGAGAAAACGAAACCAGTTCTAAGAACATCGCGACATTCGCTAGAATTTGAATATGGATGATGGATCAGGCAATAGTAATGGACAATGTCAATTTTTCTGATTTTGATCATCGTACTGTGGCTCGATCGGCGAGTGTTTTCCTCACCTGGGGAAGTACACGCATCGACATATTCTCCATAGGTAGGCACCATGTCTTCAGCCTACTCCCAAACGCTTTATGAGAAACAACGTAAGTGTGCATGCCTTCCGACATCAAGTCCCCGTGCAGATTTCAGCTGCGATAACGTTAAGAAGTATAAAAGCGACAGACTTATAACAACATAATTCGAACCGCTAGCTACTTAAATTTCTTTTGCACTTACTGGTTTTGTGAATTTTAATAAGTTTTTAATTCTGTTTCATTTCAGTCAACATTTTTTTATCTTTAGATGGAGGAATGGAACAGCACGCAAATAGATTCGATACCTGAAAATTAACGTGTGCCATTAATTAAAAATATCAGTAACATTAAAGCCGAACCAAAAAAACGAGGCGACAGTAACGATGAAGATTTCTGAATAAAAAATGTCACCAACATATCCTCTCATTTAACATAGCAGCTATTTGCACTTATGCCTATTACCAAATACTCCTGATGTGTATATTTTATATAGCTACAATGATAAGAAAAATCGCATATTATTTCATAAAATGCTTTTGAATTAATACTATATTGTAAACTATTTCAGTTTCCTATATTTTCCCAATCATTATTTTTTTAATAATCATTATTTTTTATATAGTTACAATGATAAAAAAATCGCATATTATTTCATAAAATGCTTTTGAATTAATACCATATTGTAAACTATTTCAGTTTCCTATATTTTCCCAATCATTATTTTTTTAAAGGCCACCTCACTACTCCATTAAAGGGCGTAGCATCTACTTAGCCGTTCCTGGACAGCTGGACATGTGGATCGCTTCTAATAGCTTTTGAAAAAGCTCAATGAATATTTTACAAGTGTTTGTTTGTTTTCACATCTGCCGAGTCCTTTTTTTATGATAACTTCCCAGGAATGCTATCCAGAGGCAAAGGATATAAACAACTTTAAGGGTCTAAGGAGGCGGGCCAGTTTATATGTGCACCAGCAGAATTTTTCACCGAACATCACGCCGCTTCAGAAAACACGCTAATTAAGCGGTAGCCCGTGCGATGAATCTGTTACTCTAGCACGAGCGAGGAGAAGTCAACGTTCACGTTGATGTTCGTAAAGATAGTGTCAGTCTGAGATGGAGAATGATGCCCGGAAGCCAAAGATGGCTCCGTCTTCAAGAGGAAGTGTGGATTAGTCGTGGCTGGAGGAGAAATGGGACAGTGTCCCTTGACTCCTGAGGGCCCCCGTGCCAGCTCACGTTTTCCCAGGAGGCACAGGCGCACTAAGACCTGAACTCTCTGTCCCCACCCTCGCACCTGCGGTCCCCCTGCTGTTCATCTCTGTGGAAGGATCGGCCGGCACTCTGAGATGCGGCTCGGCCAGACCTTCCGGTGACCGAGGTCCTGTCTCGTTCAGAGGTAGAGGGTTAGGGCGATTAGCCTTGCCGGGGTCGTAGATCTTAAAGGGGATCTGCTCGCTCAAGCGGTTTCATTCATCTCACATAATTAGAGAAAAAGAAAGAAAATTTCAAACTCCATATCTCCTCTCTTATCTTCAGCTCAAAATAGGATTCAGTTAAGGTTAATATTAACCAGGTTTCACACAAATGGCTTTCAAACTGAATGAAACTTGAAAGGAAAGCATTTTTTTTTTTTTTTGAGGACTGAACCTCTATGTCTGGGAGTTTGCTGTGTGTTCTTTGCTACAGTTTCGAGTATATTTGGATCTATTTCTATACGTCTGTATATACACGCAGATGCAGAAGGAAAAAATATAATAGCGATATTATCTCAGGCATCTACTGTTTTCTGTCTTCATTTCAGAAAAAGGATATTATACGTGATCCCATCCAGTCGTCGAAGGTGAACCCTACTAGAAATAAGACAAAGGGCTCTCCTCACTCGAAAGAAGACAGTGAGGGAAATGTGGCCATGTGTTCAGACTCGTTCTTTCTGAAGGTTTTGGCTGCGCTAACATGTACTCTCCATTCGTTCTCGCTTCTCATGGCTAGGCGAACTTTCAACTTGGAACGTCTTTAAATAGTGGACCAATAAAGAGGCAGGCGATTACATCGCAGGTGCCCTCCAGGATGTCTTTCATGGATTCTTTGGATGACATCCTGGGCAAAGGAGTGAGCAGCATTTAACCTACTGGAGTGATTTCATTTTCCAAAAGCATATGGTAGATGTCATCAGAGATGGGAACTAAATCCTTTCTCAGCTGGTTTTAAAATCCCAACCGTGTGACCGTTAAAAACCCCTTAGACTTCCCCTTCGGAGCTTCTTGCCCAAACACTTGCCTAATCCATGAAGGTTTTTCCTGAGCGTGGGAGTGGAGAGGGGGAACTAGAAGGCCTGTTAAAACACAGCAGATTTTTTTTCACATTTTGATATCCTTCGCGTTCGCCCCCAAAGATCCACGAGGTGTTTAAATGTATTTGGTTTGGCAGATATTTAAAGTTCCTTTCACGAAGTCGCTTTTATTTCTAAGTTTGTTTTCGCCGCACAGCGCCCTCCTGTAACCCGTCTCCAACTCTTCTGCATTTTATGTTTTATCTGTCAATTGTGATTAAAGCTAGAAGCTCTAGAGACTGAGGACAAGCTCAGTGGAGACGTGAAATTTGGGGCTTCCTGGCTTAGGGTTTGGGTTTTTCTCTTTATAGCCAAAGCCTATCAGGAACCCTTGAAATACTGAAAGAGTTATTCCGGTAGGTTGCTCTCAGCACTGCTAGGAACTGGATGGGGTCTAAGAACGTGACACTTGTTGAATGTTGGACGTGAAGAATGAGGGTCCACATGAGCAACTCGAATGCGTGAGTGATGTAGATCATCTAGGATGAGAAAGACTGCCTTTATTTAAATCGCAGGTTACTAAAGCTCGTGTCCTGGTCAGGCCCTTCCCCTTTCACTAGAAATAAAGATGAAAGACAGAGCCCAACTCCGCCCGAGTTTGCACACTGATGCTATTTTGCCGTAAGACACAAAATCGACACAGATGTGCAAAACGAGGCGGAACCCATAATTTACCTTTTATGAGAGCAGTTAAGAATTTACAATATACTCGCTTTGGAGTCACATTTGTTTACCAGGTTGTTCCTTGAGGTATTTGCCGGTTTATACACTAAAACATGGTGAACCACGTGGACCCGTTTCTTGCGATCCGCTAAGACGGAAGGGCAGGGAAGGTAACGCTGACTGGTGGGGCTACCAGGGCGTACCCAGGTCATGCACAGTTCCTCTGCAGCCCATCTGCAGATCACAATGAACACTTCTGTGTAGCCCACTTTCTGAAAATGAGTGAAGTTCCCGAATAACCTCCCGCCTTCTGAAACACCGTCTCCAGCCAGGCCTGTAAAGGATAATGCTCTCAAAAAACATCTCACATCACTTTATGAAGGGCTGTTCCTTGTCTTCACACCAAGTATCTACCAGTTGCAGAAAGAGAAAGGCTCCTTCCAAAGCAAAAAACGCACAGACCGAGTTAGTGCACACAGAGGAATCAAGAGGATTCTCAACAAAGGGGATGGGTGGTGAGACACCAAGAAGGGGGATGGATCCAGTTGGGAGAAACAAACAAAAAAACGCATAAATTTCAAAGTATAGCGATGTGGTCAAAACAACGCACTTGAAATCAGCCTCTCTGTAATTTAAGAAATATAATAGAGACAATTAGAGGTCAACGTCGGGCTTTTGTCTTTTACAAAAGAATCCTTTTTCTAAGAGTCAGCAAGGAATAAGTGATTCTTATAACAGATGAACATGAGTTGGTTTATCTGACCAAAGAATAGGCCATTGGAGGTTGTAATTAGACTGATGTAATTACAGGGCATTGGAGAAAGCGTGTGTGTGTGTGTGTGTGTGTGGTGTGTGTGGGGTGTGTGTGGTGTGGGTGTGAGTGTGCGCGTGCGCGTTCCCCCAAAGAGGAAGATGGGTAATCCTAGGCATTAACTAACTGTCCGATGTCATTACGAGAGTAGATCAAGGAAACGTGTGACAGGCAGTCCGGTATGGTCCTTTTGTGCAAAGCCACTTACCTATTAGGAAAGAGCACAGTATCCTTGGGCAAAGTGAAGCCTCAGTCAGCGACCGTCTCCAACGGGAGAGAGAACTAGAGGAAGAAAGAAAGTCATTCTAACGGGGTGTCTGAAACGCAGCCCGTTAGGATTTTGACAGATCTGAACGGGTGTGCCGTGCTGTGCCGTGCGTCGCGGACTCGCTGTTTTAAGCCTCAATGGTTAGCAACCCCATTTTCTTTGAGGTTCGTTGTGTTTGTTTTCGTTCCGTTCCCAAAGCTCAGCCTGAGCCTGGTAAATAATTTAAGAATCCTGACTCGAACCGCTGGAGCGCATCTTTCTAAATCATGAATGTCTTCTCTTTTCAAAGAGCCCAAACCCGCCCCGGCTCCCTGTCCTCATGAAAAAGGAATTTCTGAGAACTTTCCGTTCAAAATGGCTGACGGATCATTTGAGGTTGCGCCTGCTCTCTCCCTAAAGCCCAGGGAAATGACAGGAAAGAAAAAAACACATCCACAGCCCCACCGGGAGCCTGGGGAGCTGTCCGTCAGCAGGCAGACTGTCACAGTTAAGCATCTCGGGATGCTCAAAAGCCTGTAATGGACATTGTGGTCAAAAGGAAAACCGAGAGCATCTCATCATCCAAAGGAGGGAAGGGGGGAAGAGAGGGCCTCCTAAAAGGGGTCAAACTATGAATCTGTGGTGGGGGCTGTGGGAAGGAGACACTGGGACTTCTATTTAGATTTACTTTAAATATTATCATTTTCAGCTTTCCATTTCTGCTGGCATCGTATCACCCCCATGGTGCTGGGAGCAAGTGAGAGCAGATGTGTTACTTGGTACATTCACATGGACTGGGGTGCAGCACGTGGTCTGCGCGGGTGACGGAAGTGTGATTTGGGAGAGGACAGCTGCAGAGCCTCGCTGCTCTCAGTGGATCGGCGGAGCCCCGGCCACCGCTCCGGCTGAGAGATTGTTTGCCCCGCGGAACCCCAGGCCCAGATCCCGATTGACTGGGTCAGACAGAACTGACATTTTCACTAGATCCTCGGGTGTTTTCCCTGCCCAGTATAATTCGAGAAGCGTAGAGTGTTAGCCGTGTAGATCCTTTCGACGGCGAGTCACAGGGATCCCGTGAAGGAAAAGACAAATCGAGACGTTCGTCGTCCTCTCGTTCTCTGACTGGGAGAACAGGACATTGTCATCCTGGGCTTCAGCTCGGAACAGCCGCGCGGGAGCAGAGCTCCGTGTTCCTGGGTGGATGGATTCTAACCACTCCCTCTTTTTTTCAAACCCATTATGGTCTTTCCTCTGGGTTATATTCCTTCTTTACGAGATAATTCCCTGTGGACAAATACCTCTGCTCAGGACCGTTCTGCAGTGTAGAAATGAGAGACACGTGTCCTCGATTCCCCGAGATCTGCTTCGAGTCTTGTCTCTAGGATCCAAAGGGCCTTGGAGCCGACGAGCGCTCGCAAGTCTCTCCTCCACCCCGCCCGCTGTGATGTCATCAGTTGCCGTATCACAACTAGATTTTTAAGGCTAGTCCTTTATTTTAAAAGGTTTTATTAAAACAGTGGTTTCTGATTTTTTTACATTGACTGTGGAATTCCTCAAATGTTCATATGTATATTTTCGTATCAATATCTAAGGAACGCATGTCGATGAAAGTCAAAGAGCTCCAACTATCATACCATAGTACTGCATTGCATAATGACATATCATGTATGAAACATGAAAACAGGATGAAGTGTAAATAGTATTGTAAGTCGTCACGTTCATCAGGCTGAATTTATAGCATCGTTAGCTAACAGCTTATGACAAAATACACACTGAGGACAAAGTTTATTATTAACGATAGCAGATGTAAATATTTCAAAGAACCTTCTGGATAATTTCCAGAATTGGTCGTCGATGCCTTTTCGGAACTGAATCCATTACCATTATTTTTCCTTCATCATGTGAGTGTTGAGGAGATACTATAAGGTTAAAGAAAAGTGTTGGCTTTGCCATTTTTGAGTTACTTTTATTTGCATTCTTTGTATTACCTTCTGTCTGCAGCTCTTGGGGAAAAAAAAATCAACTTGTCAATTTTATGATAGTTTAATTAAAACCAGATAATTTAAGACACAGCTCCACTCAGCCAGGCCCGCAGAAACTGCAGCATGTTGCGGTGTGTCGGAAGCATGCAGGAAAGATAGGGTAGAGCGGTCAGCCCCCATCGTGGGGCCCCCACAGACCTCCCACGGACACCCATGTGGCAGGCGAGACTCGGGACCCTCTGACGTGTCACCCAAGCAAGGGTCTGGTGATAATCAACATGGTAATGCGATTTTTTTTTTAATCTTATTTATTTTTTAGCTTAAGATTGTAAATAGAAGTCTAGCAATTTGTACATCTCACTGGGGTGTTTTGTACCCTGTGAAGACTGCCAGCCTTGCCAATAGAATAATTCAACTTCGTACTGCAGTGTTTGTGAGATTCGGCTGCTTCTAGTCGTTCAAACCTTGAGCGGGGAAGATTCACTGGCTTCCTCAACCTTCGTCCAGAGCTCGCTTGGCCCGATAGCAATAATGCCATGATGCCATTTTATTCTTGTCATAGGAGCCTAGAGTTGTTCCCTGATTGCAGCGATCCTTGAACCAAGGATCTTAATTCGAGCATCAGTCATGAAATTCTCTGCACATCGCTCTCTGGCAGAGCAGAGAAGAGGCGCTCTGTAGGGAAGTCGCCGAGAATTCGTTGATCTTTGACCTACTCCCTGCTCCTTAATAATCCATCAAATCTTCCCAGAGTTGTAAAGTTATAGGCATTTATGGGATTCCTTTCTCCCATAAGACCGATTGCCCACTTACGTTCTTCCTTATTCTCAGTAAATAAAAAAATAAAAATGAAAAATTTCTGTGATTCTCAGGAAAAAGGTGGGGAGGCAGCTATGAGATCTCGTGAGCTCTTTCCATCCTTCTGCCACATGTGCGTGCGGCTTCTCTGATACATGGTCAGGGGGTGAGTGAAATCGTGGCACGGACAGACTAATTCCTGCGGTCTTTCCGTGGAAGGGGACTGAGCTGAGAAGAAGGAAGGGGTTGCTCATAGGTCTTTGGAGCATCCCAGACGCTGGCTTTTCATTCTGTGGTGGGAGGAGGAAATTCTGCACTCCAAACCGGAGGGGTGTCCTTTAAAAAGAAAGTGACCCCCTTTGATTCTTCGGCACATAGCTGTCCACTTTCTTCATCACCATTTATTGAGGAGACCGTCTTCGCCCCATTGTGAATTCTTTTTCCTTTGTCGCGGATTAATTGACCACACAGGTGTGGGTTTACTTCGGGGCTCTGGATTGTGTTCCCTCGGTCCATCTTCCTGACTTTATGCCACTACCACGCCGTTTCGATTAGTATAATTTGATATTCGGTACCATGGTATCTCCAACTTCGTTCTTTCTTAGGATTGCTTTGGCTGTCTGGAGTCTTCTGAAGTTCCCTATACGTTGAAGGATTATTCTAGTTCTGTGAGAAATTCCATTAGCATTTCAATAGGAACTGGATTGAATCCCAAGATCGCTTTCGGTCGTGTGGACATTACAATGATTTTAATTCTTGCAGAACCTGAGTACAGGACATTTTTTATTTGTACTTTTTTCAAAATATTTTTTTTAAGCAAAAACGTTCAGCAGCAGCCCAAACCCATGCAAGACAATGGTACTGTAGACAGAGACCGAGAACAGCTCCTTATTCTCAGTAAATAAAAAAATAAAAATGAAAAATTTTTAGACTGAGAACAGGAGTATTGCCGTTGCCATACTAGGACTCTGTGTTGTGTGTGTGTGTGTGTGTGTGTGTGTGTGTGTGTGTGTGTGTGTGTGTGTGTGTGAGCGAGAGAGAGAGAGACAGAAGAGAGAGAGAGAGAGAGAGAGAGAGAATTCTCATTGATTTAAAGAGAGGCGCGTACTTCATAAAACAATTTGATGAAGCTGCTCTAAAGTCGGAGCAAAGCGGTATCGTGGGGGCTGATTTTATCGTTCTGTCCTCGGCAGCAGTTTCTGTGTCTTGGTATAAAGTGGAGGGTCCCATCATGAACGAAGTTCTCAGGCCACAGCCTACCCCTCATGGTCCAGCAGAGCCTTCCAGGTCTGTGTGTTGCAGAGCCCGATCTGGCCCTCTGCGGGAGCTGAGGCAAAGGGGTGCGGCTGGTCTAAACTAAGTGACCGGTTGAGCCCGAGCCTCTCGCCCCCGTAGCGGATGGAACCCCTTCGACTGACAAGACTCTTGATAACCCTTGTACTTCCATAGTACATCCGTTATTCACACCCATTTACCTATGTTTCCTCATTCAATTCTCATTGCAGTTGAGTAGAGAGAGACATTTTTAGTCTCTTACTTTTAGATGGAATGCCCAAGGTTTAGTTACTGTCTCGAGTTTTTGCTGATATTAGCACTTTTTCAAAAATTGAGTTATTTTTTATGGCGATATTGATTAACGAAATCCAGCAAGTTCCAGCTGTACACTTTTTCACAGTAAATATTGGCACTTTTCATATAGCTTTTTATATGGAATTTTAAAAGATGAGCAAAGGACATGTTTTGCATGTTCGGTAAGATCGATGACAGTGCATGCATCCGTGGGAGTTGCACGAAATTCCGAATCTTACTCGGAAGGTTTCATGTCACTCAGAGACGGCGATCCTGGCAGTTTGTCCCTAGGAGACATCGACTCCAGTGCCCAGAACACACGATTCCGTCTTCGGTGCCTTTTTTCATCATCCGTCAGGCCTTTGTTTTAAGAAGTAATAGTCTTCGCACTCTCCAGGGAGTGATTGGCGTGCAGAGCGAGAAGGGCCACGGCCACTCGTGTCATTCGTACTCATTAAAAAGAGGTGGGGAGAAAATCTTGATAGGAAACTGCACAGCGAGCATGGAATCGATTAGATGGGGTAGACGCATCCCTCGAACCTAATTTTGTGGCCATTGCCATCCCTTCCAGGTTGACAGGACAGTGATGGTGTGAAAGATAAATTTGTTGGAGGACGAGGGGACCCTTCAGCCCTGAGATTCAAGTCTGCTGAATAAGGTTTGCGGGAGACAGTCATACTTGGTCAGTAGTGCAACTTGAACGTAAAGGGATAAGATTGATTTGGATCCTCCTTTGTTCTTATTTTAAGTAGCATTTTTCTGTTTCAAAAAACCATAGATGCTCAGTAATTTCAAGGTCCTAGAATACAGAGATGAAATCAAGGGGGTGGGGGGAAGCACCCACCTATCATCTTACTTTTAGTGTTCAAAAATGTTTTGCATCATCTTGTAATTTTTTTTTTTTTTGGCATTGAATTTCTCATTTTCGATACTGAAAATCTTCTAGACTGACATGAATGGTCTTTAAGTCGGCCCTCAACATAAGAGCTACAAGTGACTTCAGAAAGGCACCCAAAGGTTCTGCTTGGAAGTGTGCAAGATGGATGTGAAGGCCTCGCTTCTGAATTTTTTATGTCTTTTCTCCTTTGCCCTCTGCACTATCATTCGTACTCATTAAAAAGAGGTGGGGAGAAAATCTCGATAGGAAACTGCACAGCGAGCATGGAATCGATAAGATGGGGTAGACGCACCCCTCGAACCTAAATCGTTCTCATGCAGCCATCACGCGGTGCGGCCGGAGGGTGGGCGGATGCCGGCTCTGCCCCGGGCTGCGTTTCGAGTGACCAAAGGTGCACTCGGCACCTGCTATGTTCAGGCGGTGCCGGAAGGTTTGGAGAAACAACAGTGCATGAAACGGTCTTGACCTCACAGGGGAGTTATTTTCTTTTGAAAGCTACAGGTGTTAAACAAGCAAATGAAATAATTTCGGATGGCGTCACGCTAAGAAGAAAAACAGTGTAGTTGGGCACAGTTAGGCGAAACTTGAGCAGAGAGGAAGGCTGATTTAGGTGGGATGGCCTAGGAGGTAGAATTCGAGCCGTCGCCCACCTGATGCGAAGTACCCAGCTCTCCCAGTCGCCTGGAGGACATCGCTCTGGGAAGAGGGAAGAGGGAAGAGCTGGGATAAAATCCCGGGGCCAGGAAAGAAGAGTTGGGGGAGGTGTGTGGAGGCGAAGTGTAAGCTCTAAGCAGGGACAGACCGCATAGGACATCTTTGGATCTGCTAAAGACTTTCAATTTGATTTAAAACCTGGTAAGAAGTCATGGGAGTGTTTTGAGCCGGGGAGTGACGTGACCCGATTTTCTTGCTAAAAAAAGGATCCCTCTGACTGCTGTGCATGCAGAAGCCGCTGTGGAGGGCACCGGACATTGTGTGGCAAGCCCAGAATCAGGGGTGTCCGTCAGTGGTCTTGGTGGTAATCTAGGAGAGATGACTGGGCTTGGCCATAGAGTGGCAAGAATTGATCAAGTTCACAGTGTAGTTCAGACACAGCGATGACAGCCCTCGTTAAGTGGAGGGCCTGCCAGAGGAAAGCGGATCACAGAAGACGGCTAGACTTTGCGACTGAGTAAGTGGGTGAAGGGTGACGCCGTTTGTTAAGATGGAGACATCTCGGGGAGGAATGGGTTTAGGAAGGAGTTCGAGTTCTACCTTGGAAGTGGTTTTGGAAGTCTGCCATACAGCTATTGGTCCTTAGTATCTGAATAAATTAATATGAACTTTAGGGGAGAGGTTGACTCTGAAAAACACAGATTTGGGAGTCATCAGGGTAGAGAGGTGAAGGAGGTTAAAGCCCAAACACCAGGGATTTAAATCTTGAGGCACAGCTCTACTGCCATCCTTCGTGGGACCCCGGGGGCTGTACCAGCTCCAGCACTGGCTCAGCTTCCCTGCCCTTCTGCCGTCCACGTGGCTCACATCTACGCGTCCAAACACAAAGCCACTGGTGGTCATGGGGTTGACAGGAGGCGGCAGTTTTTGAGGGCCTGAGTCCTATGTACCGCCAGTGGCTTTCTGTGTGGGTGAAAATGTGAGGCCTGTCGTTGGCGGCAGATGGACATGTTTCCGATGTCACAGCAGAGAGATCGGCTGTCTCTCTGTGAGCTCAGAGCTTGGTCAGATTAATGGCCGAGGATCGTGACCGCATCAGCCCAAAGGAGACGCTTCAAAATCCGGGAACTGGAGTCCAAAGACGATTGCGTCGGAGACACCAGGCACGTTTCAGTTTTAAGAGGATCCCTTCAGAGCACGTGGCTTTACCACCGAATTTGGTGGCTGGTGCTGCTTCCCGGTCTTACTTTCTCTCTAAAGCGAAGTGCAGCGTGGACCCTTCTGTGTACACATTGGGCGTGGGGGGGGGGGAAGGTAGGGGGTGGCGTGTGCCCAAGGAGCCCCCGAATCCCGGTGCTCTTTAGGGAACGTCAGCATTTCCTTTCCTCTTGAGAAAAGTACTGAGAATTCATCGTTTCCCTGTTCAAATAGTCTTGCTATTGCATGTCCTCAAAATGGTCAGGCCCAGCACTCAGGACTATCGACTGTTAGGATAACGGAGACTTCTGTAGGGATTCACAGAGCGTCACACACAAGGTCCCGTTTCCGTTTCCTTGGGTTCCGACTCCGTCAGCCGTGTTATTTTCGCTAACCCCTCTTTGACCTTCCGTCTTCCCCGTCCTCAGTCACTTTCATTTCCCTGAGCTTTCGTGTTACACCTCACGCCTTCTTCCTTCCGAATGAGAAGGAAACGAGTAATGACACATAGTAGGTGTTTCCCGGCACCTCGCTGTTCCCACTCGTAGAAATTCTCTTTGACCTTCAAAGTCCACATAAAAACGCTGCCACCTCATGAAACTTCGGCTAACTGCATCTTTCAAATTAAATTTGCCTCATTTTTTTCCTGCCTAAAGTTCTTTGTTGCTGCATTATGGAACTTCGCATCCTATTCTGTTTGAGTCATATGTCCCCGTATAGGTTTCTAGACTTGTTAAGGGCCAAGGCTGTCTTTCCATATTGCACAGGATCAACGGTGATCACCACGGTGCTTTGCATAGGTCGTCTTAACAGCCATGTATGTGTTATTCGAAGGCAAAGATTGTCACTTGAATTTTGGGGCCACTGCATCCCTTGTAGGTCGACAGGGCAGTGGTGGTGTGAAAGATAAGTTTGTTGGAGGACAAGGGGACCCTTCAGCCGTGAGACTCAAGTCTGCTGAATAAGGGATGCGGGAGACACTGTCATACTTGGTCAGTAGTGCAACTTGAACGTAAAGGAATAAGATTGATTTGGATCCTCCTTTGTTCTTATTTTAAGTAGCATTTTTCTGTTTCAAAAAACCATAGATGCTCAGTAATTTCAAGGTCCTAGAATACAGAGAGGAAATCAAGGGGGTGGGGGGAAGCACCCACCGATCGTCTTACTTTTAGTGTTCGAAAATGTTTTGCATCAACTTGTAATTTTTTTTTTTTGGCATTGAATTTCTCATTTTCGATACTGAAAATCTTATAGACTTACATGAATGGTCTTTAAGTTGGCCCTCAAAATAAGAGCTATAAGTGACTTCAGAAAGGCACCCAAAGATTCTGCTTGGAAGTGTGCAAGATGGATGTGAAGGCCTCGCTTCTGAATTTTTTATGTCTTCTCTCCTTTGTCCTCTGCACTATCCAGCTCCGTCTTCCAACTTCCAGCAGGTCAGCTAGTGA
>NW_006430726.1:1702599-1704959 GCF_000325575.1 Pteropus alecto | reverse complement strand
ACTTTGGATTTTAATTGCTATTCTGTGACTGTACTGTCGTTTATTCTATCTGAACCTCATTTTCTTCACCGGCGAAATGGTGATCTTAATAGAGAATTTTACATAATTAATTAAGAGCATGTGTAATGTACTTAGTTAGCACTGCGTAGGTGCTTGTTAGAACATGTCGGTTTTGTAGTTTGAAGGAAAATCTCATTTTTTTCTCATCTCTATACAGTGAGTAATGGGCCTCACTTATGGGTTTGTTGTAATGATTAAATTAAATGACTTCATATGACATGCAGTAGGGAGGCTGAAATACAATAGGTGTCCAATAATCCTTTGTGGAAGGAATGGATATATTCTGTTTTATTCCTAGTCTAATGCCTTGTACGTGATCAGATTTTTTTTAATTTAAACTGAATTTCATTTCTTTATACTTCATACTTGATACATAGGCAATGCTTGATCGATAATTTTTGAATCTGTTTTCAGTTAATTCACGCTGTATGGATATATAGATCGATATAGCTGATTAGTGTTGTTTCTTTCGTAATTGAATGTCATATCCCAGATTATAGAGAGTTATGGTTTTCGGCTCCAGTGGAATATTAAAATCATCTCGAATCTAAATAGTATCGTGGCCCAGACCTCAGCTCAGGAAATTCCTATGCTTTAAGTCTCGAGCCAGTGTGCCCTTTCCTTCTGAATTGCCATCTCTGGGGTGCTCCTGTGTATTTCTTCCTAAGAGGCTCAAGCCATGGGCTTTAGCCTGAGGGTCTAAAGGGAAGAAGTGTCCCCCACATTCTCAGAGAACCCAGAAAATCAAGCTGTAAGAAGGAAAAGGATTTTCTGAAAGAAAACTCCAGAGAGAAGGCATAGCACAGCAGGTCAAGGGAAAACCCAGGAGTAGGCAGGCCAGAACGGGAGCCAGCTGGAAGGCAGACAGCGCCGCTGAGATGCCCGGTGCTATCTGAGGCTGGACCGCTTACATGTCCGGGTCTGGTTGCAGTTAGCTTGAAGGCGCGGGGTCTGGTCAGGGGATCCCTGATGATCTATTTCTCTGTCTCTCTCTCTCTGTCTGTCTGTCTGTCTCTCTCTCTCTCTCTGTCTGTCTGTCTCTCTCTCTCTCTCTCTCCTTCCTCTCTGTCTGTCTGTCTGTCTCTCTCTCTCTCTCTCTCTCTCTCACACACACACACACACACGCACACCCCACCCTCCCACCCACCCTCCGGTCGCCAGCGGGTGGTAACAGTTGTCAGCTTCCACACTTGTCTCACTGAAGCCCATCCCAGACTTTGTGTGCAGTAGGTACAGTTTATCCCCAGGCGAGATCATAGCACATGACTCTCGGGCTCGCGTCATCACTAGGACCCAGAGCCGGAAAATTTCTGCCACTGAATGAAGATCTTCACCATGAACAATTCCAGACGAGGCAGGCCATCATTTGCGTCACGGTTCATCGGCTCCGTAAGCGTGAAACAAAGGCGTTTTTTATTCTCTCCCCTCTACTGTAGGGACTGTGACAGGGCCTTTGGAGATGGCTGCTTATCGTTCAAATGTTTTTCGAGAACTCCGGTGGGAGATTAGGGG
Source organism: Pteropus alecto (assembly GCF_000325575.1). NCBI lineage: Eukaryota > Metazoa > Chordata > Mammalia > Chiroptera > Pteropodidae > Pteropus > Pteropus alecto. The sequence continues at coordinate 1,703,387 of NW_006430726.1, read as the reverse complement.
CGCACAGATGCTCGGAGGGCGTGCCGTGCTGTGTGTTTGAGCGTGGGGCGCCGCATCTGTCACAGCAGAGTTCTTGCAGGGGGAAACGCCAAGGGAAGGCAGCTTTTTCGGGCGGCATTCGGAGAGGGGGGGTCATCTGAAATGATCCAAGGAGAAGTGTCAAGTCAGCGATATTATTTCTGAGGGTCGTAGGTCCTGCGCCGGAACAGGTCGCGCTCTCTGCCCGGTGTGACATTTAGTTAGTTGTCGTCACCAGTACTCCAGCTGATGAACTTGGCTTTCCGTCAGGAGGAACAGTGTGCGTGGTGTCGCACATCCGCCAGCGGCTTCTGCGTCCTTCCGTTTCTGTGTGTGTGGACGGAGAAAGCGTGTAGTTCAAAAACTCGAGCAAATGATGCGACGTCTGTCGACCTTGGGTGGCTCATCTCTAAAAGGTGTCCAGTAATGCAGCGCGCATCCCGTGGAGAAAGGCCAGCTCGTGACTGGCACTGCCGGCACACAAGACATGTTGGCAGTCGCTGTTAATGTCACTTAGGAGTCACTAGCTGATACGCTGTAAGGCATACGCGGTAAAACCATAAGAGCATTATCATCTCCGTTTGACGGAACGGGGCTGTGAGACTCGGCGACGTTTCAGAGCTTGCGTGTGACCCAGCTCACTTCGAATCTAGACTCACAGGAGTCCAGAGTGTGTTTCTGTCTATACGCGATAAACTAGAATTGTAAAGCAACGACACGCATTTTAGAGAAATATTTTGACAGGAAGTCAGATGTCCACGCGGCTCGAC
>NW_006430726.1:1700635-1702589 GCF_000325575.1 Pteropus alecto | reverse complement strand
TTTCCTCTTCCCCTAGTTCTTCCTTCCGCCAGCATCTGGCCCCATGAGCAGGTGCTGTTTTCCTCCAAGCAGCGTCTTTATAGCTTTAGCTACAGAACTGCGACTAATCCTCAGATGCTTCTCAGTGACCACTGTCGTAAAATTTAGTTGTCATTTTGATGCAGTGGGAGGAGGCGAGCCCAGAGTTCGCCTAATCTGCCAACCTCCCCGGAAGTCTAAGTTGCATCTTTTGTTACGTGTACTGATAACTAGCGTCTAATATTGCAATGGCTAAAGTGTGGGACTGCATCCCTGCCCATTGTTCTTATGACATCGGTCAACGTGTGTCACAACCGTCTCTAATGAAGAAGGTGTCTGTTATTTGCACAAATATTCACATCTTTTTATTTGAACATGGATATTTTAGATTCAGCTTTTCAAATGGCCAAGAGAGATAAATCGTACACAGACGCACGGAAGGCCTCTTCACGGGGAGGTGCTGTAAAGATTAGGTGAAGGGCCAGAACGTGGAGGAAAACCTGTTTTTGTTAGTCAGGGTCTTCCCAGAAATGCCTAAAAGCCCCCGAGGAAAGCGGTTTCTTCCAGCTCCTGACATGCAAGGAGCCTGGATGGTTCACAAAAGATTCTGATAAGCATCTGGCCAGACTTGTTGTTATATTGTAAATAAGCACAGAGGAAAGGCACACATCAAATTGTCGTAATAAAATATCTTGAATAAGTAAATCCAAGGGCTTATTTTTTGTTGACCAGCGTGCACTTGGTTAACCCATCAAGCTTGAGCTACTAACTGACAGCGATTCCCACTCCTTCCATTTCAGAATAACGTAAAGGAAGGAGCGCGGGCCTGACACACGCCCTTGAACGTGGACGTCTGACGACCAAATCTGAAAGTCATTCTCTGCTGGGCGGAGCACCCGCAAGGAAAGGTAACGACGTGAAGGGGAAAAGGTGGTGAAGAAAGACGCTCCAGATGGACAGTCACAGATCTGCATCTGCATCTGCACAGTCAGGACCCTGTCACTGATGTCATCTTTCAGGAAATCTTGGTCTGATGGAGGAAAAGCATGCAAACCACTGATGTCCACTCACGGAGACGCCAGAGAAAGGCCTGGGCAAGCACCGCGGCCTGTCAGGGTAAGTGGCAGAGGTCACTATGGGCCTTAAATGGGCTGTGTCCACTGTCTCAGGCATCTGGGGTGACACACAGTCTTGTCTTTTCCTAGACCAGACGGCATGGCCACTGGCACCGGAGAAAGAGAACGTACCGGAGGACCCTACATTACAATGCATTGTGCAGTGCGCCCTTGCTGTAGCCCTGGAAATATCACGCAAGCATGCCACCTTTATCTATTGTCTCTCACTCTAAATACAGCAAATCTCATTTTAGAGATAAAATAGGAAGTTTGAGTATGCCACTGAGGTGTAATGATGAAATAAAAATACTATAAAAATATATATTAGAGTTTAATCATTTAGTACATCAGTAAATTAAAATAATAGGCACTAAAATAAGAATTTCATGTACACATAGCTAATTAACAATGAAGAAAGCAAAATCAATTGCTAATGAACATCACCTGCTGAGTTTGTTTAAGGAAGAGAAACTTAGGCACAGTCACAGTTTGGGAGAATGAAAGTTAGAATGACTACGGAAAGCCCAGCCCAGCCCAGCCCAGCCCAGCCCACAGGCCACAGCTGGTGGTTTCCCCCGCCCCATTGCCTTCCTCCTTCCCTTCCTCCCTCTCCAGCCTCCTTCTGGCATTCATGACCAAGTTGGAGATGCCCCATATGGATACGGGCTCACAAGCTGAAGGCGTGCAGGCCGAATGCAGGAGGGCGTGGCTGGGGATCCCACCCCCCTCCCTGCTGCAGCATGCTGCCAGGCCTCCCAGGGCCCCTCCTCACTTGGCGATGGTGAGCAGTGTGGCCTGGGATGTAACATACCAGATCTTGA
>NW_006430726.1:1679964-1698661 GCF_000325575.1 Pteropus alecto | reverse complement strand
CCATCCCATCCCATCCCATCCCATCCCATCCCATCCCATCCCATCCCATCCCATCCCATCCCATCCCATCCCATCCCATCCCTGGCAGAAAACATCATAACGCCTATGTGGTCAATTCGTATGTGACAGAACAGGCGAGAATGTACGACAGGTTGGAGATGAAACACACCACCTTCACGCACCATATACAAGAATAAACTCGAAATGGATTAAAGACTTTTTAATCCATTAAATCTTTGCCATCGCTCTGAGTAATATGTGTTCTGACCTATCATCTCAGGCAAGGGAAGTGAAAGAGAAAATCAAACGGGACATTACAACAAAAGTTTCTGCACAGCCAAGGAAACCATCCACAAAATGCAAAGGACATGCTGAGTAAGAGACAATCTTTGGCAAAGATATATCAGAAAAGGGGTTAATATCTAAAATTTACAAAGAACTCATGCAACTGAACACCAAAACACCAAACAATCCTATTTAAAAAGGGACAGAGGACCCGAAAAGCCATTGCTCCAGAGAGAGCATACAGATGGCCGATAGACATGAAAAGATGTTCAAAATCCCTAATCATCGGGGAAATGCAAATTCAAACCATCGTGAGACACACCACCCCTCACCCAGAGATACAGAGAACAAACTGCTGGCTGCCAGATAGGAGGGATTTGCGGGCTGGGTATGAGACGTGAAGGATTAAGAAGGACAAATCGGTAGTTACAAAATAGTCACGGAGATGTAGAGTCCAGCACGGGGACTGTCGTCTGTGATATTGTGATAACTGTGGATGGTGCCAAGACGGTGCCAGACTTACCAAGGGGATAACTTCACAGAGCACATGTATGTCTGACCACATGCTATTTACCTGAAACTAATATTTAATGTCAACTGCAATTGAAAAGTAAGTTATTTAAAAATCAAAATAACTTGCATTAAAGAAGATATGTTGAAAGAGCATTTAACATAATTCAAGATCTTGACATGATCGTAAGTCCCAAAAACATAGGTACGGAAGGAACGTATCTCGACACGATACGGGCATATATGATAAGCCCGCAGCTAACACGGTTTGCAGTGGTAAATGGCTGAAGAACAAGGTCACTGACATCCACCAGTTCTTCTGCATAATATCTGAGGTCATAGTCAGCACAATTAGTTGAAAAAACCGAAGGCATTCGAGGAAGGGAGGCGTGAAAGCATCTGTTTGCAGGTGCCGTGATGTATATCGAAAACTCTCTTTTGCATGATCTTACTAGTAACTACACACAAAAAAATCCAGAACTGAAACACATGGCATCGAAGAAGAAACAAAGGGGAAACAAAATCACGGAGTGACAGCAAACTAACAGAAACGCAAGGCAAAGCAATGATGGCGACACCAAGCTACCAGAAGACAAAAGATAAAATGGCTGTAGGAAATCGTCATATACCGATAATCACCCTAGATGTAAGCGGACCTAGCTCATCGACAAAAAGTCACAGAGTAGCAGACAGGATTAAAGACAAAACCCAACCACATTCCGCCTTCAGGAGACACACCTCAGCCGCAAGGACGGATACAGACTCAAGCGATACTCCAAGCGAACGGCATCCGGAGAAACGCAGCTGGGACGGCACTTCTATCTGACGACATAGATTTCAAAACAAAAAACGGTAATGAGACGAGGATGGGCACTTTTTAATGATAAAGGGGACAATACATCGAGCAGACAGAACACTTATCGCGATATACACACCCAGTCAGGTAGCACCGAAATACATAAAGCAGCTACCATCAGAACTAAGGGTAGAAACTGACAAAAACACGGTCATAGCAGGGGGCCTACGGACCCCACTGTCCGCGTGGACAGATCATCCAACAGTGAATCGGTAAGGAAATATCGTCCTTCAAAGACACATTAAGCCAGATGGATGCAATCAGTATTAACAGAGCTTTCCATCCCCAAACACCGGATGATACATTCTTCTCTAGCGCATGTGTCGTCCTTCAAAGACACATTAAGCCAGATGGATGCAGTCAGTATTAACAGAGCTTTCCGTCCCCAAACACCGGATTATACATTCTTCTCTAGTGCACGTGGAACATTCTCAAGGACAGACCAAATGTTGGGACACAAAACGAACCTCGACAATTTTAAGAAGACTGAAATCATGCCAAGCATACTGTCCAACCACAGTGGTTTGGGGTTGGAAATCAACTGCCAAAAAGAACAAAAAACAAAAACAACAACAACAACAAAAAAACTGGAAAGCAACACAAATATGTGAGATCAAATAACATGCTACTGAAGAATGACTTGGCCATAGAAGAAACAGGAGAGATCCAGAGATGCGGAGACAAATGGAAATGACAGTATGACAGACCAAAACATTCGAGAAGCAGCAGAATAAGAGGGAACTTAATATCATGACAGGCCTATTTCAAGAAACAAGCAAAATCCCAAGTAAACAACCTAAATTACATGTTTAAAAAGCCAGAAAAAAGAAGACGTAAAGCCCAAAGTCAGCAGAAGAAACGAAATAGTAAAAATAAGAGTGGAACTAAATGAAATAGAAAACAATAAGACAATAAGAAAAATTAACTCAAAGCGCTGTTTCTGGGAAAAGGTAAAATTGACAACCCCCTGGCTAGACTAAGTAAACAAAATCAGAAATGAAAAGGTCACGGCAGATACCACAGGAATACAAAGGATCATACAAGAATACTCTGAAAGGCTGTGTACCGCCAAATTCAATAACCGAGAAGAAAAATCGGCAAGTTCCTAGAAATCTAGGACCTCCTAGACTGAACTGGGAAGAACTGGAAAATCTGACTTGACCCATCAGCAGTAAGGAAATGGAAACGATCATCAAAACCTCCTCAAAAGTTAAAGTCCAGGACCAGGTGGCTTCACCAGTGATTTATACCAAACATTCAAAGATGATTTCATACCTATTCTTCTCAAACTCTCTCCCCGCCCAAAAAAAAAAAAAAAAAGAAAAAAAGAAAAAGAAAAGGAAGAGACATTACTTCCTAACTCGTTTTTGGAGGCCAAACTTACCCTGACACCAAAACTTGACAAGGATCACACACACAAAAAGAAAGCTACAGGCCAATATCTCGGATGAATACAGATGCAAAACTTCCAAATGAAATACTAGCGAATCAAACACGACGATACATTAAAAAGATGAGACAAAGAAGATACTATGAGCAATTATATGCCATCAAATTGGACAATATGGAAGAAATGGACACATCCCTAGAAATAGACAATCTCCCAAGACTGAATCAAGAAGAATCAAAATCTGAACCAACTGATTACCACCAATGAAATAGAATCAGTAATCGAAAAACTCCCAAAAAACAAAAATCCTGGACCAGATGGCTTTATAGGTGAATTTTACCAAACATTCAAAGAATTATCACCTATTCTCCTCAGACTATTTCAAAAATTTCAAGAGGGAAGGCTCCCTAACTCCTTTTATGAGGCCACCATTACCTTGATTTTAAAACCAGAAAACGACATTACAAAAAAAAAAAAAACCATAGGCCAATATCTCTTATGAACATTGATGCAAAAATCTTCATCGAAATATTAGCAAATCCAATTCAGCAATACATTAAAAATGTCATACACCATGATCAAGTCGGATTTATTCCTGGGATGCAAGGTTGGTACAATATCCGCAAATCAATTATTGTGATAGACCACATTAACAATTTGAAAGATGAAAACCATATGATCATATCGACACATGCGGAAAAAGCGTTTGACAAAACCCAGCATCCATTTATGATAAAAACTCTCAGCAAAGTGGAAATAGCGGGAACGTCCCTCAACATAATGAAGGCCATGACATCATACTCAATGGGGAAGGGCTAAAAGCGTTTTCCTTAAGATCCGGAACAAGACAAGGATGCCTGCTTTCACCACCCCGCTTCCACACTGCATTGCCACAGCAATATGACAAGAAAGAGAAATAAAAGGCATCCAAATTGGAAAGGAAGAAGTAAAACTACCGTTATTTGCCAATGACATGATACTATATAGAGAGAACACTAAAGATTCCACCAAAATACTGTCGGAGCTGATCGATGAATTCAGGAAAGTAGCAGGTTACAGAAAGAATATTCGCCAGTCAGTCGCATTTTAATACACCAATGATGAACTTTCAGAAAGAGAAATTAAGAAAACAATCCCATTTACAATTGCGTCGAAAACTATGAAATACCTGGGAATCAAATTAACCAAGGAGGTAAAAGACCTCTTTTCTGAAAATTATAGGTCATTGAAAAAAGAAATTTAAAAAGATACAAATAAATAGAAGCATATACTGTGTTCATGGGTAGGAAGAACCAACATCGTTAAAATGGCCATGCTACCTGAAGCGATCTATAGATTCAATGCAATCACTATCAAAGTACCAACGGCATATTTCCGAGAGCTAGAATAAATAATCCTAAAATTTATATAGAGCCATAAAAATCCCCAAATAACCACGGCAATCTTGAGAAACAAGAACAAAGTTGGAAGTATCACACTATCTGATATTAAACTATACAAGGGTACAGTAATCATAACTGCATAATACTGGCATAAAAACAGATACATTGATCAATGGAACAAAATAGAGAGCCCAGAAATAAATCGATGCCCCTATACGCTCACTTAATATATGACAAAGGGGTTGAGAATGTACAATGGGGTAAAGACAGTCTCTTCAAAAAATGGTGCTGGGAAAATTGGACAGATACATGCAAAAAAAAAAAAGAAGAAGAAGAAGAAGAAGCCGGACCATCTTCTTATACTGTATACACTGGACCTCCTTCTTACACTGTATACAAGAATAGACTCAAAATGGATTAAAGACTTAAATGTAAGACCCGAAACCCTAAAACTTCTAGAAGAAAGCATAGGCAGTAACCTCTAGGATATTACTAACAGGAATTTCTTTTCCGGTATATCTCCTCGGGCAAGGAAAACAAAAGAAAAAATAAACAAATGGGACTACATCAAACTAAAAAGTTTTTGTGCAGCAAAGGAAACCATCAACGAGACAGAAAGACAACTGACTGTCTGGGAGAAGACATTCGCTAACGATACACCTGAGAAGGGGTTAATATCCCAAATATATAAAGAACTTACACAACTCAATAACAACAAAAACAAAGAATCCAATTAAAAAATGGGCAGAATACCTGAACACATACTTCTCCAAAGAGGAAATACAGATGGCTAACAGACATATGTAAAGATGCTCAAGGTCGCTGATCATCACAGAAATGCAAATTACAACCACAATGAGATATCACCTCACCCCTGTCAGAATGGCTTCATCAATAAATCAAAAAACAACAAGTGTTGGCGAGGATGCGGAGAAAAGGGACCCCTCATCCATTGTTGGTGGGATTGCAGATTGGTACAGCCGCTACGGAAAACAGTCTGGAGGTTTCTCGAAAAATTAAAAATGGATCTGCCTTTTGACCCAGCAATTGCACTTCTGGGCACGTATCCAAAGAAAACCGAAACAATGATTCATAAAGATCTATGCACCCCAATATTCTTTGCAGCACAATTTACAATAGCCAAGATACGGAAGCATCCTAAACACCCATCGACGGATGATTGGATAAAGAAATGATGGTTCATATATACAATGGAATATTACTCGGCCATTGAAAAAAAAATGAAATCCTACCATTTTCAATGACATGGTTGGACCTAGAGGTTCTTATGCCGAGTGAAATAAGGCAGACAGAGAAACACAGATACTATATGATTTCACTTATATGCGGTCTCTAAGGAACAAAAAGAACAAAGTAATCAAAACCAGACTCACAAACACAGTGGACAGTTTGGTGGCGGCCAGAGGGGAGGGGGTTGGGGGGATGGGAGAATGGGGGGAAGGGTTAAAGAAGTACACATTACCAGTCGATAGATGGTCACGGGGACGGGGAGCGCGGCGGAGGGAACGCAGTCGGCATTGATGTAATGGCTCGGGGGAGGGCCGGGGCGAGAGGAGCGGTTACAGGGATTGTTTTATACTCGTCAGCACCCCTGCATCACCGGGCTCCCCTCTGTCACTGCTTCACTCTGTGGAGGGTGTGGCCGGGCACTGTGCTCTGCGGCCGAGAAGGCACAAAGCCCGGTTCCCATCTCCTCTTCCACAGGTGGAGGGACTGTCTGCAGACACACACCTCGCTGCGGAAAAGCAAAGCTCTGGGTCTGTGCGCCTGGGATGGATACCTCGTGACGGGGGGTGAAGGGTGGCCGTTCCTGGATAATCTGGGCCAACCAAAGACCCAGTCCTCAAAGGGGAAAGTCTCCCCATTGTTTTTGGCCGCTCGGACTCCTTTTGAGAGGTCGGTTCACGCCAAACCTTCGTCATAACCCTACGTGCACGCCCGCGACACTGAGCGAGGGTCCCGCCCGCCTGCATGGCGAGGGCCTCAGCGCGCTGCAGGAGAGCTGCACGCTTCACCGCTCGGCTCGGCACACTCCGAGTGGCGACCGCCGGACGAGCACTATGTCCTCAGCCCCTCGGGGGATGCCCGGAACGCAGCAAACTCCCTGGGTCGTTTTGTGGTATCTGCACTGCACGTCCCGGGCCAGCCATCCCCCTACACAGCGGATGAGGTGGCCCTGGAAGCTCCAGGCCCCGGCAGCACGGACCCTGACGCACTTGCCCGCCACCTGGCTGCATGGCTGCCCTGCTCGGCCTGGGCAGGGGGTGAGACTGAAGTCAAGGGCACACTCCAGATTACAGGTTATAAAGCTGAGCTTTGTAATTTCTGCTCATAACTCTGTGTATCTTTCTCATTAAACGACACTCTTGGGTTATTTTCTCCTTCTGCAGTTGCCCCTCCCTGGCCGGAGAGCTAGATCTGGTACTTGTTCCCCATAAACTAGCTTTCTGTTGACTCCACAAAGGCGATCATGAAAAACAACAACAACAACAACAACAACAAAACCCCAAGCTACAGGAAACTAATTGTTCAAAGGCTAAAAACACACCAGAGTGAGATTGTGCTTAAGATCATTGCCAGTATCCCTATACAGAGACAACTATTTTGACAATGCGAATTTGTTCTAACATAATTGGTATGCTAATGAATACCTGGATCACAATGCAAATTTTGCACTTGCTTATGCATGATTTTGTTCGCATCCATGAGCAACACTTGGTGAACACAGAAAACTGCACTGCATCATGTAAGCACATATAAAATGCACACACTCGCACACTGTCAACATCTATCAGCAAACTCGGTTTACTTCATGTCATGTTGTGGGCCACGCCTACCTGTGTCTGGCATTAAACCTTCTGTTGGACTTCAGATACACCTCCCTCCACCACTTTGCAAGGATGCGTGACCTACGTACAGTCCTACTGATGCCTAATTCCAGGAGCAAACTTCAGATCTTTTTTAAGGTAGCACATTTTATTGTAATCTTTAAATATTTGTTAACCATTTCACATATGTAAAACTATGCTACCGTTTTTATTAAACTTCTCTCTCTTTTTTGTTTACGTCTCTGTCAAGGTTTTGAGTGTTTTTTCTTTCAATCGCTGTGGTTTTCACTGCGCAGTGTATTACTTTTCTATTGCTGTTGTCGGAAATAACCTGGCTTCCTAAAACAATCCAGATGTGGACTTCATGTCAACATGAAGGAGTAGGTAAACTCTGTACCCACCTCCTCTCATGATCGCATCGAGATCTACAACTAAGTTATAGAATAACCATCACTGAGACTAGATGAGCAGAATTCTGATAACTAAGGATATAAAGAACAAACCATAACGAGAATGGTAGGAGGGGCGGAGACGCAAAACAAGCAGGTCTCAGACCCAGAGTGTGTGGAGAAAGAATCAAGAGGGATGGAAGGCACGGAATCAGACGATCACATAACAAACCGCTGGGTGCCCTGTCCTATCACCTTTGTCAGTGGTTCTAATCCTACCAATGTCAGTCAACGTGTCATATTGGGTTCAAGAGAGGCTCTGCATCTCTCCACCACCTCATGTCAGTAACCTGACTCAAATCGGAACTGTGAATTGGTCCCTACTGAGACTCTCTTCCAACCCTTTATGAGAAGGAAATATTTGAATACTAGCACGGTGTTACAGTCCGTTATAGGGTGCCCTTCGTGAACAGGTATGAGAATTCTTAAGCCAGGGAACTGTGCTGTGGGTCCAGGGCTCTTCCGCTCTGGGTCCCCTGTAGCCTCTCTGGAAGCCGCCTTACACTTGATCCATCCGGGACTCCAGAAGTGATGTCCTCTAATCATCCCCTGTGGACCGAGTGAGGCTGGAGCAGATGGCGATTTCCACGCTTCTGCTACAGGTGACTGCACTGACGAGGTTCCTCCACAGAGCCTCGCCAAGTCGGCTGCCAGGCCCTGCCATCTGGAGACCTCCAGCCCTTCGGCTCTGTGTTCATTAACATCTCCAGAGAACAATGTGGAGGACAAGCCAGAGGGAGGACACGGAGTCCTGACTGAATGCCCCCCCGCTGCAGGTGTGTCTGCCACCTGTTCGGGTGAGGAGATAATCTGATTAGGTGAGCTGGGAGTTAGCAAGACTCACTCATGCTACATATCTCCACCCAACGGACAGATCTGGAGATTGCGGGTAACTAGCGAAGCACATGTAGCGCGGCCGATTCAATTCCCCAGGCTCCCTTTTATTGCTCACATTGAAAAATCTAACCCTCGATTCCTTCTCGCCGGCTCAATCAGCATAAACCTATCTTGACGTGTGACCCACTCTGACCTAGGAAAAAGCTCCTCCAAATCCCCTATTATTCACATTGATCTTGCAGTATCCAAGGTCTTTTATTAATTTTCAGAGTCTCAGATGTAAGTCACTCTGTCCCTGAGAACACCAGCCAGGGTCTAAAAAGAAAATAAGGGGATATCGGGGATATTTAGACGAGAAAACCTAATCTTTTGAGATTGAAATAAAAAGGAGAAGTCTCTCTCTCGCTTTGACAAAAAGAATGACTCTGAGCGCTGCTGTCGAAGCCAGAGCAGGATGCACTGTCTGATTTGACCTAGCATCTTTCTTATGACACAAATTTCAAAGATTATTGCATAACTGTTTAAGAAGTCACGCTCAGTATTTAGTAGAGGCCATCGGGCATCACAGATGTTGGCGTTAAGCGTCACTGCTCAGGGTTCCTGCTGCGTAGTTCTTAACCGTAGTTAGAGTACGAATGGTGTTTCTGGTGTCTGAGGTGTCAAGATGGCTCCCAAAACTACAAATTAAAGGTCCCGTGGTTTGAGAGCCCCCAAATCATACTGTACCAGCAGAGGTACAATTTCAATGGAATGTAACCTTCAGATGGTCTCACTTCAATAGGCTTTTTCCAAGACTCTGAGAGGGGACCTGTAATGTGTTAGTTTGGTTTCATTTTCTTTTTCAAAAGTAAGCTATTCTAACCACACTCCATTAAGACCACCATCTGATTCCACTCGGATACCCACGTCCTCCCATACCTTTCCTGACATCAGACGGCACTGGGGGGCTGCAGGCACTGCTGGTATTCAGCTAAGGTTAGGTTGGATTTAGTGAGATATTTTATTTTTTGTTTTCTGTGCTCATGTCTATAGTGAGGTAGAGCTCTAAGTAGAAGATACCTGATTATATAGCATAGACATTTACAAACTCACCACGAATAGGTTCTGGCCTTAAATGTAAAATCTGAAACCATAAAACTCCACGAAGAAAACATGGGCAATGAACTCCTCGACACTGATCTTAGCAATATTTTTTTTACATATGCCTTGCCCCGGGCAAGGGCAACAAAGCAAAAAATAAACAAATGGGACAACATCGAACTAAAAAGCTTTTGCATAGTGAAAGAAGCCATCAGCACAACAAAAGGGTGACCTACTGGAGAAGACATTTGCAGATGCTTTATCTGTTAAGGTGCCAATATCCAAAATGTATAAATAACTCATACAACTCAATACGAAAAGACAAACAATCTGATGGAAAAATGGGCAGAGGACCACATCGCACATTTCCAAAGAGGACACACAGATGGCCAACAGACACGTGAAAAGATGCTCAACATCGCTCATCATCGGAAAAATGCAAAACAAAACCACAATGAGCTATCACCTCGAACCTGCCAGAATGGCTATCACCAAAAAGTCAACCCATACCAAGTGAGTATGTCAGTGAGAAGGTGAAGAAAAGGGAGCGGAAGACAGGCCGGTGCATTCTGGAAGTTCCCAGGACTTGCTCAGGTTCTGCGCTACAGCCTCCTGTCTGGGCGGATGTCTGTGCGATCGTAATCTGCTTTAGAAAACGTTACTAGAAATGTCATGAGGTTTTATTCCACTTCATATGTTCTGAAGCAAATTTATGTAAACTGGGACTGAAAGAAATTAGGGGTAAGGGTCACAGGCAGAAGAGAGATTCGGCTTCTCTGTTCCACGGAAAATCCAGCCGGGAAGAAATCAGAGCAACTATGAGTGAACCTACAGAAGAAACGGGGCGTCTGGGCCCCGTGAGCCTGTTAGCCCCGCTCATGCCCCATCTGGCACCCAGCACGGGAGGCACTTATTCCAACAGAGTTGTTTCAGTGGAGGGGTGACCAACTCTGTAGCATAGGACAGTCCTTTTCCAAATGGACACCTAAATCTCTAGTAGAGGAGGTGGCAAGGTGGGGACGGCCATGCCTTCATCACGGGAGCTACTCGTGTCAAACCATCAAGTTGAAGATCTGAGAGTCGGAGATTCTGCATAAGAAGGGGTATCCTGGGCGGGGGTGGAGGTGAGGGATGGACGCTGTTCCCAGGAACTTGGAAAGGCATGTGAACCATCTCTTAAAAGAACAGGTTTTAAGGGAAACGGACTCGAAATCATCTTCTGGCAAACGGCCATTTGGTACGCTGGTAAAAGGTGTGAGGCACGAGGCTTCCAAGAGACGGGCGTGTAGGTGGGATGAGGGGCAGCAAACCGCGAACCCGCCTGGTGGGCCCCCCACCTCTCCCAGCCCCCGCCGGCAAACCTCACACAAACTGCTCACTTAAAACTTGGCTAAGACTTACAGGAGTTTTCAAAAGAATAAAGGACTCTCGTTATAAGAAGTAGAGTCGCTACAGGCGAGGAGAGGTTATGATACCTCTCTGTCTTTCCTTTCTTCGCACGTCGAGTCTGTTTTTTCCCTGGTCATTAACATATTAGGATGGCAGCCCAGAATGGCCCATGACCATCGAGAAAACCTTCCAGATATATCTTAAATGTCCATGTATTAGATTATAAAGATAACTTCAATAATTAAAAAATAATTATACAGGAGATTCTTAAAACATAATAAAAAATGGCAGTTAAAAACAAAGCTATGAACAAAATATACTCAACTAGTTTTACCTTATTTTCTTAAAAAGACAGAGGCCACCTGGATCTGCAACTTCTGAATATTGAGTTCGGCATTTATGAAATCGATACGCATCAGAATTCATGAAGTTCAATTGAAGCTATAGACAGAGATAAATTCATAGCCTCGAACCTCGTCATCATTACAGAAAAGTTACTAAAATTAAATGAATCCTTTATCAAAAAGAATAAAATGCCTAGGAATAAATTTAACTAAGGAGGCGAAAAGACCGGTGTACCCTGAACAGTATAAGAAATTGATGAACGAAATTGAAGAAAACACAAAATAATAGATATCCTGTGCTTAACGGATAGGATGATTTCCTATTCTCAAATGTTCACGGTACCCAAAGCGATCTACAGAGTCGGTGCAAACCCTATCAAAATTCCGGAGACATAGTTCACGGAAATAGAACACACAATCCTAAAATTGACGTGAAACCACTAAAGACCATGCGCAGTTTTCGGAAAGAACAAAGCTGGAGGTGTCGCTCTTCTGGGTTGCAAACCCTATGACGATGCTACGGTGATCGAAACGGTGCGGTCGAAACTGACACACGCGTCAGTGCAACAGAACAGAGAGCCCAAAGCAAAGCCACACGTGCATGGTCAATTAATTTATGGCAGAGGAGCCAAGAATATAGTAAAGGAGAGTCTCCTCAGCAAATGCCCTTGGAAGATCTGCATAGCCACATGGAAAAGAATAAAATGGGGCCACTACCTTACACGAAAATCACCTCCAAATGGATTAAAGACCTGAACATCAAACCTGAAACCATAAATCTTAGAAAACATGGGCGGGCAGGGGTGGCTCCATAGTGTAGTGGTTAGCACGCGGGCTTCACACGCACAAGGTCCTGGGTTCACGCCCCAGGTGGAGCCGTGAACCACACGCCAGGGGCGCCGGGCCCCCCAGGTGTGTCAGGCCCCCCGGGCGCGCCAGGCCCTGGGAGCATGCCGTGCGCGCGCCGTGAGCGTGCGAGAGGAGACGCCCCGCCGTCAGCGATCCCGTGGTTGATGGATGGGAGACGGCAACAACCATAGGTCGGGGTGGAAGTGGCGGCGGGGAAACCTTGGAGGGAAGATGCCACACGCCGATGTCGGCGATGGTTTTTCAGATTTCACGTCAGAAGCCAAAGGAACAAGTGGAGCTGCATAAAACTAAAAAGCTTCTGGACGGCGAGAGAGACCATCGGCGACAACAAAAACTAGGGGCCCTACAGAAGGGAAGAAAATACTTGCACGTCATCTATCTGATAAGGGCTTCATATCCAAACTATAAAAAGAACTCGTAGAAACCAACAGAAAAAAATCGGTGCAATTAAAAAAGTGGCAAAGGGTCTGAATTAGATATTTTTCCCGAGAAGACAAAGAGATGACCAAGAGGTACGTGAAAAAAGGTTCGCCACCGTAAATCATCAACACCCCAAGGGTCCATCGATGAATGAATGAATGAAGAAAACGTGACTATACGTGCACGCACGGAAATCCTGCCTTTCGTGATGACATGGATGGAGCTGGAGGGCATTATGCTAAGTGAAATCCATCAGACAGAGAAAGACAAATACTGAGTGACCTCACCCCTGTGTCGAATTTAAACAAAGAACGAACACAACAGATAAAGAGGACAGATGGGTGGATCAAAACACGGATCAAAAGCTGCAAGAGAATACAATGAAACCTACAGAGTCAATGAAGAAGAAGAAAAAAATCAAAATATACTCAAAAAGTTGATTAAGAAACTCATGAAACAAAAGTGGAAATTGGTAATTTGGAAAACAAAAAATAAACTGATCATAAAGTTTACTCTTGAGTCATCTCACAGCTGGCCGATTTAGCCACAGAGGAGTTTTTTTTTTAATGGATAAACTATGTCCTGAATCCAGATATATCTGAGCTAACTGACTACGATGCAGTAGTGTATCAGGGAGTTTGTCGGGAGGAACTGGAATCCTACGTTTTACTTATGTTTTCATAAGTAAATATATCCTAACGTATGAAATTTGGGATCAGGCCGTTTTTGGAGGGAAGGATCTCACACAGCTTGCCACAAAAATGAACTCTTCCTTTGAGCCGAGCACCTTGGAGCTTTACAAACTTCAAAAACCGAGTTTTTAAAAATCAACTTGAACTTGCCAGATGCCTTTGGATTTTCTAAAAAGATTTCCTCAACTTAAGGAGTATAAAGCGATTGAAATGGCAGAGCTGCTGATGCCAGCCCAGAGGGGAGAGTGAATCCGACAGAAGCTGGATTCTAGGATTTTGACATGCGGGTTTTAAAGAATTGGACCCAGAGAGAGTTTTCAGGTGTCTAAAGGTCTGGAGCACAAAAAGATAACAGCTCTGGGAGGTATCAGAAGAGAAGGGACGGGCCCTGAATGCCAGACATTATGTCAGAAACGTTCTCGTCTGCCGGACTATGTCATCTTCACCCAATAAAGTTGGAGCGAAGGAATTAGTGTCATCGCACTCAGAGGAGAAAATGGGTCCTCTCAAAAATGTGATGACTTACCCCCCAGATCTCACACAGCTAAATGGTAGCAGAACCAGGACTCCAACCCAGGCCTGCATGATGCCAATGGCTTCCTCTTACTCAACGTCCCTCTGCCCACTTCATGAGCATTTTTCTTGGCTTCTCAGTGAGCTCAGGCCTCCCCGAGCCTCAGTCACGCCACCCACCCCCAACCATCTCCCTTGATGGCTTAGGAGCCAGAGCAACGGCAGTTAGTAGTTTCAAAAAATACATCTGAATCAGGTTTCAGTGATTCGAGTAGAACCAGGCTATATTTATGGAATTCAGAAACACTAAATCCTTTCCTGGGGTTGAGGGGCCTTCTCGCCGCCAACAACCACCGCCTCCCCGCCGCCCCCCCCCCAAAAAAGTGGTTTCTCATTCTCCAAGTCTGCATTTGGAAGCTCAGGCTTCCAAGATGTAGGAAACACAGACGAGCAAAGTTTCAAAGCACAACGGGGGGAAAGCAGCCTCGGCAGTCATCCAGGGTCCAACCCACTCGGGATGGGCACATTTCCCAGGCCTTGGGGTGACATCTGGAATTGGACATAAGGACTCAGGTGACGGGACCGTCAGAGCGGGGAGGGTGGGAGGCATTCATTCAATCGTGTGTTTGTTCATTCGCCCGACATTTATTTTAGCGGGTTAGTAAGGGATCGCTAAGAGCAGCCCAACGCTCCGTCCTGTGGTGAGCCAGAAGTCCCGCAGAGCTGCGCGGGGGCCGGCATGCTGTGGGGAAGGGAAGAGGCGCAGCCGGATGGCGAGCCGGTCCAGACAGCGGGGTGGATGGAGAACCCGGCCCATGCAGCCAAGTGGGCATCAAAGATGCGGACAGGACGTGTCAATGGCCAGGGGCAGGGAGACTCGAGCAAGGGGCTCGAAGCACACAGGTGGGGAGGGAGATGGCACCTTAGCTGGGGGCCTTGTCAGGTTCGAAGGCTGGCTTCTTCAAGGACCGGCACGACTCTTACCACCTATGCAAACGAGATCCCCTAAGATCTTAAAAACGCTGAGTCGGGAAGAGGGGACAGAGAGGCAGTGAGCCGGGCAGTTTGGGTGGCTCTAGGGGCAGTGTGGGCCTTGGAAGATGCAGGCTCATTGTACCAGTCCAAAGTGGAAAGCGGACACTGTATCTCACAGTGCCCAGACTGACACTCTGGGGTTCTGTGAGGTCTGATCTAATCCATGCCGGCGACACAAAAAGATTCACAGGCTCATTCTGCACGAGGTAAACCCTGCTGAAAAATGACGCCTGCTAAAACGACCTGAGCCCACACAGCGCCCATCCAGACCCGCTTTCTTCTGAAGCGTGGAAAAATAAAATAACTGTCTATTTTCTCAAGCGTCCAGACAAGAGATTTAAAAGCAAACCCAGCTTTGGAGCTTTATTTCTAAGATTTACTAGGCCAGATAGAATGACTTTCCACCTACTCATCTTATCCTAGCTTGAACACTTAGGAGCATCTTCGTGTAGGTTCCAGTTTTAAAATGTCAGCATGTTCTAGGAATCGCAAACAAAAAAAAACATCTGGCCCTCCCATCTTATTAATGTAAGTAAAAAACGCAAGCAAATGTCCCTCCAGATTACGCTCATTGGAACAGGGGCTCACGTCTGCCACTGCCATGCACCCGCCCCCCGGGCATAGAAGACCTCACACCCCCCGAGCATCTGCCGGGAAGTGGGGACCCTGGTGGGGACACACCAAGTACCTGCTTTCACTTCCTCAATCCCTTAGGTGTTTCTTCCATCTTTCTCTCTATCCAGGTCCTTTTTTTAAAAAAATCATTTTTTAATTACAGTTGACACACAATATTATATTCGTTTCAGTCGTACAACATTCTGAGTCCATATTTATAGGCCTTACGAAGCGATCTCCTTGTTAGGTCTAGTAAAACTGTTATTATTTGCAGGTGACAGGATACTGTATAAAAAGAATCCACTAAAAAAAAAATATATATTAGTACTAAAAAAAGAATTCAATGAAGTAGCGAGATAAAAAATTAATATTCAGAAATTGGGTGCGTTTTTATCCACCAATAACAGACTAACAGAAAGAGAAATTAAGAAAACGACCCCACTTACAATTGCATCGGAAAGAAAATACGTAGGAATAAAGTTCACCAAGGAGATAAAAGACGCGTAGTCAGCAAACTGTAAGACGGTGAAGAAAAAAACTGAAGATGCGAATAAATGGAAGCACACGCCGTGCTCACGGATAGGAAGAAGTAACATCATTAAAATGTCCACACTACCGAAAGTCATATACAGATGTAATGCAATCCTGAGCAAAATACCAATAGATTTTTTTTTTTCCCCACAAAACTAGAATAATACTAAAAGTGATATGGAACCACAAAAGACCCCGAATAGCCAAACCTACCTGGAGAAAGAAGAGCAAAGTTGGAGGTATCACGTTACCTGCCAGCAAACTATACTATAAGGCGATAGTCATCAAAACAGCATGGTACTGGCATTAAAACAGACACGTAGGTCAATGGACCAGAATAGAGAGCCCAGAAATAAGCCCACGTCTATATGGTCGATGAATCTAGGACAAAGGAGACAAAAACACACAACGGAGTGAAGATAGTCTATTTAACAAGTGGAGTTGGAAAAACTGGACGGATACATGCAAAAAAAACCATGAAACTGGACCACCTTCTCACACCATATGCAAGAAGAAACTCAAGATGGATTCGAGCCTTAAATGGAGGGCTGGAACCCATCAAACTCCTACAAGAACACACAGGCAGTCAATCCTTTGACATCACTCTCAGCAACGATTTTTGTGTTGGGTTATGTCTCCTCAGGCAAGAGAAACGACAGGGGGAACGAAAGAAGAGACGGAACTATATCGACTTAAAACGTTTTTGCGCAGCGAAAGAAACCATCGAGAAAATGCAAAGACAGCCTGTGAATGGGGGAAGATGTTCGCCGGTGATTCATCTGATAAGTGGCTAATATCCAAAACACATAAGGAACGCATCCAAATTAACACCGAGAAGACAATCTGACAAAGAAGTGGGCAGAGGACCTGACCGGACACTTCTCCAGAGACGACATACAGATGGACAAGAGACGTGTGAAAAGATGCTCATCGTCGCCAATCATGAGGACGTTCTTACGCACACCCGTTTGTGTTTACACGTGATAGGTTGGCTCCCCGACCCACCCCATCCTTTTCCAGCTCAGCACATAACGGGAGGCCACGCTCAGGATTCCGTAATAAACCGAGTTAGAGGAATCGGAACCCCGAGAGCTTGAACACGCGGCGCCTTCAGACGCCAACCTGTCCGGCACTCACAGACCGTGAGACACGGCAAGATGATCGATGCCCCGCAACACACCATAGCTGCCACTTTCCTCCTGTCCTCTGCCACCTTCCCCAGACCACCTGGGGACTCCGTCCTCTTCGCTCGTCTCCCCGAACACAGCCCGCCCCCCGAAAGCGGGTCAGCCGTCTGGCACGACAAAGATACTGCCTCGTCACACGGCACCCTGCTTTCTGCCTCCAGCCCGGCCCGGCGGTTAGGAGAACACAGATTGCTGAGTCGCCTCCTAAATCGTCCTAACAGAGTTTTCCTTGCTGGTTAACTCATCGCAGCAGGAGGCGGTGGCCAGGGAAGGACGTCAAGCAGAGACAGACAAGGTTGAGAGGTCAGGGCTCAGGGAGCTGGCGGGACGGAGGACAGAGGGGCGGGATTCGGCCGCCTGCTCAGCTGTGGCAAATCGACTTCAGCCGTCATAATAACGTCATCCAGAGGAGAAAAGAGCAGACGTGACTGAAGTGATAACACGGACATGGACCCTTACTGCCTCACTTAAGAGAGGGCTGAGGTGGCTGCCCTGCTTTGCTGCTCGGCCAGGGGACATCTCAGCCCAGTGCTTACCCCGTGGGCCCGGGCGAGGAAGGGGAGCCGAGGAAATGCCCAGGGATGTTCAGCTACAGCGCAGTGAACGTGGCCGTGACCTGGCTGGGACTCTCCGAAGAACTCAAAGATGTGCCCCTTCTCTCCTCTGTTCACCTCCCCAAGCCCTCACCCTCTGGCCTGGGCCCACCCAGCCAAAGAGTTTGAGCACTGGCAGCTTTCTTTGGCTTCCCATTCCCCAAGAGGAGCCCCCCGAATCTGTCAAAGCATGAGCATGCACGGGCTGCAGGCACTGCAGGGGTGCAGTGAACCCATCTGCACCGTTCAGCTGTGTCTGGAGCTGTTGGCGACGGCAGAGGATGGGACACGTTGTCACAGCCAACCCAGAAGACTCCTTGGAGTCTCAGAGCCCATACCCCTCAGCAGAGTTCAGGGAGAGACAGGTTTTATGGCCAGTACCGGAAACGCCTTAGCTTGTCATTCAAAGACTCTTCAATGGGTCCTAACCCACTGCGCTCACTTCTAGCTCTTGACCAGATTCCAGCTTTATCTGACGGCTCGCCATTCCTGCCACAGGGCTTGCATTTCCCGCACGCGCGGGCTCGCACTGCCCTATTTCCTAGCTTTAATCATCCGAGTCTTACCATCCACAAAGACACACAGCTCCTACGGCTGGAAATGACTTCTTACTTTAAAAGATCTCCCTTACGGTTCATCTCTATTGTGTTATTAATTTTTTAGAATATATACGAGCCCCACAGCCACTTCTACAGGTATCCTCTTAACTGAACCAGGAGATTCGGGGGCGTAAATGTTTCTGTCTAGTATAATATCAAACGTGCTCCGTATCTTTTTTGTTTGATGGTTTTGTTTCTAGTGAGTGAATAAGAAGTGGAAGGTTAATGCCTTACCCAACAGCCAGTTGCTAGGATTTCTTACCGTCCAA
This sequence comes from Pteropus alecto, assembly GCF_000325575.1. Taxonomy (NCBI): domain Eukaryota; kingdom Metazoa; phylum Chordata; class Mammalia; order Chiroptera; family Pteropodidae; genus Pteropus; species Pteropus alecto. Next base: position 1,679,966 of record NW_006430726.1, on the reverse strand, counting down.
TT
>NW_006430726.1:1667079-1679598 GCF_000325575.1 Pteropus alecto | reverse complement strand
TACAGCCAGTTGCTAGGATTTCTTTCCGTCCAATTCTCCGTCCCTCTGAGGAATCCTGGAATAATGGCTGTTGTTCATGACAGACTCAGCCCAAGGCCTTTCCAAGTTCTGGCCATGCTTCCTTCCGTGACTTCCCGGATGAAGCATGGGCCGGCAGGAAGCGTTAATGTCCTGACATCCATCATCCGACCTGGAATGGGACAATGGACCCTGTCTGCATGCGCATTTTAACAGTCCGACGCCTTCTAGAGCAGACCTTCCTCCCACCTGCCCGACTCCTGGATGCTTCCTCGCTACCCACACGGCTTCTCCCCTCCCCAGTCCAACGCTCACTCCGCCTTTAACGAAGGCCACCTCCCATGGGAATCGGGGACGCGTGTGTCCAAGATGACATCCTTACCCTTAGGGCACGGAGACCCAGAATCTAGCAATTGTGAAAATCTCCTGAGATGGAGACCTAACGGCGACGATTTTGTTTCCGAAGAACTCGGACTAGGGAAGAGGCAGAGCAGCCCATTTATTTGCCTGTGTGCACCGGAGCGCACCACAACTCGCCTTTCCCAGCAGGGGCTTCGAGCTCGGCGCGCGGGACTTCGGTTTTCAGGGGGTGCCTAGGCAAGACACTAAATGCCGGTGAATCGTGCACAGAAAATTCCTTTCCTTTCGATTGCCTGTAATCGTCCTGACCGCGACAAAGAGAAAGCAAGCCTCGTTTTGGTGCTGGTCTTTAAGCCCCTCTGGACGCCACTACTATTACCCTTGAAGAAACAGAGTGTGCCCATGGCCTTCGAGACCAGCATCCTGCGGCCAGAATTGAATCACCGTGGTTCGTTGCCACAGGATTGATCGACGTCGTCGCCTCCGGGTTACAGGAGGTGCTCTGGGTTTTCTACTTATGCCCTGACGATGACAAGAGGTGACAGTTCTTGAATTCTTAACCCATACAGGGCACCACTCTGTTCCCCACGTTTGGATCTAATCTCCATAGCAACCGTGTAAGTTGGGTGCTACTACCATTTCCCCTCACAGTTGAGGAGACTAAGGCACAGAGAGAGAGAGAGAGAGAGGAGAGAGGGAGAGAGAGAGAGAGAGAGAGAGCGCGCGAGCGAGCGCGAGCGAGCCGAGATGACACAGTAAGTGACGGGTAGAGAGCGAGCTGAACCCAGTATACGCTTCAGATCGCCATTCTCACTAATGACGTAAAATGCCTTGGGGGGAAAACAAATTTTAGTAAATAAATCATTAAAGCCATTTTAATATTAAATAGCTATCAACTAGTACTAAGTAATCCCGGCCGTGGAACGTGAATTAACAGAAGATCGAGGAGCTAGTGTTAGTCGCTTATGATTTTCCTGGTGTCTGTTTGCTTCCATTTTAACGACTCGGATAAGGGAGGGGGTTAGGGCGAATCTTCATTAACTGGACATTTATGATACGTGTGTGTGACTGTCACTACCCACAGCCTTGAAGTTCTCGTAAAGCCTTACATTCTGCACAAGGGCTGCCCCGTTTCCACTGGGAGACTCTAGGTGTTGTCGGGCGGAAGCCTGCGCGTTGCGTATGTGCCAAGGGCACGTTCCCTGCAGAGCACACGCAGCGGAGCCGCTGTCCACCCAGCAAGGAGAGAGTCGTGGGGACACTCGAGGACCACCTCTGGGAAAACGTGAAAACATCTCTCTCTCCTCGTCTCAAGAACTTCCTCTCTGCTCCGTTTCTCACCTCACAGAGCCAGTTCACAAGAATTGATCGAACATCGTTTCCGTAGATATTGAACGATAAATAAGTGATTTATTGCTGGGAAAACGGAGAGAGTCTCTGTCCTCTAGGAACTGGGTTTAGGGGGAAAAGAGAAGCAAACATGTAATATGTCCATTTGATAGAAGAAAAAAAAATCAGGTGTGGCACTGTGTGTGGTATATAGCGGAAACTCAATATTTGCTGGGTGAATGAATGACGTTTCCGTAGATATTGAACGATAAATAAGTGATTTATTGCTGGGAAAACGGAGAGAGTCTCTGTCCTCTAGGAACTGGGTTTAGGGGGAAAAGAGAAGCAAACATGTAATATGTCGATTTGATAGAAAAAAAAAAAATCAGGTGTGGCACTGGGTGTGGTATATAGCGGAAACTCAATATTTGCTGCGTGAATGGATGAATAAATGAATGAATCCTGAGGTCAGAAAATGTGCTTGTTTTTGGAGTCTACAGGTTGACTTGCTTTTTCAGTAAAGCTTCTCCCGACCTTTTTGTCTTTGATGCATTCAGGGCCCTGTAGCTTATCTCCTCTGCTTGTTGACATGCACGCCTTCTCCACAATGCTGAGTCCCTTGAGAGGAAGAGTGTGCTTTTGATGTGTGTCTGTCCCAGAGCCTGGCACGGAGCAGGCACCTAATACCAGTTTCCTGAATTCATTTTGTTATGAGCCTCATTTCTTGGGATGACTTACTTCTAACTCTGGTACCTCTTGCATTAGAAACGGGGGGTGAGTGCTCTCTGGTGCTCGTGGAGCCTCCAAAAGTGACTATTTATCCGGCATAGGTAGGAGATAAAATGACTGAGGTCATTTAATAAATTAGTAACACTTCAATGTTGCCCTCTGGTTATTTTGTAACCAGCTCTATATGGTGATATTGTCTTTTATCAGTTTATAAATCAGTTTCAGTAAGTGCATAAATTTTGTATTACATGTCACCAGGATTTGGCCCTGACTTGAGAACACTGGCTGTGGTGATTAAAATCGAGGCCAGGGCTTACACCCAAGCCAGTACTGAGTCTGTCTTTCTCCTAATGACCTCTCTAGTTTTTTTAAACAATGCTTCTTATGAATAGATTACGGACATGGATATTTACACCTAGCTAAATCGGTAACTGAGAAACAAAATGTGTTACTCTCAAATATTTCTGGGAGAGGAGGGTGGGAAGAGATGAAAGCAGATCAGAGGGAACTGACCACTCTATATAAAGCTCTCTGCCTCTACCTATGTTAAAGCCCATTATACTCACTCCAGCCCTATGAGGCCTAGTTACTTGTCCCTTTCACGTATGAGAAAGCTACGTTTCAAAAAGAGATTTCCATCAACGTGAGGTTATCAAAAAAATGACAGAGCTTAGGATTTAAGACCCTAAAGGATTCTTAAGTCCAAAGGCCTTCTTTCCACTGGGAGGTGAAAACAGACAGATAGGGAAATCTAACCGATTATGAAGAGACCGCCTGCCATAAACACCCATGGAACTAACATCATCATCATCATCATCATTATTACTATTTTATTATTTTATTTTTAATGCCTACATCACCTGGTATTCCAAGGTGGTCTCCCATCCAAGTATTCACCAGGCCCGACCCTGCTTAGCTTCCGAGATCAGACGGGATTGGGCACGTTCAGGGTGGCAGGGCCGTAGACTGGAACTGACTTATTATTTGAGGAACCCATTTAGTATGTCAGTGTGTTAGGGTGACATCAGGGCATCTGAGGATGGCCCTAAATGAGGAAGACTCAGGCAGATTGTGGTGAGTGTTTAGGATACAAGTACTTTGGAAAAGGGTAGTTTTTTTATCATTTGGTTTGGTGACTTTAGTAAGAGATAAAGATGAACTAGAAAAGGAAAGCATGAATTATCTGTACAGAGAGGACACACACACACACACACACGCACACACACACTTTAATATGCCTCAATGCTTCCTCTTATCCTTTGGAATAAATGCAAACTCCCTTTGCTGCCAATCTATGCTAACTTGTAGCATGTCCCCAGCCCTGCCGAACAACTTGACTTAGGGTTCACCCAGTTTTTTCTCTCCTGCCTGTACCTCACCCCACCCGAACGGTCACTGATCTGTTTGCTCTCGCTATAGATTAGTTCGAATTCTCTACATATTTATATAAATAGAATCATGTAGCTGATATTTCCAAAGCTCTTACACATGGAACCATTCTATTGTACATCTCGAGTTACATTGACATTATTCTTCTTTAAAAAATGGTCTTTTAAAAATATTTAATTAAAAAAAAATCTTATGTATTCCCCCATGTAGTTATCGACAGTCTTCATTCACTGCATAGATCCACGTTTTCATTGTTATTATTTATTTTCTGCCTGAATGGATCCTTTTAACATTTCTTACATTGTGGGTCTGTGGGTGTTGAATCCTGAACCTTTTGTTATGTCCGAACAAGTCTTTATTTTGCCTTTAGTTGAGAAATACATTTTGTTAGGTATAAAATTCTAGGTTGACAGGTTTTTCCCCAGTACTTTAAAAATGTTGCTTTTCTCCTTCGGTGCTTTTGCTGACAAATCAGCTCTCATCCTCATCCTTGTCTGTGTTCACAATTTCTCTTTTTCTTTCTCTGCCTGCGTTGAAGCTCTCCTCTCTGTCACAGGCTTTCAGCAAACTAACCACAACGCATATGTGAGTTTCTTGATTTTTCTTCTGCTTCCAGTTCGTTGAGCATCTTGGGTCTCTTGGATGATAGTTTTCATCAAATTTAAAAAGTTTCACACATTTTTCTTCAACTACCCCCCAATCTTCTCTCTTTTGGGGACTCCAATCACCCATATATTAGATCACTGAAAGTCGCTCCAGAGTTCAATAATCTTTCTTCTTTAACGGCTTATCTCTTATCTCCCGCTAATCTTATCCAATGTATTTTTCATCTTACGCATTGTAGTTTTCATCTCTGCAGGTTTGCCTATATGCAATATAGTTACAACCATTTATATGTTAATTTTAATATTTGTGGTGGTTCTGCATTAGTTTTGATGGATTTTTCTTCTCATTATGGGTCACATTTTCCTACATTATGTTTGATAATATTTAATTGGATGAAAAGCATTGTCAGTTTTACTTTTAAGGGGCTTTTTTTGTACTCCTAAAAAATATTTCTAAATTTTCTTCTAGGATGAGGTTAAATTAGAAACAGTTTGATCCTTTTAGGTCTTGCTTTTAAGATATGTTAGGAGACTTTTGATCGAGATGAAGAATGTAAGTCTGTGCTCACCTCCTACCACGACCACATCAAAACTACAACTAAATCACAGAACAACCATCGCTGAGAACCACCTGAACACTAGCTGAAGAGAAGTCCTATAACTAAGGATATGAAGAAGCAGCCACCTCTTGCCTGGTAGGAGGGATGGAGACAAGAGACGGGTGGGTCCCACGCCCACGGTGTGGCAGTTAACACTCGGGAGGGATATCTTGGCCACAGAGGTCCCTCCTGAGAAGTGAGGGGTCCCAGCCACATGCCGGGGTCCCCGGCTGGGGCACCAGTGCTGGGAAGAGAAGGCCTCGAAACATTTGGCTGTGAAAGCCACTGGGGGTTGTGTTGAAGAGAGAAAGCGTTGTTAGAGACCAAGACACACGCTCCCAAAGGGCCAGTGCGCAGACTCGCTCGCTCAGGCCCCGACGCAGGGGCAGCAGCTCGGAAAGCTCCAGAGACACGCGGTAGGAACCCAATTGACTAAGTTCAGGGTGAGGGCTGGAGGGGCCGGGGCAGCTCTCTCTGGGGATGGAGGTGCTACCAGGCGCCACAACTCCTCTGTTGAGCCCTCTCCTGACCAAGTCAGGCCCACAAAGGCAGATGCCAAATGTGAGTTTCCGTTAACCTGGCTGACACCGTCCACCCACCCTGGAGATTCCCCGAGACGCCTTCCCACCCAGCTGGAGCACCCGGCCTGAGCCTCTCCCAGTGGCTCCTGCACACAAGTGTCCTGCCTCAGCTCCTGCTGCAGCCTCTCGCAAAGGACTGCAAAGCCCACACAAGCAGCGGCCAGCCTCTGCGTGCGTTGTGGCTTCTGCCAAGTGGCCCCGAGCCCAGGACAAGTGGCAACCAGTCTCGACTTGCATCGTGGCTGTCATCAGGTGGCCCTGAACCTGGCATAAGCCATGGCCAGTCTTGGCCTGTAACACAGCTCCAGCTAAATGGCCTGAAGCCTGGCGCAAGTGGCAGCTGGCTTTGGTTTATGGCACGGCCTCACCCGAGAGCCTCCAGAGCCAGCACAAGCAGCAACCAACCACAGATCACTTCGTAGCTTCTACTAAGTGGCCTCAAGCCTAGCGCAAGCGGTGACTGACCTCGGCCTGCACCAGAGCCCCTCCCAAGAGGCTCCAGACCCCAAACACCTGGTGGCCAGCTTCAGCCAGCATCAGACACTCACCCCATGAGCTCCACAAACAAAACACCCAAAGGGCAGACTCGACTGGCACCAGAGTCTCGCTAAACACACTCCTGCTCCCTGGGGAGCTCCTTAGAAGAATGGGCAGGTCCAGTGATGGCTGTCATACTTATACGTAATCATAGAGGTCAGCGAATCAGAAACTCAAGTATGTCATCCATCTGCCAGCTTGACTTTATTCGGTTTAGTCCAGATGACAAAGGGCAGGAGAGATATAGAGATAAATAGTCTGCGAAAGCATCAGATAGCATCAAGACGTCATTTGCATGATAAATAAAATGCAAAATAATTCCTAATGAGAGTTCAGGTAATAAGGGCCGATGTCATCACCATGACAATCAGAGGACTTCAAGAGATCAGGGCTCACACCTTGGCCCCAAAGCAAGGTGGAGGTTTGGGATTCATCTCTCTGGAGAGCAAACGCAGGACCTCAGGGCTCACCACCCAGGTGACGCGGGTCTCCGCAAATGTATCCCTGGAGATTGAGGAGCCACCGGGCGGTGCGACCCCAACTGACGAGGAACTTACAGACCTAACCGGGGCCGTAGGCCCAAAGCTGAGAACGTCCAGCAGAGCGAAAAACCCCTTTGCTCTGCAACCTTCAGCCATGCCCGCTGGTGCCGTCTGGAACGGCACGAGGACGTTTGCTCTGTGCTTTACATGCCACCTTCCGGCACTGCGCGGGGCTCCCTCCCACGCCCCTCCACGGGTGATCGGCCTTCTCAGAGCTTGTGCTCCGTGCCTCCGTGCCTTCATGGTGTCTGGCATGAGCAGCACGCCCTCCCTCTGCTCGGCCTTCTCAGAGCTTGTGCTCCGTGCCTCCGTGCTGGTGTCTGGCATGAGCAGCACGTCCTCCCTCTGCTTCCCGTGGTCTCGGGGAGAGGCGGCTTCCTGCTATAATTTATGTCTGGATTGCCTGTCTTCTCTGAGACGGCTAAGCTCTCTCATTACCTGTGTAAATCCTGAAGTCAATCCCCTCTGCTTCAATATTCAGATGGCATTCAAATCCCAGCTAGATCCTGATGGCTTAGGTAATGGGCCAAAATTCACGTAGGGCTGGATTTCAACCCTGGTGTGTCTGCCTGCAGAAACCGCGCTGCGCCCGACACCCAACACCCTGACGCTTCCTTCAAACCATGTTCTGGTTTTCAAGTCCCCTGCTCAAGCTGCCGTTCATGAGCCACTTAGGATGAGTCATCGAAAACTCCGGGAAGCTCCAGGTAAGGCCCCCATGAGGGGATCCTGCAGAAATGCCCTCACCGTGGCCCAGATGGGAAGCTTCCAACTATTCCTTTTTGCCTGAAGTTGGAAAATAAAGGCAATGAGATGAGCTTCCCTAGGCTTGTTTGCTGTAGGAGTATATGATCTCGCTGTGTCTAAAAAACATGGTGCTACACTTTTGGCCCCAAATGGAGACCTAAAATAATGTGACATAACCATCAACATAATAATACACCTGACCCACTGAGCTATAATTGGTTGTCGAAATGTCACATAGTTAGAGAACAGGAAACAATTATGGAACGCGCGCATTACCCTGTTTTTCTGGTTCCCTGTGACTCGTCATTCTGAGCTTTCTTTGGATAAAATCTTACCCAGCTTTTCCTGCCCAGGCTGGTCACAGGTGGAGGTGGCTCTCATGTGCCTGGCTTTGCCTTGTCTGGCGACGGAAAGAAAGGTAATCTCCTGAGAGGCCAGGGATTAGGAATTCCGCTACGGGGCTCCTGTGTTTATTACGACGGCCACTCTGGTTTTACCTGCTTCTCATCCTTAGACCCACGGGGTGTCTCAGGGTCGGGGATGATGGGGATGTTGATGAGTGGAAATCAGCCACATCTTCCTGCTTTGACCAAGGAAATATTTAGAGGTCACATGCCTGCCCTCGCCCGGTCCCCGGGTTAGAAATTTTCACAGAAGAGCAAGATTTCAAGTATTTTGCAAGCTATTATTTTCAATTTTACAGCATTTGCCACAAAGGCAGTTCGTTTATTCGTTCATCTTTTTTTTTTTTTTCCTCCACTCCTCACTGTTTTCTCTACCTCTATCGACAGGATAGTGTCTGGCAGAGTAAGAAGGACAGAGATATTTGTTGCTTGAAAACAAGTAAATGAAGGAGTGAAACCGACAGATGGCGGCAGGTCCAACGTCACACGGTTACTATTTATTGAGAGCTGATGTCACGTGCATTGAACTTCACCAGCTTTGGGAGCTTCTGCAGCGCACGGCATCTGACATCTCCTCTCTCTGCGTACTTCTGGCCCTCCGTCCTGTCCTCCCACAGGAATGAGCAGCCCGGGTGGTCCCAGGCTGCTCTGGGCCTTGGATTCCTCTCTACTACACTGACCCGTGTTGCTTCTCACCTTCCTTCCTGAGGCATTTCGATCCACGCCTTCTAAACGAAAAGACATCTGGAAAAAGGCTGCTTCTCCATTTTAGAGGTGGACTCAATCAAAATATTCTGTATTTGGAATAAACACCTCCTCCTCCTCCGCCCCCACCATCAGCACCCCCACCCTAGCTGTCAATAAATCCTCATCACTTGGGAGCTGTGTGACCAAAGACAAGGCATTTAGCTTTTCTGTCTTCCATTCTTTTTCTCAGACGGAAAATGTCAGCAATAATTGCACCTGCTTTTACTAATTCGTGCATTCTGAGGGGCTTAAAGGTGGTCTCCTCAGACAATATTCTTGCTCCCATGTGACCCCCTTTCCTCTCTCACTCATTTCTCTTCGATCCCGAAAATTCTAATTCTTCGGGACCTGGCTCTCATCCAACCTCCCAAAGGTCCCGCTCTTGCTGTAGTGACGGAGTGACCGATGATAACTGATTCGTGCCCTTCCCGGGGCAGTTTATGTTAAATGCGGTGTGTGTGTTTGGCCAAGGCGATACGCTTCTAACGATGGGACTTCAGGCTGCTTTAAAAACGTCCTGGGGAGCTGTTTGGGTCCAGGGAGGATTCTTAAGGTCTCTCGAAATCGAATCACAAGCAACTGGCCTTTGTCATCGATACCCAGTGCCAGGTCTGCAGCCGATCAGCTTCCGGACGTGCGACGCCTGACGGTCGCCGGGGCTGGTGTTGCTTTACGACGCTCCCTGCGAATGCGTCTGCACCTGGCGAAGTACAGAGCGTGGGACCCCAGCTCCGAATAAAGCCCTTGGAAGTGACATGGCTCACGTCGCCTGAACTCATGGCTCACCTGCCAACATGAGTTCCACGGCTGTGTTTAAATACAAGGAGAAGAGAAAAGGTCGCCTCCTGAGCCTCTGGGAGGAGAGTCGGGGCAGCCACGCGTGGAACGTCTCCCGCAGCGATGGCCCGGGCGAGGGGTCCTTAACCCATTCTGCGTCGTAAACTCACCAAAAGGCTGCAGCAAATCGAGGGATCAGCTTCCCGGAAAAATGTAGCTGGTGATGTACACACTTTTGCCTTCTACTTCATCCAGTTTTCAGATTTCAGCAAGCCTCAGCTTAGAAGCCCACCGCCAGGGCGTGCTGAGGCTGGTGTGCAGAAGCCTGGAAGAGCCTCCTGCAAAACCGCCAGCAACTGTGCCGGCCAGTGGACACTGCGGGGTTAGCCGAACGTGGCTGCAGGTGGAGCATTTATACCACCGAAGGTGGACAGGGCTGCCCATCAGCACCACGCCATTTTATTTTTTTTTTCCTGGAGAGTTGGTTGCTAAACATTTCGCAGCGCCCAACGCCACTGGCCGTCCCCGGTTTCCATCCAAACAACTCTGTCTCAGACATGCTGCCTCTCAAGTGTCTACTCCGTCTGACGAGACCGCAAGCGATTTTCGGGGGCGCCGTTTGGAGAAGGGATGGGCGGTGCGAAGGAGCGATGTTTGCCGGAGGGTCGGAGGCCGGAGCGGCGGCCAAAGTGCTGAAGTCCTGCTTTCCTGAAACAGAGACCTCGTGATACACACGGGGTGACCAACACCCGGCGAGATTAAGTGACCTGCTGAAGAGGGGTTCATGGTGCCAACCTTCCTGCAACGCGGAACTCTGGATTCCCATACTGTGTGCGGCCACGTCTCTGAATGAACAATGAAACAGCTCTGTCCACGGCAGCCCGCCATGACCCCGGGTCACCGCGACGCAGTGATTCGCGACGCCTGTGGCTCCTCTGCTGATGTTGTCATCCTGAACTGGGAAGACCACAGCCTCCCCCGTGGGCGTGCCCTTCCTGTAGGACCACCGAGCCTACCGGCCTTGGGGCCGGCCCCCTTCCTGAGAGTGGAGACTGTGCTTGCTACAACCTAGGACACCTGAGGTCTCCTTCTGCCATGGAGATGACATCTGGAGGTCAAGGGACAGGCCCAGGTCACCCTTTAAACTGGTGAGCCCCTGTCGGGATGACAACTCCTTGGCACTATCCCCCCAATTCAGTGCTGCTCAGTTTATCACCTATAAATATTAAATCAATTAAATACATTAACCCTGAGTAGTTTTTTCCCCCCATATGCAACTGTAAAAGGTACACACAAAGCTCTAAGTCCGAGGAAGAAAAGGAGAGACCTGTCTGAGGCCACATCCAGCACAAACGGTCTAACGTGAGGCTGTTACGGATGCTTCCTCTGCGGACCGCCATGGCTCCAAAAGGAGTGAATATACCGAGGCGGGGGGAGCGGGGGGCACTGGGGTACACCCACGCCAGCCACTTCGGATGCGCAACCAAGGGTACATAAAACTAAAACCCTCCCACTCCTCATCTGCTGGATTCCTACTTGACTAATGCCCTCCAGAGCCAGGAGGACGTGCTGTGGAAGCCTCGTTGCAATGCTTAATGCTAAACATCAAAGGGGTGTCAAGGACCCCAGGCCTGCTCCCCAGCAGCTCCAGACCAGTGGATGGATGATGGGCCCTGTCCCACACGCAGAGGGGTGCGGGAAATCACACCCCGCTTGGATGCCCAGAGTTCCCAGAGTCCGCCTAAAACGGAGGCCCACGTCCCAGACAGAGAGGGTCTTGCTGCCGTCCTTCCCCCACGTGGCAAACGGTCTGCCCGAGGGTGCGCGGCCACGTTAAAGTTCATGTCAAGACCTACTACGCGAACCTCTAGTCCAGCGTGCGAATCGTTGGCATTTTAAATAGAGCTGCAATTATCTAGAATTTCGCTGAAAAATTATGCCAAGCTTTATGCTACCTACTCATTTACAATCAAATAATCATTTTGTTTCCAAAAAGTTGAGTCTTTTTATTTACCCTGATGAGCCCTACTTGTGTTCTGTTGATTTGACTGCTCTGGATTTGTTTTTGACTTGACTGTCTTCTTACTATTCTGGTTTGTGCTAGTCATTAATTATCATGGGAGAAATTAGGGCAGAGACTGAAAAATAACTGACAGCAAACATACGTCCATTCGTACAGGGCTTCATGTTTTTCGAGGTGTTTTCTGCACTCTCCTTCAGTTCGTTCTCCGGCGACTCTGTGAGGCAGACTGATTATTATGATCTGACCCATTTTGCCTTTGATCCAACCCGGCACTGGGAAGTTAGGTAACACGGCAGCAGAGTCTGCCGATTTCCTATTCAGTAACTAACCGAGGATTAGGGCTGGTTTTCATGACTTGAAGTTCAATGCTCTTTCCAGGATATCGATGTGTAGTATCCGCCTTCATCCATGTGTCAATCCTACCAGCCTGCCACTACCGGCTTAACGGCAGGTGCCCGCAAGAAGTCACTGACATTATAAACTACTAATAATCTCTTTCGAGCTGTTATTTTGAACTTTTAGAATGTGAAGTTCTTTTGGTGACCTAAGTGCTGCTTTCCGCATGAGCAGTGGCCTTGGTCCCATGAAGACGGGACGGGGAGCAAAGCTATCGCCCCCCGCAGCCCCGAGAGAAACACCTTTCCTTTCATCCGTGGCTCCTTGATGATGCCGCCGGCACTAGGCTACACCTTCACCCTGCTTCTTTAGCCTTACGATGAAAAGTTGTGAGGCTAATGCTAGTTTCAGGCTAGAGTGGAGAGGACCCCCCAAAGTTATGCGAAAGGGCATTCAATGCTATTGTGTAAAGCTCTCTGAAACTATCACAGTGGATGAGCTAAATAATCATTAAAGCGGTCCCTCAGGGAGATAGTTGTGGTGGTGTCGAAAAGAATGAGCTGGAAGATAAACTGGAAGATGTGGAAGATGGAAGCCATGTTAGAAGGCTGTGGTCCGGGTGAAAACAATGAAAAATTAGCGGCGCCGTGACATCATAATGAAAAGGAGAAGGCAGACCGTCAGGGGCCCTGAGTTTACAGCAATCTCCACATACAGTCCTAGAAAGAGACACCAGCCTCTCTACCCTGCTGCTAACATTATTAGAGAATGATATTATTTGCAATAAAAAATAATA
>NW_006430726.1:1665884-1667051 GCF_000325575.1 Pteropus alecto | reverse complement strand
ACTATGTATCACGCACTGTACTTCAAGCTTTATATTCCTTCGCTTATGCACGGCCCTCCACCATTCTCTCAGGCCGGCCTGTTACTGTCCTGCTTTGGTAGGTGAGCACATTGGTGCTCCGTGAAGCTAAGTAACTTGCCCAAGTTCTCAGGCCGGTAAGCAGCGTAGCTGGAATTGACACCTAGAGTCCACCTCCTTCATGACACGCTGTCTCTGTTCTCTACTGTGTAAAGCAGCCCTCTGCTGTGCCCAAAGGGAGTGATAAGTGTGCTCCTTGGAAGCGTATGATAATTTCCTATTTGGATGAGAGGGAGGAGGAAGCACATTCAAGCCGAAGGCTTGGGTTTCGAACGAGGGAAAGGCAGAAAAACCGTTTGCTAAAATAGTCTTTTAAAAAATGTCGTCTTAATGTCTGGATCGAGAGAACGAGAAAGGAAAGAAGCGATCCGGGAAGGAGTATTTTGGGGGAGACGTACCCCTGTGCCCAAGGGAGGGAACGTGAAGGGAGGGGCCGAGGATCCCTAACTAGCCTTCCGATTGACTGATTTTGCATCTCACGTCCGTGGGCCTGTCCGTTTTCGAAGCCGCCTGTCTCGGCACGTCTCTGACACCAGCTGAGAGATGATGTCAGACACACAGACTTGTCAACTCACTAGCTTTGGAGGGGGCTGAAAGTGGACGCCTGCGTGTGGGTCTGATGTTTTGAAACTCTTGGGTGAGCGTGAGGGCACCTTGTAATGCTGAGTAGGAAAAATAGGTGTGGAGTGTTCCTGGGAGACCCAGTCAATAAAGAGCACCAGGGGCAAACAAAAAACAGTCACTGACCAGGGGCAGTCTCAGTCGATGGCTCCTAGTGCTGAGCTCTGGGACAAGGACTCTCCCTGGGGACAGATGCTGCGGTGCGTGTGGCTTCCGTTTAGAAATGGGAAATTATTTCACAGAGGTTTGCTGCTAACGAGAGCTTTGATCATATAGAGAAGATTTATCTTTGTGGGTGATAAAAAGGCTCATGGCCGTGCGTTAAGCTAGATGCAAAACGTCCTCATTAACACAGCCAATCTGGTAAATAAACACGCGTCATAGGGAAAAATGTCTGCTTCGTTAGTAATTAGGGCTTTCGCTTAAGAGAATGTTGGAATCCTGGTTTCGAAAGTGAGACTCCCCTCC
>NW_006430726.1:1658213-1665842 GCF_000325575.1 Pteropus alecto | reverse complement strand
TGAAACTAGAAACATAAGAGAATAATGAAAATAAACCTCACAGGTGAATGGAACTCTGCTTGGTTCTAAGCTTGGCTCTGAGCTTATCTCTGCGGTGGAGCTTCCACTTTGGTTCAATGGCAGAACAAAGCGAAAGCTTCTTCGGATCTTTACCGGCGCGACAGGCACAGAGACGCGTCCAACCAAAGGGGACTTCAGACCATCATTTAGTCCGGCCTCCCACCCGCGCGAGGCTGCGTTGAGTAAGTGCTCGGTGCACTGCCATGCGATGTCTAGCTAGCGGTTCCCATGAGGTGTGACTCTCACAGTTTCCTGCTGCTTACACCGCTGTCAGTCGAGTCGCAGTTAACAGGAAGCTCCTGATTTGGAGCGGAAACAAGACTCCTTGCGAGCCCCATAGCGCAGTTCCTTTACGTCTCTGCGCCCTGGCCGGCAACTCTGCCAGAGCCCTTCGGTCCGGTTCGACCCCAGCGGTTCCCTTTGCTCGTCCGTTCTAGGATTCCCTTGCAAAAAAATGTTGAGCGCTTCCACGTGGAAGCATGGGGAGAGGCAAGATAATAAAACCCTGCCCCTCAATACTTCAGTTCTAGTAAGAAATTAGTAATTCTTTCATTGAAACACTTAAGCAAATCAAGAAGATAATTTCAGATGCATAAACGTAAGGCGAAGAACATAAAATGGGATAAAGACAGTAGAGGCTATTTGGTGGTGGGCGGGGAGTTAGGGAGTTAGGTTTGAATAATGTAGGTAGAGAAGTCCCCTGAGGAAGCCTCATTTACATGGAAACCTCAAACCCCGAAGGCAGAGGATCCAGGGGAAGGGGCGGAATATATCCGCAGGCAGGAAGGGCATTAGCATATTCTCCTCCCCCCCAGCTCCTCTCAGAGGGAGGGGCTCAGAGCTGAGCACAGGGGCCAGTGCAGATGACAAAAGTCTCGCCAGTCACGGTTGCCCTTAGCAACCTTACGGCAGGCACAGTGATCCAGGCACAGTGATCGTGTTGGTTTAGGTGGACTATAACACCCGTAAGACGCTCTGAATTTTGTTTCTGTCACTACTGTAATCTCGCTGTCCAACGGTGATTTGCTAAACACATCGTGTGTGCTCCTGTGCATCAACTGAATGAAGACGATCAACTAAACGAGACCGAAGGTCGACTCGCACAGGTCTCCTAGGAAGCCTTCTCTCCACTTCCAGAGCCATCGGCATTCATCGACATTCACTTACTTTCCAACCAGCCAAAATGTCACATAACTAATTACAACATCTTCGTCTCAACTTCGCCATGTTTTTGTAACTACGTCACAAGACATTATGTCCAATGTAATCATGAAGCTAAGAGAGATGTAGCATTCTTTTCACTTTTTTTGCTAAGTAACTAAACTGGAAAAAAAAAAAAGAATGAAAGAAAGTAAGAATGAACAAACATAGAAATGAACTAAAGGAAAGGAAGGAACTGAATCCGGCATAGCTCGCTATCTGGACACCTATGGGGTATAATAGAATCTTCCAAAAATGCCCTCGAGCTACCTGCATTGTAACACACTGCAGACTTTTGCAGTTGGCCTTGCCTCGCTTGTTTTGTAGGGAGAAGGCATTGGGGCGTCCACGTTCGCCCCAATCTGCATAGCGGGTTCATCCTCAACCGTTAGCTCTCAGCTTTGATCTTGTTTCCTCCAGGAGGACACACACGATTCTTCTTTCTCAATAAGATCCCATTCAGAACACCTATTATTCTTTATCTCAACGTCCTGCTGGTTTCCTTTATAAAAAAAATGGCCATATTTACACATAGATTTACTAAATGATCATGTATAGTTAAAATTAAATTTATTCGATCATAATTGACCGTAATTATTTCTATTTATTTATTTGATTTTGGAGCGCTCTTCAACCAGACCGTAAGGCCTGGGAGTACGGGGCTAGTGTCTGCCTAGTTTACCACTCATCCTATCGCCTGGCGCTGTTGAAGAAATGAAAAAAACCAGCACACAAATGTGAGAATGAGGGATTAATGAAAACTCCTGGGTTTTGTAGGGAGACACACCAGAGTTGAAATCCGAGCTCACCCGCTTCCTGATAGCTGAATTCCTGTAGGCAAGCCACAGAATCTCATTGATGCTTGGATTCCTCCTCCTAACAGTGCATCGTTCTGGAATCAAGAATGTGAAAAGCGATGCAGTAGGCTTTTAGGGAACACTAGTGTTTCTCCCTGTCACCCACATGTCTTTTGACAGAGACTCCGTGCTCCCCGAGTTCTCACCTTGTCTCTGACGCATCCGTGGGCTTTTATCAGCACAGAGCTCCACTTGGTTTTCCTGCCTTAAGCCTTGGACTTAGCCATGACTCATTCACTGTCTCATCTTTCAAGGATATCATATTGGCTTCCTCTTTTCTACTTGGAGACCCATTTTTTCCTCCAGATAAACAACCTTCGCATTCCCTACTTTATCAAGCACCATGATTTGCGATGTTAGTGATTTCGATGTAGATGCCCGGGTCATATTCGTGTGCGAGTCAGGGAGGCTATGTTTGCTGATGAGTCAAATGTAGGCAGTACACATGAGGCATGTAAGTCTTTCATTCCCCGAGGTCATAGTCAGAGGCCCTGCCTCAAATGAGAAGATGCAGGGTAGAGCAGAGACCTTGAAGAACTGTTTTAGTTTCGACTAACTCAAAATCTTAAAATTAAAAAAAAAAAAAAAAAGGATCTTTAAGATCCTATAATCCAACCTTCCCTCACTTTTTGTTTAATAGGCAAAAACAAAAACAAACAAACAAACAAAGTGAAAGAAGATAAGTAACCTTACCGAGTACATGGACAAATCAAGGGTATATCCCGTATATCCTGATGTTAGGCCAGCTCTCATACTCTGAAAATGAAGAACGAGCATTTGGCAAGTAATGATTACCAGGTGCCAATTAACTAATCCATTTAATCTTTACGATGAACTCTAGGCAGAAAACAACATTATTATTCCGATTTTACTTATACCGAAACTCAGGCCGAGAGCCCTTCATTTGTCCAAGTTCTCGTTTTTTCATCTGCTAGGTCAATAATAGCTTGAAATATTATAGCCAGTTTCTCAGCGTTAGAAGCCACCTGGGGAAAATAATCACTATCTTTTGCGCAGGTACCTATGACCTCTTAGTGTCCAGCACACATGTGCATTCTGACACAATCCTGTAATGATCCTGAGAAATAAGAAAGTGACCTCTATTTTGGGGTCGGATCTAGACGGTTGTAGGAGGTCAATATTCCCCGTTTTACAGATGAGGCAACTAAGGTCCACTTAAGGACCTCAAACCGCATGCCACTTGAAATCTTAGTTTTTTTTTTTATTTCACAGAAACTTTGCAATGGAGGGATCATGTTTTGAAGTCAAGAAAACTGTGTCTTAGAGACAAGAAACTTGTCTCGGTTAGGAAGTGTCAGAACTAAAATGGGAACCAGGACGGTGCAAACCCAACCCTTGTCCTTCCTATTGTACTACGTGACGTTCCGAAGTTAAGAAAACACAGAACCCGTTTCCAACAGCACATCCTACGGCCCTAAGACCAGGGCACCTCACTCATCAATCATCACGCTGATCTCCGAAAAGGTCTACACCTCTCTTTCTCTCATCAGACGACGCATCGTCCGGGTGTCGACAGAAACAGAAGCATGACCAACAAGTGAAGGGCACGGTCGGTGAGAGTCCATAGTTCCGAGGCTCGCGGTTTCTCTCTTCTGCAGAGAAGCAGAAGGGTTGGCCGCACCAGGGCTCTCCGATCAGCGCTCTGGCCCACAGGCAGAACCCCCCGACGTGGCGCAGACAAGTCCCATCTGGGATCGGGGCGGGCAGGGCCGGGAGAGGAAGCAGGGGAAGGGATCCCTGACATCAGCGGTAGCTGAGTGGCCTGGCAGAGGGACGACCCCGGATCCACAGCCGCCGATACCCGAGCCGGCCCGGTTGATTTCGAATCCGGCTTTGTGCTAGTCTTTCTACAGCTATGCTGTCTCATCTCCAAAGACTCACTAAAGATGATGACAAGAGGGACAGGAGAGGCCAGACGGACCCTAAGAGACCAGAGAATATGACAAACAGTCCTCCTTCTTGGAGGACTCTGAGTCAGCAACACAATCAACCTCCGAGGAAAGAAACGCCGGACCCACGGGGGCCGGTCCGCACCCTTCCCGTGGCGTTGAGGACGCTCCGGGTTCCACCAAGAAACAGAACCCCCTGCGACGCGCTCCCCCAATCGGTATTTCTCTATGGCTTTGTTACTGTCTGCAGGAACCTCCTTCAGACTCCTAGCAGGGGTCAGGAAATCTTGCCAATCAATGAACGCAGCCTTCTGGATGAAGGCAATTTTTCTCCAATCGTCTTTCCGGATTTGGGAAAATGCGCCGCAGTTCTCGAGTTCTCAGCTGACAGGTAAGTGGGCCTCCTGAGATGGTCACAGATCACTACCTGTGGGCCTTTCCCGGAAAGCCCATGAAATCCGATGCCCGGACACGGCCCTAGCAACCCTCTTCCGAGCGGAAAAGTTATCTAGTACCTGGCGCGGCAGGTTGTCAAGAAACGTGAAAGTAGGAAGAGATATTTCAGGTCCCCCGTTGTGTTTCTTAAATTCATCCATCTGTTAATCGACTGGACAAATAATTACTGAATCTACTGTGTGTCAGGCATTTCGCTAGGCACTGGGGATTCGGTAGTAAATAAGAGATGACATTTAGGTAGATAACGTCTCTAAAAATAAATAGAGTTAGGAAATAGGTAGTTATTGAGATATGCAGTGGGGGGGGACCTTAATCAGGTAATAACTTTCTCATATGAGATTACGTGGAGTGACGTGGAGACCTGCATAGACGGTAAGAGCCAACCATGAAAAAAACTCCGGAGATGCCCCGAAAAGATGGAAAGACAAAGGCAAAAAGCGCCAACTCCAGGAAGAGCTGGGTTTCTGCAAAGACAGACAGAAGAAGGTGAATGTGACTGGAGAAGTTTATTTCACGGAGAATCGGATTTTCACTCAAAATAACAAATAATAATAATGATAATGATCAGTAGAAGTATCATTGACCTAGAAAGGCATCAAAAACTAAGAATATCCAAAACACACTCCACATATCACCATGCACAGTGTCATTGAAATGATCGACAGACAGCACAAGGGCTAGGTGGGTGCACTTTCCGAATTCTGCACCCATCAAGGACCTGAATCGATACGTCCTCTTCTTACGCGTGAAACGTTTACCACGTGCTACAGCCCGTTAACTCGTGAGGATGTGGTGCCAGACAAAAATGGTCAGGGCTATGTGAAATTCATTTCGGTCAAGCCCGTATAAATTGTACCACGGATAATATTGAAAACGGGGGCAGGAGAAGCCTCGTTTATTTTTGTGGGTGCTCCTAGAGTTCTCGGGGGCACAGCAAAGGTCCAAGCAAGAGAATCGGAGAAGTCCAGGACATCGGTAAACACTGCAGCCCTAGGTGGGCTGCACATCACAGAAGACAGTCTAGTCTGTCTGTGCAGATGAAAATGGTCCAATTTCGGCAGCCACAAATGACAGCCAGTTTCCCGCCACAGAACAATGAGACGGAGACATCCATCTACGTGACCAGACCCAAACGGAGCGAGTCAGGGAGATAGGGCACTTTTCAGCTGTCACAACTCACTGGGCCACCAAGTCCTGGTGCTCCAGGAAACTTCGTAAGAAATTCAACCTGCGTTTGACGCTTTTGTGACAAAATGGGAAGAAAAAAAAGTTTCTTTTTTTTCCAACAAATATTTTTACTTATTGCTGATGGAAGGCCACTGGTAATAAAATACACAACAGGCGGCACTGTAGGTATTAGTTACGATTGTCAGGATGGCTTGGCATAATACACTTTTGACCATTTTGGCGCCGTCTGTTTTTCATTATGTTTTTTACGCGTACAGGAGTCGAAGCTGTTTGTCCTTCTGGAAGTTTCTGTATTAGAGTTCATCATACACGGACCTGCCTTCTCCTTGAATTTGACATTCTTGGAATAAGCATCACCTTGCTTTCAGTTGATTGCTATGCCGACCACGGTTACTGATACATAATGAAAAACAGCCACCGCCCACATGAATGAATGAATGAATGAATGAATGAAGGCGTGGGTATACAAATGCATGTGGTGACACCAGCCCCAAAGCGTGTGGGTTACTGACATAGATTTGGCCTCACTGTAAGCTGCAACATAATGATTCGACAATTTGATGTACATGGCGAAATGATCACACTCAGATGCCTGGGTAACAGCCATCACTTCACACAGTTACGCATTAATTTTCTTGTGCTGAGCGCCAAGCAGGTTTCAGCTTCCCAGGTAGTTAAAATAGGAAGGCGGCGGGAGGAACCGCAAACCAACCCACAGCTTCCTAAAGGAAACTGGTCTTTGATTTGCACAGGGTTTCAATTCTCGGATTAGCAAATTCTAAAAGAGCAATTCAGAACTAAGCCTGACTGTGACCAGCAACCTGGACGAAGATAGTCCTTGAACCAGACACT
The DNA here is from genome assembly GCF_000325575.1 of Pteropus alecto. Classification (NCBI taxonomy): domain Eukaryota; kingdom Metazoa; phylum Chordata; class Mammalia; order Chiroptera; family Pteropodidae; genus Pteropus; species Pteropus alecto. Next base: position 1,659,319 of record NW_006430726.1, on the reverse strand, counting down.
GTCACCGCCCACGCGTGAAGCCAGCTGGAAGGGACGTAGAAAGAGCCAAGCTTTACAAAGACGAAGGTTCTTTGAAATTCCTATTGTTTCCTGGGGCCCGGCTGTTTATTCCTTTTGTTTCCAACCCGCCAGCAAATCAGAGGCATTAAGGGGATTAACAAAGCAAGAAAACTCAGTGACTTCAAAACGGGGCAGGGTTCAGTGAAACCGTTTCTGGGCAAAGAGAATGCAGAGAAAAAGGACTGGGAAAGGCAGCTGAAGAAGGGGAAGAAACACCTCAAGCTTGTTCCCCTCTGACTCTTACCAACGCACAATGCAAGACCAGATGCGTTTCAGGATAAAAGCCCAGAAGAGATGTAAGTCAAAGGCGCAGACGTTTAGGGCTCTGCCTCCTCTCGCTGCTGGAGGATGCTGACAGGGCCGCCACCTGCAGGGATGTGACTCGGCACGGGTTTGGAAAGGACCCTACCCTGGCAGCAAGGGTCAAGAGCCTTAAAACGCCCTTCATCCGTTAATCCCACTTCCGGAAAACCACTCTACAGAATGAGCTCACGAGTCACACACAAGCCTATGCACAGAGACAAAGAGCAAAGTTTGTCCATCATACAAAAATTTGAAAATATTCTAAATAGTCCACCATGGAGGAACTTCTTCGAGATTCTGAGAAGGGACACCACTTGTAAATTCTTAATCTTTTAGCAGGAAATGAAATGGGACATCTCTTGCAGAGTTCATCTTTTCCTGAAACCTAGTTTTCTTCCTGCTTTCTTTGGAAAAAGGCCCTCTCCCTCAAATCCTGATAATTGCCTTGGCGACTCAGATCCTCTGGCTATTTATTGATAAGAGTCATCAGCCCATTGTTAAGCAGAAATGGTGTTAAGCCAGGCAGGGCCCTTAGAGTCTGAAGGGCGGAGGGGACTTTAAGCCGAAGGTCTTTTTTTTTTACTCTTTAAGAAACATATTAACCAAGCTTGTTTCCCTTTACTTAATAGGCAAATCAATAATAGAAATTAATAGATGTATGAAATAAATAACGAGTTTGCATCTTCTCTTCCTTGTCTAGGGACTGAGGTGGCCCTTCAGACGGAAACCCAAGACCCCCCCCT
>NW_006430726.1:1651869-1658165 GCF_000325575.1 Pteropus alecto | reverse complement strand
TATGAAACCTCAGTAGTCAGGGACTATGGCCATTCTCAGCAAGAAGCAGATGCAGAAGAAGAGACCTCCCGTCCCTCAACATCCATACTAATAATAAGGGGGTTCATGGCTCTTAGAAAAGAGGTAGGCAGGAAAGTTAGTTAGGGGGTTTCGGGTCTGCCTGCAAAGACACTGAGGTCATCCTATCCTAGAAGGGGTCCGCCCTAATCCACCCACAATCAAGCAAGCCAGAAAGCATGTTTTAACTCACTCAGAGAAACCAGTAGGCAGAGATTTAGGTACCAGTATAAGCCAGTCGCTCGCACCTGTACAATGACGATCCCAAGGACCTTCAACTCACGTGAGTCTCATTATACCATCATTATCATATGATGCATATGCCCGGAAGTTCATCAATATCATTATAACAGACTGAATTCTGGGAACGAACATGCGCAGAAGGCAAAATGATGAATCACTGAGGCCTGTCGATCTTAGTTGTCAATCAAGGAAGTCCACTCCTCTAAGAAAAGTGACCACCCACAGCAAAAAGGGATCAAAACCCTGAAGTCTTTGTGACCAGGCCTTAGTGGACTTTCCTTTCTAATAAAACCTTTCTTTTCTACTGTATTGCAGTGTCTTGCTCAATTTTTTGTTCCAGACATCAAGAACCTGGACAACGCTCCGGGAGAGGAGAGGACCCCGCTCTCCAGTCACGATTTTGTTGGAAATGTACACAATCCTTAAGATGATTTCTGCACCAAATTAGGTGATGTAAAGTGAACCATATACACCAGGAAAGTACACGTGGAATTCAGCACGGGCTAAGGAAATTCGCTTTGCTCATTCACTCGAGAGACACTGCACTTTTTGTGATGGAAAATGTCAGGCACCTTAGTGTTAACTACGGAGTCATTGGGGGGGGCTTACCGAATGCAGATTTTTAATGTTAAAAATCAAAATAGTCAATATCTTCAGTTACTTGAGAATTGTTCTTTGTCCCAAAGTGTGTCCAGAAAATATGCAAGAGAGTCGAGCTTTTAATAGTGGGCATAGGTTTAGTCAAAAATAAGACATGGCTGTCTCTCTCTCTCTCTCTCTGTCTCTCTCTGTCTCTCTCTCTCTCTCTCTCTGTGTATGTTTTAAATGAAATTAAGCTCATTTGATTTAAAAATGAATGAAAAACAGGGACTTTTTACTTTAATCCAAACCTGACTGTTTAATCCTTACAACTGGATTTTGCTGAAAATGAGAAAATACTGATTTTTTTAATACTCATTAGGTATTATAACTTTAAAACCCACGAACCATCAACAGTTAGCAAGCGCTCGGCTTGGCCTATGAGAGAGTTCGGGTCTCTGAGTTTGCAGACGGTTCTGTGAAAGATACACAGCTGACCCCATGTTTTGGTTATTAAAATTTCATCCTTGGGTTATAGCAGGCAGAAATCAGAGAGACATTCGTCCCTTACTGCATAGAATACCTCTTAATTTAAGGGCAATTTGGGGTCAAGAGCTATGCTTACTTTGGGGAATATTTGAAAAAGCAGTCTGACAAAAGTTGTCATATGTTTGGTGAGTATATTGAGAACTGTGTTTACAACAAACAATTCATGGTTTCCGTTATTTCTCCCTGGTCTCATGAAGAATTCGTGTTTCTCCTGATCAGGGGTTTGTTTTTCTTTTGTAGACATGCCGAAATTGGTAATTCCTCATCTGTCCTTTCTGTGACGAAATATAGCCCACTACTCTATCTAGAAAGAGTAGTGGACATCTGTTTTGTGTATTTCTATCTGGAAGCATCCGATTTTTTTTCCTTTCGCCTTTACTTTTTAATTTAAATTTTACACATCCTCTGTGCCTTTTTGTAGGCCATCTTCAAGCATTTCGGGATGAGATTACAGTAAAGAAAATGCGAAAAGTAGAAAGAAAGGTAGGAAGGACAGAAGAGGAAGCAAGCGACGAAGAAAAACCATGAAATTTTTCAATAAAGGGTGTCTATCCAGATCGCGTTTGCGGCAGTGACGGAAAATCGATTGTAACAGATGTACGATGAGGAACAGAAAACAGACGTTTGAGAAAGACAAGACACAAACGTTTGGGCAATGTACGGCTTGTCACCCAGGAAGTGGATGGCCAATAAAACTATCGGTCCTTCCTGAGCCAAGAGCGATGCTAGAAACAGAGCTTGGACCTTTCAACGGTTAACTGCCAAGACCATCCAGAGTCCGCGAAAACACATTTCAGTACTGGCGCTTGTTATAGTGCCAGCGTTGGGGTATCTATCTTTTCCGTCGACCATCTCAAGTAGGTATGAAGTAGGCAGGGAGGGAGGGTGCTGTTGACTGCCAACAGGGTCCTCGGCTGCTCTTCAAGCCTGCAGTTCTAGTCCTACAGAGGCGGAGAGAGGCAGCACCCGAGCGAGCAAATAAAAGACACGAGATCAAAAAGATCTGTTTAAAGACAGGACATACGCCAGCCTGAGGGCATTTCAAATATTTATATTTCTCTACATGCTTCATCTTTTAAGAGTTCTTAAGACGCGATGTGTTCAGAATGGGATGCTGCGGATACGCTCGGCTGAGTGCTGATTCTATCGAAGTTACCAAAGAAACATAGAGTAATAAAGGGAGTATGTGAACAAGACGAAATAATCAAAACTCCTGAGGCGGTCCACAGGACGGGATTCATAAAACGACAGAATGGAAAGGGGCTTTGGAAAGCCCAGGCCTCTGTGTCACTAAGAATGCTAAGACACAGGGTGATTTCCCAGCACGACCACATTACTCAGAAACGTGTGTCTTTGGGGCTAGAACCTTGGTGCTGTCAAATGAGACGAACGAACAGTGTTTTGCCAAAATCTTAGAATAGTTACCTTGAGTGGCATGGGGCCATCATGACGTAGGCTGGCCTAGCACATACCTCCGTGCTTCAATGGGAAAATGTGAGCTACGGAGGTTAATAATGTCCGCTATTAATCGGTATTTTACGTCCTGATTGGGGATTCATGGCGGTGACATACGAGAAGGTGGGATCAGCGCTTGAGAACACCTTCCCCGGCCTCGGAGAGCTTCCGTTTTAATCGGGAAGACGAGAGGCAATTAGAGAAAAATGTAACTAATGATACGTGATCTTCGAACAATGTGTAGGTTGTATGGTTTACGACAAGGTGACACTCATCTCCATGCTACGGTTCATCTTGTTCAATCCTAACTCACTGAAGATACGCAATCCATCTCCTCTAAAAGGCCCTGGAAGTGATCAGCCAGCATCTGCTTAAATTTGTGGATTGACAACTGGTTATTCCCAATGCAACCCCCTCCATTTCAGAACGTCCTAAGTGGTCAATCTATCCCCCTGATACGGATCCAGGCCTCCCCTCCACTTCCAGTGGTTCCGGTCACGTAGGAGAACCGTTTCTCCTTCAATGTGGCAGTCCTTTCAGATACAGTAAGACAGGCATCATGATTTACTTTCCTCCCAACCCTGAATCACTTCAGTCACTCCCAAGGGGACACAGATCCAGGTCACTCCACGACATGAGTGCGCCCTAGCACCCAACCCCACACTCCACGTGTTGTCTCGTGGGCTCGGAACAGAGGCAATGATTGTCTCTTGTTCTGAGAGGTTGATTCTATTTCTGTTCTTGTTGCCTAAAATTGCATTAGTATTCTGGCAAGTACATCACACAGCTGACTCACGCTGAGCTTGAAGTCCATTAAAACCCCTGCCTACGTCTGCTTCACATGTGTTATCGATAAATTCCCCCCAATTGTTCATGTGCGAAATTGTTGGTGGTTTTTATTTTTAAATGTAAATGTGTGCCTGTCCAATTTCGTGTGGTGTGATCCATCCATCGCTGCAGCTTTTGAAACATGTTTTGGGGTCCTTCTTTAGCTCTCCTTCCCAGCTGGGTCACGCACAGGTTGATCTGGCTACACGTGTCATCATCCAAGTTCAGAACAAAAGCGTTGATCCGGTATATACTCCAAAACCATGATTAAAGAATGCTGTTTTTTCAAAGTAAAGCCTACCCATTAGTTATGAATCTTTGGGTCTTCTCATAGTAAAAAGGTGGACTTGGACACGAGGCAGCCCGAGACTGGACAGCCATGATGAGAAAGGAGAAGTTCCTTGGACTGGTCAATAATTAGAACCAATCAGAGCTACGTCATGGGTTCGACATATCTGTGTACTTCAGAGCGAGTTCTCCAACGGTAATTTATAACGGGTCGGTTTTAGCTTGGTGGGGAATGGTAACTGGCAAGAATTCCAAGATTTAGTTCAACGGATTAGAGTTGCTGAAGAACCCCAGTTGCTGACACAGACTAGTTCCAATGGACAGAAAAATAAGCTGGGGAGCACTGCAGTGTGTACACAGCACTCACCGGTAACCTGCACAGTGGCTCCCGGCTCTAGAAGACGGCCCGGTGTTAATTACCACCCGGTAATGTGGCTGAATGTATCTCGTGTCCGTAAGGATGACAGTGCACTTGAGCCTGCAGTTGGGACCCACGGATCCAGATCTGAACAGCTGGGGCAGCCATCAGAAAGACAGCTCAATCAGGAACAAACCCTCAGAGTTTAATTAATATTTGAGCCCATATTGTCTATAAATTTTACATAAAGATTTAGTAAGTGGTATCTGAATTTAGGCAGCTATGACAAAGTACCACAGACTGAGCGGCTTATAAACAACAGAGATGTATTTCTGACAGCTCTGGAGGCTGGAAATCTGAGAAGAGGGTGCCAGCATGGCGGGGTTTTGGGAAGAGCCCCCCGCCTGGCTGCAGACCGCCGACTTCTTGTTGTGGCATCTCATGACAGAGAGAAGGCACTGATCCCATTCACGAGGGGTCCTCCCTCACGACCTGATCCCCTCCCAAAGGCTCCGCCTCCAATATCACTCCCGTGGGGGCTAGATGTCAACATATAAATTTTGGGGGGACACATCCTACCTATTAAATATGTAGAAAAGCCCGGATTATGTATCACTGAGATCAGCATAGCTCTGACCTACAAACAGCAAACTCTCAAGAGAGGGACAGAGGGTGCTGGATATTAGGCTTATCGTACTCGTTTTTAAAGAAACTTTGTGACCTAAAACAAACTATTTAATCTCCCTGAATTCTAATTTTCCTATTTGGCAAGTGCGCCTAACATTAGCTACTTTGCAGAATTTAATAACGATCAAAACAACAAACAAGAGCCGCCTGGCACGTTGTAGTCACTCGGCTAACGCTGGCTGCCACAAAAGAAAAATCAGCAAAAACAGCAACAAAAACGAAAAAAACATCAAACGGAAATGAAGACGTCAAAGACCTCTGTAATGCCAAACCTGAATGACGGCAAGAATGGGTAGGAAATTACAGGGAAAAAAAATGTTTGTAAGAGCCCTCCCACAGCCAGCTTTTCACCAGCCACTGATGTAGAAACTTTACTAAGTTTCTAAGAGGATAGTTAGCTGGTCCTCCACAGGCCTCCTTCCTGACAACACATCAGCTTTAATTGTCTGTTACTCGTGTCTACTTCAAAGCGACATCCACAGATCAGAGTTATTCTGAATTTGGGCTTCGCACCCATCCACCCTGACTCTCACCCCTTCATTTCGAATCAGTGAGGCCTGACTCTGTCTGGAAAATCCCGTGTTCTCTCCCTACAAGAGAAGTAGGGGGCGTCTTCACGCCGCCCATGGTGGCCCCAGGCAAGACAGGAGGCGGTGAGCAGGTGAAGGGATGGTAGGTGTTTCCCTAGTCCTGTGCCACCTGCTCCCTTCGTGTCCTGAGAGCTCTATGAGGGAAGATGGCATCTCTGTGGCCAGCGTCATCACTGCCTTCCCAATGGTCGATAACCGGGTGCGGATTCATATTTAAAAGTGCACCGGGGAGCAATTCGTGAGGGAGACGAGGTCCCCCCCTCGTCCCTGCCACGCTCCTCCACAAACACTGAGCAGAGCCCGGTTGTGTGGATGGAGGAGGAGGGAGAGGGAGGAAGGGTTTGTTTGTTTGTTTGTACCGTCACCCACTCTCTACTGGCTCTACAGTGATACTAAGCAACGCCCCGCCAACAGCCCACGCACGGCGTCCGCAGCCCCCCGCACCCTTGTGAACGTTCACGCGACCAACTGACAAGGTCACGGCCGTTTCTGAAGATACCCACACTTCCCTTCAGGTCGCGGGTCTGCGGGAGCTGCCTTGATGCCCGGCTCGCCGGCCTGGATGAGGAAAGGTCCCCAAGTCAGCCGTCCCCTCCCCGCCCTAGAATGCTTCGTCCAGCTTGGAATTTCGACAAATGCATCTGCGAGGTGAGCTTGCAGGG
>NW_006430726.1:1649219-1651632 GCF_000325575.1 Pteropus alecto | reverse complement strand
GCCGCGGCCAAAGGGGCACCGCGTGGGGGCCCAGACGCGGCCGGCCGTAGAGCCCTCTGGCCGGTTCCCCGAGCCACCTCTGTGGGCCACGGCCCTGAAGAGAAAAGCCATTCGCAGGCCCCCTTGGAGGGCTTGAGGAGCCCGCTCTGCTGCACCCACCCACCTCCCCCATTAGTGCGATGGCAGTTTCGTCGGGAAGGGACGAAGGGCAACGAGGGGGAGGGGCAGGAGCGATTCGTGCGGGCGACGGGGAGGACAGAGGGCGGGGAGGGGGCGGCAGGTGGGGGGCTTTGCAATCGCAACCGCACATCTCATGATCCGTCCACCCACCCGCACGTCCCTGTGACACCAGGGCCCACGGCGAGGCCCAAAGGGGCCCCTTGTGATAAAAACGAGAGTGCGTCTGCTCATTGGTGTTTCCTGGAGACATTTGGAGCCGCCTGTTCTGTGCATCTGTGTGACGGTGCCTCTTGCAAGAGTTAGGGCTCATCTGTGCTAAATTGAGCCGAGCCAGCGGAAAGCCCTACCTAGGAGCTGGGGCGGGGTGTTCACAATCAGAAGCGCCCTTTAAGCGATCATTCAGCAAATAGTCGAGGACCCCCTAGGTACTGGGCTCCGTCCTGGAAACGTAACCCCGAATCAGACGCGGCTCGGTTGCCGCCCCTGCCCTACCACGCTGCCTCTCACTCACTACCCGGAGCCAGAATTGTCCCCAGCACAGGACTCCCACCCTGGTGACTGCTTTGTCCCCTAAACCTAGGGCAGTGTCTGGCAAACGGCAGGCACTCAGGAGTCTATCAGAATAAACCGACGGCAGAATAAACCGATGAAGACGTCACTGTGTCGACTCCTTCTGCAGGTGGTAAATACTGGTCCTAGACACCGGCTGTGTCTGAAATGGAGGTCGAATAGCCCCAGATAGGCAAGAAGAGGGATGCAGAGATGGGAAAGTTGGGGGTGGGGGGCCTATATCAATCACGGAAATGACTCGCCCAGGGTCACACCACAGAGTAAATGGACGGAGGACGAGTCTCCTCCCTCCCCGCCCAGCAGGACTGTGAGGTCCTGGGAAGCAGTCGAAGGGAGGTGATGATCAGAAGGCCTCAGGGCAGTCATTAGAAAAGAGGAATTCTATTGTCCGCCCCTGAGAAGCGGGGAGGAATGGATGAAATGAGGAATCGCGACATACATAGCTAAGAACACGCACCGGCCAAATAAAAATTCTGATGCGTTTTGTTAAGCATCAGTTTTACTAGGGCTGATCTCCCATCACATACTTTTTAATTGGGTTTGAATCTTAGTAGCCTACCCATGCAGAACAGAAGTATTAGAAGTTACTCAGACTTGTTCATCTGCTAAAAATATATGCTTGACCGAGAAATATATCTTGAGCAGTTTCTTAGGAAAATCTGCTATTCATCAGCCCACAGGAATTCACGCATGCACTTATTAATTCAACCACTATTTTTTGCGATCTCTAAAAGTGCACGGTAATTGATATCTTGGCCAACCCCTGGGGACACAGAGAACGCCACTGAGGTTCACATATTCACGCAGGATGCTTCTATATCTTGGAGTACAGGGTGAGAGAGATTAAAAAAAACATGGGTGGAAAGAGAAATTGTCAAAAGCAATTCAGAAATATGGAAAATCTTCATCTGTGGATGGTTATGTTACACGGGAAAAGAAAAAAAAACACATACACACACAATGGGAAAAGTTCGCGCCATGTTACTTTACAGGAGGGAGGGGCACCCCAGGGTTAGAGATTTTGGATAAGAGAAAAACTGGCTGCTCTGACCTAATTGACGAAAGACGGTATGTGACGATCGTGTGATCGACGCTTGTGAGAAAGGGACCATCGGCCGGAAAATAATGCATTTTAACTCACAGAAGCGAAGATCCTGGGCCGCCCAGAGAGGGTGACTCTCTGTCCCCCAATCTAGAAAGCAGGAGAGGAAAAGGTCACCCATCTGGGTCCCTGGGTGTGATGAGTCCGCTTTACTGGGGTCGACTGCCTGCGGGCCAGCTGTGAGGACACTTGGCTGGGCACGGCTGTGTTGGCAGCAGGTGAAATAGCAACCAGATGATAAATGAGAAATGGGCCCATTTTCCATATTTTGATGGAGGCAAATGCCGATGAAGTTAGGAAACGATAGGCTCCCTCGTTCCAAAACAGCGAGGCTTCGTTGATTTCAAGATCGACCATTCGGTCTCCGAAAGCTTTGGCTGGCATTTCTGTGGAGATGTGCAGACCACGCTGAGGGTCCGCCATGCCTCGGTCTACTTCAGAGGTTTGACATTTGCAGGTCCAGTTGGCTTCTGAATCCCCACGTGTCCTCAGGATAAGCTTGGTAGATGTGAAAACTGCTCTCTCTTCACAATACCTTCTTCTTAAAAAAAAAAAATATAT
>NW_006430726.1:1648307-1649093 GCF_000325575.1 Pteropus alecto | reverse complement strand
TATATCTTATATATATATATTTTATTGATACTTGTCTCCAGGGGGCACGCAGATCTGTAGTGAAGATGCAAAGCCATTCACTGGGGGTAGCATGGCACACCTGCCGTTAGCATAAATTTTACTCCAACAATGAGACAGAACAAATCACTTTCCTATCAAAGCAAACCCGATGATAATGGAACAGAAGACAGAAATTCACAAGAGTTGTAGAAATAAAACATAAACGTGAAGGTTAAAGCATAAAACTTGAAAGACGTGTCCAGGCTCCTTGCAGCCTTCCTCGTCTACACCTCCAGATCCCTGAGATCTTCTCGCTTTCTTCCGCTGTCAGTTCCACGGGGTGACGGCAGCGGTGGGGTTTGAGGAGCGTCCTCCTCCAGTATCCGTGGCTGCTCTATCGGTCACTTCTCACGTGTCGTGTATTCGTTGTCCCTTTAACTACCTGTGGTACGAGAATCACGGGATGCTCCCTGTCTTCCAGGGAGTGCCGCTCGTTTGAAATCGGAGCCTCGTAGAGGGAGTTCGGGTCCGACGTGGAATCGGAGATCTCCCTGCTTACTGACGTGTGGCTTGAGGAACCAGTCCTGGCTTTCGGCTCAGAGAAAGGAGTTCCTTCGGTGGCAATGGATGCGTTTAATGAGATACGCCGCCGTTGGTCACGACCACTGATGGAGGATGTGGAGGCTGGAGAAAAGTATGTATAGATGCCCGGTCTGTAAGTCAGCTAATGCTCCTCGGCTGGAAATCAATTAGAAACATTCATTAGGAAGGGTGACCGTCGAGGTA
>NW_006430726.1:1626191-1648276 GCF_000325575.1 Pteropus alecto | reverse complement strand
TTTCCCTCTGGGACCAACATTTTCTTCACCTCTTTATTTCCGGCCAGGGTACCTAAGCGTAAAGGTATTGTTTTCAGCTCCCTCGCGTATCCCACAGAAGTTTCCTCCTTTCTAACCCAGCGGCCCGTGCTGGGCTTCAGCTCAGGCTCTCACCCGAGACGCTAGGTCTGCTCCCTTCAAATTCTCTTTCCATCCGTCTTCCGCACCGATGTCGGAATGGTTTTGCTTAATTACCACGCCGACCGTGGCGCTCGTAGGACCAGGAGTGGATCCTTCCGATGGCTCCTCATTGCGCTCATTGGCTAGTCCCAAAAGAATATCCCCATTTCGGGATCCGTTGGGTGATTTTCAGACTGGGATTACACGTTTAGGGGAAGAAGGCCACAGAGGCAAAATTATGTCTGTCATGGTTCTTTCCTCTCCTTGATTTTCCCGTATGTCCCCTCGGAGCTCCAGTTTCTGGAACGATCGTGCTGTGTTTCCAGCGGCCTTGTCCACTCTCCCTGGAGAGTCCTCTTCCTCTGCTCCTACTTAACAGCCTCCTCCAGGCCCTCGAAGAAGCCTTCCCGCAGAATCCCAGTGTCCTGGTCTTCCTGGGAGTTTACGTTGCCGTCAGAGTAACCGCCGGACACCGTCTCAAGTTAGGGACCTGTGTTCGGTGCCTCTATTTCCCCGATGGTACAGAAAACACTAGAAAGGCAGGGAGCTTTACCTCTGAAAGCTCCCAGGGCTTAGTGGAGTGCCCTGAATATAGAACATGTTCAATACATACTGGCTGTGTGAATGACTGGATTTTAATATCCTCAGATAATATAACTTGTAAGATGTTTGTTAATATTCCAAGCAGCATGCTATCCATTACAGAATGAACCGTTTGCTTTTTAAACGCCGGGAAAAGAGATTGATTGCTCCGGGTTAAACTCACCTACCTCGCAGAGAGGTGAGCCTTCAGACACACGACAGGAAGCTAATATCAATTAATAAAGAAAGAAAAGTTCCGGAAAGAGAAACGCTGACACCTGGAACAGATATGCCGGCTCACAGCCAAGTTCAAGGCCAGTGCAGACCCTACGTATCTGTCAGGAACAATGTCGTCTTCACCGTGACGACTGCAGAAGCCAGCCCTGGCTTCTCTCCCAAGGCGGAGTACACTCGGTTTCCAAGGGGGCATCAGATGTCGTCACGCTGGAAAATTTGGACGGGCAGGTTGGAAGGTCTTGGGTTTTCTGTATGGCAACTAAGTTTAGGGTAAGACACTTAACGCTCGGTATAGACGGTCTCATTCCCAGGACTCGAAGACAGAGGTTAATTCACAGCTGATGATGCAACTCCACAGAAATGAAGACGGGATGCATGACTCGGCTGAGGGCAGTTTTAGAAATTAAAGGCCACGTTCCTTCATATTAGTTTTCACCTAGTGCCCCATTTCTGTCCATCCAGGCTGCCACAGGAAACTTTGCCATTTGATTTTAGGGTCCTCTTCACTGTGACCGTATCTTAGACATTCCTTATTTTTGATGGCCATGACCGTTTGAGAATTAAATCATCAGATTTTTCGCAGAATATCCCTCTTTTGGAATTCCTCTGATTTTTTTTTTTTTTTTTCAGACCGGGGTTATATGTTTTTGAAAAGACCACGGAGGAAGAGAATCCCATTTTCGTCCTATTTTATCAAGGCGATGTATTATCCGCATGACATCGCCGGAGATGGTGAACTCGATCAACTGGCTGAGGCCGCGTGTGTCAAGGTTCTCCACCGTCAAGTTGGTCCCTTCTGCCCGTTTGCACAGTGAACTCTTGAAAGGTAAATCTCTGCGCACATCCCACACTTCGGGAGTGAGGGAGCCGTCACGTCCCCTCTCCCTGAAGGTGAAGCAGCTAATGAATTATTTGCAATTCTTCTGTACGGGACCTGAGTCTAATCCCCACCATTCACATAAAAAACATCATGTGTTTATTCATTTATTTGATCATGTTTATATCAACATAGACCCATGTGTGTTTATTTTATATTTTAAGTTACACTCCGATAAGAGTATTTTGCATAGTCTTTGGTATTTTCTACCACGACAACCTTGTCATTGGTGACTAAGGACCTTTATATATTTTTTCCCAATCTAGATATCTTTTATTTATTTTTGTCTTACTGCACCTGTCAGGACGTCAACATCACTTCTGAACAGTAGTGTTGAGTGAGGACATCCTCGGGTTAGAAGGGATTTTCTTACTGGGATAAGAAACCCGCCTGTCTCTCCCAATTTCAGGTCGTGGGTTGACCCTGGAACCTCATTTCTCTGCGAGGTCTAAGAAAAGTCACCGCTTTTCGGTTTTCCCAGCTTTTTCTTTTCAGAAGAATGGGAATGAGGACTTCTAAGTTCTTCATGTTTCAGACTGACACCAGGATTCCCAAGGAGCAAATTTCCTATCACAAATTCTCTCTTAGAAAAGTCCTTGCATAAAACTAGGGGTACAGGTAACAACAGACAGATCTTTCTCTTTTCTCGGAGAAAAAAGAAAATTAAAAAAGGAAAATACAGAAAAGAGTTTCCACTGTGTGTGTGTGTGTGCATGTGTGTGACCGCGTGTGTGTGGATGGACATGTGTGGGTTTTCAGCAACACCCATCAAGTCTCAGCAAACTTTTGAGGGTCAGGATCAATCATTCTCACTTTCTACATATTAAAATCCTACGGGGTAATTTATATAGGATTATAAATTGAGCCTCATTCAAAACCAATTAAATTAAAAAAAAAAAGATGGAACGCAGGCATTTAAAAAAAACCTTTTCACATTTTTTAAATGTGCAGCCATATTAACAACGACTATTTTAGACACGTTTCTCAAGATGTAATCTGAATTTTACTGTTTCCAAAACACTCTCGCGACCTTTCTGTATATCTTCTTAGATTACAAAACCATGATTTTGGGAGCGGGGATAGAGGGCTACATTCAAGAACCCATGTTTTTAAGAACTCCGGCCCATTATCATGTATGATCAAGTTTCAAAAACACTGATCTAGTGCTCTAAAAACACAGGTAGGAAAAAATTGTGGGTGACCCATACGTTATCTCCTCCACAGAGACCGTAAGATTTTAACCGGTTTTCTCATTCGAAGGCTTTCAGGGAACGTACTCATCGGCTATCATAGGCTATGAAGATGGAGACATCCAAAAGTAGTCGTAACAATTAGGGAAGCCAGATCTGAATAAGGATGGAAGGAAAACTACTCCAGAACGAAACCACTGGTCTAAGATTGACCTCCTTTGGCTGACTAGGAACCAGCAAGGCCCGTCAGTTCAGCAAGGCTGGAGAGGACGTGCCAGCAACGTCCTGCCCCCAAAGGCAGATAGAAGCGTTGTGTCCCAAACCATAGCGATGAATGTTCCTCAAAGAAGAAAGGCAGAATTGTCTAAGGTCACTGACTGGGCGAGCCGGAGGAAAGATGGTTCCTGAGATACCTCACCAGCCAGTAGATAAAGAATAGGAAAACGCACACCAACGATTCTGAGATGTCCCGAACCAACTCCTCAGAGAGAACTGCCGGGCTCGGCAGGTTTTCTATACCCAAAACATGTGACGTGGGCAGATTAGGGACACGTACGGAGACAAGCACAGCACGTCATCCGACCTGACTCACGCACGTGAGACGTGCGTAGGGGTGTTTACTCCGATCGTGGTCGTCTGCACTGCTGCTCCCAGTCCTTCGCCCCTCTCCCCCACCTTGCTTTTTCTTTGCGTGTTCTCCTGAAGTTTCTCTTAACAGGGGTGCGGTGCCCTTTGAGCCTGGCCGTGCCACTGGCTTCGCACGACTGTTTACAGGCAGATGGGATGTCAAGGGGGTTTCTGAACGTGCCCGCTAAGTGGGGTTTGCCTCCGCTCCTGTGGTGGAAGCTGAGGACCCCGGTGAGGCTAAGGGTTCCAGGAGAGTGAGCCAAGGGGAGAAGATACTGAACCGCGAATCCGCACCATGGACCAGGGCAGCCGCGGCGGACCGGGAGACTTAGGGATACGATGACGATGACTGTATGCCACTGAGCTTTATGGTGGTTTGTTACCCAGCATTATTCGAACAAGAGCTGACTGATATAACTGTACAATTCACAACATAAAAAAGTCAGAAACGCATTAAATGTTCAAAAAATAGAACTGTCTACATGGTAGATTCATGTGACATTTATGCCTAATACTAGAAATAATGTAGAAGAATATTCGATGGTGTGGAAAATGCTCATAATATACTTGTTAAGTGAATATATGGCTATATAATACCGTGCATAGTATGCTTTCTGGTGTCAAACATGTATAGATTTCTATCTGTATGTATCAGTACATTTATATATAAATTTAAATTTTTCACAGGAAAGATTAAAAAGGTGAATGAAGAGTAAAAGATTAAAAATGGTTATTTCAGAATGTTGAAAAGATAGGTTTCTTCTACCTTTGTACTTTTCTATGTGCTCCAAATTTTCTAATTCTCAGTAAGGGAAAAGGGGAGATTTAAAATAAGTAAATTTTCCATACAGACAGCTGCAGATTTCTCTTTACTTTTTCAAATTCTGGGTTGGTCTCTCCACATGCTCATACTTTTTGGAAACATCTGAGCGTGTCTGCACATCCCAGTGTTTGAAAAATTTAAATGAATGAACATTCGAAAGAGAAGGAATAGTTTACTGCTGTCAATAAGTGTTTTCATCAGTGTCGCGTGTCATCTGTAATTTGTATCAACTCTTCTTTCTTGATTCAGGGTAGAACTGTGCCCCAAACAGAATGGCTGACAAATAGGCATTTAGTGTCTGTCTGGTGAGTGGTGGAAAGGCTGAGTCTATGATGGCTGTGTGTCTGACCGGTCAGAGATCATCGAGCAAAATGATGGCTCTTGTCCAAACCCACTCGTCCACAAGGGGACCAGGTGGGAGGCTGGCCCAGCTGCACAGGGACTTGAATCCCTGTTCCAAAGTGAGAGGGATGAGGCCACACAATGCATCATGTGACCGTCACCGTGATATCGCTCCTGTTCATGAGCAACTGGTCTTTAGAAATTTCTTAAGACCTGTGTTGTAGTAACACATTAACATGAGTAAATGAACTGAACATTGCATCTAAATCCTGTGCATCCAAATAACAACTGCCTTCAGAAGAGCGAGCGGCTGCTTTTTTTTAAGGGGATGCCTGAGCATAAACAGATTTGGGTAAAGATTGGGAACTGGAGATTGTCTGCCTCACATAAGAAACCAAGTAACCCGAGAACTGACAGCTAAACCTTTGCCTCTCTCAAAGACTCGCCCGTGTTCTTATCAGGAGTAATTCTGAGCTGCATGGCCGGCTTGACTCAGCACCTCGAAACAACCACAATTCCTTGGACTCCCTCAGCGATGAAAACGCTCACGGATGCTGACGAGAACCTCAGGACAGCAGGGATCTGCAGTAAACAGCGCATTTAGATGTTCTTATGTATATTTAAGTCCCGATCCACAGCTCAGCTCCCCCTTGCTGTGCGGTCTGGGGAGGCTGCTTGAACGTTCTGATTGTGAGGTCACCTGTGTGCGGTGATGTGCAAAGTCCTGAACGAGATGAAGATGAGAGAGCTCGGCGGTACTCCACAAGGGAGAGGCAGCCGCCCTCACTTCCAGCACAGTTACTGTATGGAAGCTCTTCCCTGAAACTGGGAAGCACGGTGTCTACCACTGAAGAAGTAAACGAGGCCAGTCGTAGAAAGTGCCTGGAGTGGATGTGGATTATGTATGAAGCACTAAATAAATACTGAGGTCCTCCATGCGATTTTCTCTTTTCTCTTTCTGTGTCCCTACTCCCTGCCACCCTAGTCTCTCCTAATTTATTCCACCTCGTGTACTATACGAATTACAGACTCAGAGCAGATATTTCTTAAGGGAAACTCACCTGTCAGGTGACAGGGGTTTACCTGAGCCACAACAGGAGGAGGGGACCCGGAAGAACTGTTGCTGCAGATGGGTTGACTAGATACCGAGACACTTGGGTTAACGAATTTAGCTGACACATAATCTCATGTCATTGCCCGCTTCAGAACCTTCCCGTGCCTGTGGCCACAGCTCTTGAATACAGTCATGCGCCTCTGAACGACGGGGATGTGTTTTGAAAGAACCCGGTCCTGAGAACCTGCCTTCTCAGGGGATTTCACCACGGTGCGGACCCCGGGGAGGGCAGGGCGCTCACACACACCTAGATGGTGCAGCCTGCCGCACACCTGGGCTGCACGGCACAGCCTTTTGAGCCTAGGCTCCAAGCCTGTACGGCGTGTGACGGGACAACACGAAATCAAATCAAGCAAAGAACGATGCCGTCAAGACGCAGTGAACATGAGGGTGCTGATGGCATAATCCTGTATACGGTTTTACAGCAAGCTTCTTAAAAAGTGTAAGAGTACACTCCAAAATAGCAACAAATATAACACAGTAAAAACATAAGCCCGTAACGTAGTTGTTTATTATCGTTACCAAGTATTAATTGTATGTGCTATGCTTTTATACCACCGGCAACATAGTAGGCTTGCTCACACCACCATCACCACAAACACGTGAGGAACGCCTTGTACTGTGATGTTACAATGGCTACGAGTCATCGCCAGACAACAGGAATTTTTCAGCTCTGCTATAATCTTTGGGGACCCCTGGCGTCCTGAGGTCCGTCACTGAATGAAACATTGCCATGCCTCACACGGCCGTACAGAAGACCATGAATTGACGAGATTTTAGCTTCGAGATAATTCACAAGATCTTCTTTTTTTAAGAGATCTTTTTTTTTTTTTTAAATACTTTGCCCAGATTTACACAAGACGTTTTATCTAGTATTACAATATCTCCAGTCTTTTCCAGTTTGACTCTTTCCTAATGTCTAAATGATCTAAGTGTTTTATAATTAATAAAGGGGGGCAGATAAAAGACTTTACTTATTTCCTTTTCTGTGACTCATCTTCTTTAACTTTGCATTATCTTTAGCATCACGGTCTTGAGCCTGAGTCTCCAACTATTGATGAATACTTGGGGTTAATCTGTGAGTTTTACGTGCTTGAATCTCTCTCCCCCACCAGTCCCATGACTCATGGCATCCACTCAGCATTTCAGATTACATAGATTTGTCCAGGAGAGAAGCATCTTATAGACAAAATGTGGAGGAACAGACTCACACATGTATGTTACCACAGAGACATGGACTGTTGGGGAGAGGTAATAATTTTCAGATTCCTGGTTAGAACCCACAGAAAAAAGGAGGAAAGAAACAGTATTTCACCCCAATTCCATTAGACAAAGTAGTCCCCCAAACACCATTACGAAGGAGACCCCCTATTGTTTAGATATGGTAGCTGAGGCTTCAATAAGTTGAATATCTTTCTAACCAAGATATTCAAGGACTCAGCAGACCTGGCCTTTAATAGAAGCGTGGGCAGACATCATCAGCCTTGCAGTACACATGCATGCACATGCACACGCACATGCGCGTACACACACACACACACGCACACACACCAGTATAAACAGAGTCACTTGGATGAAACTATAATTTCTTATAAGGCAGTGCCTGGGTGCCATTTGTTCTATTAATTCAGTCTCCAAATTAATCAATTTGGTTAAAAAAAAAAAAAAAAGCTGTAAAATTCTAACTTTCACTTTTCCACAAGTCTGACGACTGTATATACATAAACGCACATCCCTACAGATAGATCCTTGAGTGGTGTCAGGTATCACTAACAGGAAACATGAAGGAGAGGCAGAGACGAAAATTAAAAAGTAAATAGGAGACGATCTCGAGAAATGAGTACGAAAGGGAAGCAGAGAGGAATAATGGTCTACGAAGGACACCGCAGAGTGGCGTCCCAAGCTGAGGTGCATTCACAGAAGGACAGGGATGTAGATCAATGGAAAGGCTATTATTGGCGGAGCCTTTGCCATGAGCTGTTGCAAGCTCATCACATGTGTTTCTCTCTCCCCCACCCCGATGACGTAGGCGTCGTTATCATGACGCCTTTGTAAAGCTGAGGAGACAGGCACAGACGTATTAAGCAACTTCCCCAAGGCCATGAACCAGAAAGAGGGAGCAGGAGGCAGTGGCCCCGAGCAGCGTGGTCTGTGTGGTTCCCCGACGTCCGTCCCCTTTCCCAGGGCCTAGAAAGAACCCGGAGGGGTACACGGTGGACATGGGACAGCGACGTGGGGCTGTGAATGAGAATTATGTGTAGGGCACAGCACGTGGCGGATGCCCACATGTAGTCCATATGTATTGAGGGGATTCAAGTAGTAGATACTTGGGGTGGTGGGGCGGGCGGCGGGGAGTGGATAGAGACGAAGATGGAAAACGGGCTCGTAGGAAATAAAGCTGGGGAGTCGGAAAGTCAGGAGCGAAGAGAGAAAAAGCGATGAGTAATTCGCGGAGCAAAAGCCTCGAGTTTTACTGACCCGCCAGCCTGCCACACACGGGCCAGGGCCAGGGCCAGGGCCAGCCCGCGCAGCTTCACCGGCGAGCCCCGCACGGGAGCGTGGAGGTTAGATGCGGAGGGAGCGCGTCCGTGAGGACCTGAGCACAGCGCTCAACGGAAAGTCGGCCCTGCAGAGACGCACGCCCTCTACTCCCTGTGCTCGGTACCTACTTCGTCCTAGGTACCTCCTGCAGGTTAGGGAGTGGTGGCACAAAACAGGGCATAATGCCTCGGGCTTTGGGGTCGGGCAGCTCGAGATCAGAATCCCAGCTCTGCCACGTATTACTTGCTGACCCCGGGAACTTTCTTTCAGGTCTTCTGTCACATGTCTCTTTCCCAGCCCCCCTCCCCCCCAGCCTCAAAAGGTGTCTAATAGATGTTAGCATAATACCTGTGGCCTCATGAATGGCTTAACAACTGTTAGCTGCCGAGGGCTTTTTGTCGTTATTATCCAACGGCTGTATTAATATACAGCCCTGCGGTTGATGGAGCTCACAGTTTAGGGATGAGAAACCCATAACAGTCACAATAGAGCATGACAGATGCTCTGGGGAGCACAGGCGTCAGCCTTACAGGTGGGGTCATGTTCATCCCACCTGCAGATTACAGACTCTGCCTCCTCATTTGCAGGAAGCCGCCCTTGGGGTTATCGACAAGGCCAGGTGACAATTCAGCTGTCTCAGCAAAGCCTGAGGAATGATAGAAAGATGTCGCTGGAGAGTTCAGACTTGACTCTCCAAAGGTAGCACGGTACAGTTAAATATGAATTTCATCAGAAGCCAAGGAAATATTTCTGAAGTTCGGAATTCAGGCCCTGTACCTGAAAAGGAGCCTTTGTCAGAGGAGAACTCCCTCAGAGAGCAGGTCCTCACACTCTCTGGCATTCTTTTGTCACACTGTAATTATCCTATTAATCCAAAGAAATCCTTATCTGAGGTTCTTCATCCACAGTGTGAACATAACAATTACTCGGAGGCTAAAAGGAGGGCATGCTTCCTTGTCACGAGGGCAGACGTGTGTTTTGGCAGCAAGAAAGAAACAATTTCAAAACACATATAAGAGCTGAGATGCGTGAGTGTATCTAAGAAATAAAATAAATTCTAGGTTTTTAAAAACCTTCAAAGTTCTTCCAGTGATCTTTAGGAAGATTCTGAAAAGGCCAGCTGGCTTAGTTACTGGGTGGATCGGAGCCTCTGGCACCTCATTCCAGAAGCTTCTCTTTATTTAACTAAAGACTCCTGTAAGAGACCTTCTTCTAATACAGGATCCGTGACAAAGGGCAGCAGCGGGGACAGACTTGTGCCCGACTTTCCAAATGTCATTGAGGAGCCCTGTGAGGCTGCTTGGGAAGAATGCCCTGGGACTGAGAGAGGTTTCTGAGCCCCACTTCAGGAAATTTGCTCAGCAGGTCTGGAGCGTGGTTCCAAGGTGTGTAACGTTTTACAAAGCTCTGCAGGTGATTCCGAGAGCTAAGAACAGAGAGTCCTGCCTAACGCGAAACGCCAACCTTGCCCGATCAGGAGGTCTTGTGGGCGTTAGGTAACAACTCAGATTTCCAGGCCCCCAGATTTCCAGATTCCCAGACTCACTGGGTCTGAGACTTACTGAGTTCTGGGCCCGATAGTGTAAGTAGCCACAGATCAGTCTTAGCTGGCTTAGTGTGAGCTTATGCTTCAATGTTTTGATGGCTATTCATCTTTTTTCTAACATTATCAGTTGGTTCAAAAGTAGAGATAGTTCTGAGTTTTAATTCGGCTCCTGGATCTACAAGACTTGTAACTCTGGACAGTTCCTTTAACCACACGAAATCTCAGATGATTCATCCGTGAAATAATCACGTTATTATAAAGATGAAAAAGTAGCAAATATAAAAGCACTAGTAATACGGCAGATAGGGGGTACTGAATATTCATTTCTCCCCACTATGACATTATTTACCTCCTAACATGAACATAAATTCACAAATGAGGTCTCATATAGAACAGTTTGATCAAGAAATTATGCAAAATGAACATATTTCACTTTTGCTAAAAACATAAAAAATGAAAAATAATGACAACACCGATTTCGGATGAAGTTGAAACGAAAGTGGACACTCAAGTACAGCTACAGGCAGTATAAACTGGAGAGGTCTCTTGAAGATTCAATATGCTTTTACATTATAATAATGCTCAGATTCTTGGACTCGCCCATTGCCTATGGAAATTGCCCCCCAAAGATGGAAAATTACTATTTTCGTAAAGGTGTCCATTTCGGCATCATTCAAAATAGTGGAGAATTTTAAAACGGCCAGAATATCCAGCAGGTATTTAAGACTAGGTACATCCATTTATAGGTAATATTATGAGTAATGATTAAGATCACAGAGCAATACGACAAAGCATCTACATTGAAATGTAAGAAAGGCAGAGTTTAAAGCTATCTAACCTCATTACGAGTGTACAGAAGACATGGAAAATTTATAATTAAGTTGCTATGGGGCTGAGAAATTGTGAGGTTTCTCTTTTGATGTATAACGCTATTATTGCTACAGTGCTGCTGTACAGCCCATGACGACTTAAAAATAGTCTCCATCCTTTCTATCATGTAGAAGAGGAAGACCAGCCCAGAGGCTTCGCTACATCCGCAGAGGGTCCTCCCATCAAGCCGCTTCCACTGTCTCTGACAATTAAATATGAATCTGATGTGCATTATAAGGCCACCCCACTCAGGCACCAGGCTGTGACCAGGACGCCAGGATTCAGTGGCCGGAGACCAAGAAGGACAATAGGACAAGGGGCACGGCCAGCCGGACGTGGGGAAATGGGGTGGGGCCAGGTGTCCACACGCAGGCTGGGGAGGGGGTGTTTGTCCACGAGAGCTGCTCCTGGAGGCGCTCGGGTCCGCTAGTTCACGCGCACGGAGAGGCTCCCCCGGCTCCAGAACCCCAAAGTGGAGTCAGCAGCAGGACGCTTTCATACGTGTGTTTGACCCGGGCATGAGCAGGGCGGCCCCAGAGAAGAGGGATCGCCCTCCACTCCTGTGCTCTGTCCCGCTCAATCCCAACAGGTGCCAAGGCCACCGCGCCCGACCCCACGGCAGAGCGTCGACACCCTCCCGAAGTTGCTGCACGCCTCTGCTCCGGGCCCGGCGGCTTGAAGAGCAGACACTCTTCTCACAGCCAGGACTCCTTACTCTGAGGACTCGGGCAGTGTGCCATGGTCTGAGTGCGCGTGTCCCCCCCGGCGCGCCTACGTTGCGATCCTGACCCCCTCCAGCGGCGGTGTCAGCAGGCAGGGCCTTTGGGAGGGGACTAGGTCTGGGGGGTGGAGGCCCCATGAGTGGGATCTGTGACGCACACAAGAGGCTCCCTCGGGACCCCTGGCCCTTCTCCCGCATGAGGCCACAATGAGAAGTCTGCAAACAGGGGCCTCCCCCGGCCATGCTGGGCCCCCGTCCCAGGCTGCCAGCTCTGGAACCGTGGGAAACCATTTTTTGTCACTTACGAGATTCCCAGGCAGTGGTATTTTGCTGCAGCAGCTGGAACAAACTAAGACACAGTGGCTACTCCCTCTGCCTGTGAGTTTTTCCCTTCAGATATCCGTGTGGCAAATGCCCTAAGTCCTCTCTCTCCCTCTGAGGCTTCCTCTGATCACCCTACATTGCAAGCCATTACAGGCCCCAATCCTACACCTGTGATACCTACGCTTCTTTTCTGTTTTTCCACAGCGATTATTAGATTCTAATTTATTCTGAAATTTATTTACTTCCTAGGCTTTGCTTTATGGTCTGTTGTCCTCCATTAAAATACACACAAGACAGGATGCTTTTCATACGTAACCAATTCCAAGAATAGAGAAGGCGTTCAAGAAATGCCTGTCGAATGAATGTCTAGCCATCCAAAATCTGGGGCAACTAAGTACCATTTGCCCAGCCAGCTTTAGTTCCGCAAGAAGCCAAGGTGTGTGTGTGTGTGTGTGTGTGTGTGTCTGTGTGTGTGTGTGTGAGAGAGAGAGAGAGAGAGAGACAGAGAGAGAGAGAGAAAGGAAGAAGAGACAGACAGACAGACAGACGGGGAGGGAGGGTGGCAGAGGATGTTGGCTGATTCTCTGTGCATTGGTTTGAAAAAGCATAAAAGTTTCAACTCTGAGTGTGTAACTATGGAAGGGTCTTACATTTACTCAAAATCTATATGGCTCCAGTCAATTCTGTAAGGTCCCCTACTACGGCGACTTCATTTTACAGATCCACAAAATCGAGATCAGAAAAAAACGAGGCTGCTGACTAAAAGTCCCATACTGAGGAGGAAGAATCAGATTAGCCATCACATCCAGAGCAATCTGGATCCCGTGTTTAAACGCCTTCCCTACGTCATCGTTAGAATCCGTCACTTGGGGGCACACCGGGATGCTCACACTCCCTCTTCGTCTTCATAGAGGACCAGCGGCATTTTGAGCTGGGCAGAGGAACTCTCTCAAGATCCTGGGTGAAACACTGCCTGGCCCCGACTTTACGCTGGGGGCGTGACCGCCAACATTTAGTACTAATGAGAGAGCGAGCTGTCTTACACCACTGCGGAAATTTTATAAAGTGGGGACGATCCAATGTCATCTTAAGAGCATCCGTTTGCTTCTTTGCTTTTCTACGTTCTTTCTTAAGTGAGAGAAAGATGGAGTTACAATTCGCTTGCCCAAAATCGCCGGATAAACCGAGGTTGCGGGCAGCCCACGGGAAAGCCCGTCAGCATCTACAGCCGGTATGAACGCTGACGTCACCTACGAGAGTGAGAAAGAGACCATCTTTTCTCCCCTCAAGGAAGATTTACGATCTGTCTTACGTCCCCATTTGGATGGATGCAAACGTTTAATCTCACGGGACTTTAGGGATGTCTTACCCCTGGGTATGCCTCCCTTAGTGCTGGGGAGTGGTCACAAGATGCCATGCTGTGCGGGGGATGGGGGTGACATGGGTCTCCTGTCCTGAGTGTCTGCAGAGTTTTGCTGCGCATTCTGGGAACTGGCAGCAAGGCCTCTGTGCGTTCACTGGTTTCCCCGTGCATACTGCCTTCGACCCTTCTTGGAAACCCAGCAAGTGTCTCTCTGTCATCGCCCACGCGGGGGCACCAGGAATTGTCCCCTCCCTTTAGGGCTCTAGGAAATCTGAGGAAGCCCCGAGGCAACCCCCAGCCAGCTCGTCTCCCTCACAGCGTGGGGCGCTACACCTCAGCCTGGTGCAGGGCTCCTGAGCGGCCATGTCCCCTGCCCCCCACCCCATTCTCTCTTGTCCACTCAGCCCATCACGTGATACCTGGTGTGGCAGCAACTTTGCTTGAATTTTTATGTCTTCGCCATCTTTGGCTGAGTTCAGTTCGTGGTTTCTATCCCCAATTTCTTGTGGCTTAAGATTTTGAAAATAAAAGCTTATCTTTTTCCAACTCCCAAAGCATCTCCCTTCCAAATCTATTTTGAAACTCAAACTCTATCGTTGACTTCTTTATTTTCTAGTCTCTGCTGTGGATCCTAACATAAGACAGTGGATCCTCTCGGAGTCTTTTGAATGAAGAAAAGCCATGAGGTTTTTTTAAAAAAAAAAAAAAAATGGCAGGAATGAAACATACTATCAAAATCATGCCCTACTCGATACGGATACTGAACCGTGAAGGAAAAAAGTGATCAAACTCACCCCAAACCACGACAGCCTTGCTAACCATGAACTGATAGGCATCATCTCTGCTGCAGAGGGCAGAGAACCAACGGGGACTCTGGGGGGCCTTCGGACCCACTTCTGCTGCTCACCCTCTTGCTTCCTGGCAGGTCTGTGTCCGTCAAAGGCTGGAAGCTCTATTTTCAACTTCGTCATTTTCCCTACTAAGCTGTCAGCTATCATGTACCCAAGTCCAACGCTTCTCAAACTCTTAACACGCGTGCGAGTCGCCTGAGAGATTTTTAGAAGGAAGATGGGGAGGCAGCAGGTCTGGGGTGAAGCCTGAGCTTCTGTATTTCTACAGAGTTCCCTGAAGCTGCTGATCGTGCTGGTCCGTGGACCACATTTTGAGTACAAGGTAGTAGCTTCATTTTGCCTGTAACTTCTCCGTATGCTCCCTCTACTCCAAGCTTGCAAAACACCAGTAAATAATTTTTTTGTTTGTTTGTTTGTGCTGATAGTCCTCTCTCTAGAAGAACTACTCAGATTAGCTGCTTGTTTTGATCTTTGTACCCTTCACTGCCCAACTCACGCTCCTCCAATACCCTGGATCATTTCTCTCCCGTCCAGGGTGTTTTGATACAACTGACGTGTCACATGACACTCTGATTCTGTTTTCTTCTACACATTACTACGAGCTCATTAAAGACAGGAGTTATTTTTCTCCTTTCTCAATTATGTAATAGGGCATGTGGCTTAAGTAGGTAACAGTGACGACTTGAATGAACGTACGGCGAAATAAATGAAATGTAAGGTTTGACATGTGGACAAAGGTACGGATTACAGGAGCTATGAGCAGGTGTAGGCAGAGGGGCCATGAATGCCCTGACCTCACATCCTGACGAGAGCAGATCAACACTGTGTTTAGGTTTCTGGACCTGTGACAGAGGAAGCACCAAAGACCATCATGGAGTTCCGTTCTATCACGAAGGGGATGAATTAAGTGCTGGGGCTATCTGTGTCAAGTGACACACCTCACGCCTCCGGCATTCTGGGTGTGGGGGCGGGCAGCCAGGAAGAGGGGAAGACAAGGGTTTTCCTGCTCCCCAAAGCTCCAGGGGGACCCTCACTGCAGAGTACAGAGCACAAGGCGGACGCCCAGGCCGATTATTCCTTTTTGAAGGTGGTGGGTTTATTTCTGCAAAGGCCAGTTGCAGGTGTGTTCCCATTCCCCGCCCGCCTCCCCCGGCTCGATGAGGATGAAGGGGTGCGTGCTTAATGGTTTCTGGTTGCTTGTGGGCTGATGAAAAACGCATGTGATAATTAGCTCACTAAATTAGTTCTGTTCTCATTATTTTTTATATGAAAGTTTCATAGGGATGGCTTTTTTTTTTTTTTTTTTAACAGTGGTTTCTGGTCTAATTTCTCATTATCACCATCGGGGAAAAAAAACTGATAGCATTTTTCTTCTCATTCTCTGGGATGTCTCACCCACTCACCCCTCTCACGGACCTTCCCGACCTGCCCGTGTGCAACTCGCAATGTCTGTGAAGCACTAAACTCCTGGGGATGGGCTTCCCACCCGTCTTCTGTCTCCCCTCTTGGCTGTCCCTCCCGTCACCGTTGGATTTCCTCTTGAACATTCACAGAGTGGTGGAGATTTTTTCTTTTTTTTTTTTTCATGGCTCTACATGCAGAGAGAAGCAGAAGACATTTACCCAGAGCTTCTGCTACTTCCAGGCACAACGACTTTGCGGCCCCACGTGCTAGCGTTCCAGACGTGTGACACGAGCCCCTCCCTGAGACCGTCCGTCTGTTCTACTCTGTTCTACGTCTCGGCCACCTGGCAGTGATTGGAAAGAGCAGAGCGTGGCTTTTTGGCCTGGGGTGGCCATTAGGTTTCCTGGCCATGCAGTTCCCTGCGCTCTGACCTGCTCTGGAGAGGTCCCAGAGGGGTTTTTCATATTGCTTTGGATCGAATGGTTTTAAATGAGTTGAATTTGCACCTCCTTCACAGAGGCAGTTTCTTATTTTTGAACAAATCGATATGGGGCGGCCTCCGAAGAGGGCAAGTTCCTGCATAATGCTGTGAATTTGATTACGTGACTTCACCTATCTGCATCTCAGCTGCTGCAGCAGAATAAGACATTCTCTAGGGTTCAGTTGCCTGAAATGTGATAAAATGCAGTCAATTCTCCTACTGAGACAGCAGGGCAAACCCATCAAAGCTGGCCAGGAACTCTGTGACACTCCTTCCAATGACAGGTGGGGTCTCATTCCCTCCCTTTTAATTTGGCCTGGTCTTAGTGACCTTCTTTACCAAAAGAAGGGATTTTCTGAGACTCCTGAGAAAACTCACAGCCCAGCCTTTTGGTCTGCTCACGGCCCTGACAGCCATCATATAAAGAGTGTGAAAAGCCTCACTTACACCACCATGCTGTGAAGGAGCCCATGGTCACCATGGGAACGGTCGCGTGGCTAGGAAGAGAGATGCTTAGCCAGGTCCCTGCTGATGAGGCCATCCCAGCTCAGACAGCGGTCACCGGACTACAGATGTGCCATCTTGGCCGTCCGACTCGGCGGAGTGGTCAGGTGACTTTAGCTCCAGCGAAGTCTTAGGAAGCCAGAGCAAGAAACATCCACCCAGCTAAGCCCAGTCACCCCACAAAGCCATCAGAGAGCATAGTAAAATATAAGTTTAAGCCACCAAGTTTCAAATGGTTTGCACAGCAGCAGTAACTCGCGAGAATATGCGAGTGAGCGGCTCAGGTTCCTCATCTATACAACAGAAATACCGATGCTCGTCTCATGTGGATATTGAGAGAATTGAGGGAAAACGGAGGAATCCCTGAGCATGTGACCGTGCAAGGAGATACTTAGGAAAGTCACTTCCTCTTCCCTTTTGGTTCCAACAATTTACATATCTGAGATTAATTCGTGGTAGGTCTGTATTTGGCTTCCTGAGTTCAGCTGTCTGAACATCCTCAGAAAGAGGAGGCACTTAAAATCACCTCTCTATTTTGTCAGTCACCTTTTGCAATGACAGCTACAGGTTAGTCTTTTGGAAAGAGCAAAGAATGGGCAATCTAGATGGTTAAGTTTGACAGAGACCTCAGTGTACCTTGCTGTAATTTTCGGAATTTATCGAGTTTAATTCCCCAAGAGAAACAGTCGAAAGATTTGTGAGAATTCTCAGGAAACCTAATACTGTTTCTTCTTCTCCTGCATAGGTCCCTTCTCATCTTTCATCCTGCTTAAAGGTAGGTGGGAATGATTTGGCAAATTACAAAATTCCGTAAATATTCAGACATCGTTTTTGTAATGAGCAATTTTTACTAAATTCTTCTTTACCGCCTTCTTAACAACGGCTCTTCGCCAAGGCTTTAATTAAGCTTCAATTGTTCGAATGTCCAATTTTCCTCTTATTAACTGGGGATTTAAAAATTATCCTCGCCATTTCCTGTTTAGTCCCCGCCCATCTCTCACTTCAGTAATGGACAGGCTGACGAGCCCATCATTCTAGTCTCCTTTCCTTAAAGCGGCGGGGAACTTAGTGTCACAGGGGATTCCGACCCTGAGCGTGGAGAGCTAAGGGTCTTCCGATTTTGTTTTGTCCTGTGATTGCCTAAAAAGGAACAGCAAGAGAATGACTATGTTGGTTGTGAACTTCGGAAAGCCTCATTAAGATGATTTAAAAAAAATCGCCCTGATAAAAGCGAATTCTACCGCGAGGCTACTGAAGAGATCCTAGATGAAAGCAGAACCAGAGCTTTTTAAAAGATGCTGTTTCTCTCCTCGTAACTTCATTATTCATAGGAAGAACAAGAAAGGGCCGTTACAAGGAGAAACAGGACGGTAGAGAGAACAGGTGAGAGATATATGGCTATCTAGATCTATATAGGTATATATATATATATTTTTTTTAGAATGAAAACCTTGCCTCGAAAAGTAAGAGACCCGACTGAGGATGGGGCAAACAGAAGTTGCTTTCTGGGACACAAAGACAGGTGAGGATATGTCCCACAGGTTCCTTAAGCGGAAGTAATCAGGAAAGCAATCCATTTTGCAGTGGGTATACTCAGAATTTTTAAACCCCTCAGTTGGATGCAGTCTGATCAGCCGGATCCTGAACCATTTATTTCCGTTACCGTCTCCTAACCAGACGAGAGCCTGTTCTTACCCACGGGTCTGTCTGGTTTCTCTGTTCTTTGGTCCTTCCCCCGCTCCCCGTCCCAACCCCAGGGGGAGACGACTCTACTTAACATTACAGCCACGTGAGGCTGCATGAACTGCCCGCCCCACCAGCTACCTCCATCCTGACCGACCGCTTCCCTGGCCTCGGGTCCTGTGAGGCTCTTCAGTATGACTCGTAATCCAGTCTCTCACCTGGAGAGGTGCAGCCTGATTCCCTTCTGTCCGAGCAGTGTATTGCACACCCGTGTCCACCTCTCAGCAACCCTCCAGGTTAATTACATCCGACTACTCCGTAAGTCATGACAACAAAAGGCCGCTCTTTAACTGCCAGTGTTCCCTGTGCTCTCAGTGTTTGGTCTGCATCATCTGGATCAGCCGAGGGTAAGAAAGGTTAGAGGACTTCAGAACAATCCCTTCCCTAGGCCAACCCTCCGAGGAGGGCTTCTGAACACACTTCCACGTGATCTCTTGAGAGCTGTGAGTCAAGAGCTAGTGAATGGGACACTAGCGGGAGCTGGGAGGGACAAGCCACAGACACGTGGTGTTTGCAGAGCATCGAGAGACGGAGATCTTACTGAACTAGGACACGAAGAAGCATGGGATTTCAGTCTAGGAAAGAGACACCGAGACTCAGGTGGGATTTGCAATGAAGACATGGCAGGCTAGACAGGGACTCATACCATGAGGCCAGTATTAGCCTGAAACTAGAACCAACGATGCCACAAGCAACTAAAACTACAGATAAACAGCCCTTATGAATAGGGACCCCCAAATCCTCGACAAGATACTAGCAACACGAACCCAGCAACCTACTGAAAGGATGGCATACCATGAGCAAGTGGTATTTATCCCAAGATTATAAGGTTCTTTGACACATGAAAATCGATAAAAGTGAAACATCATGTTGATAATAAAAGACAAAAACATCGTCATCTCAATAAATGGAATAATTTTTGGACCCAAATTCAGTATCCTTTCGTGATAGAAACAGTCAACACACTAGGAATTGAAGGGAGATGCCATCAACTGATAAATCCACAGCTAACATGATGCTTAATAATGAGAAACTCGGTGTTTTCCACCTCAGACCGGGAACCAAAAAAATAATCCTTTCTCACCACTCCTATTCAACACTGGACTAGACAGAATAACTGGACAGAGATGAAAGACATCCAGATCGGAAAGGGAGGAGAAAAACTATCAATCTTCACAGAGGACAAGATCTCGTATATAAAAAATTTCTTAGAAACACAATTCGAAGTAAAAAGTTCAGTAAGATTACAGGATGAGCTACGGTTACACAAAATGTCTATACCTTAGCAACGAACAACCCGAACATGAAATTAAAAAGCCTTTCTATTTACAATAGTATCAAAAATAATAGAATACGTAACAAATATAACTAAAGAAGTTTAAGAATTGCACAGTAAAACTGTAAAACATGGTTCAAAAAATCAAAGACCTAGGTAAATAAAGATACCTCTCACCATAGATCAGAAGACTTGATATTAAAAATGGCAATAATACCCACATTCTTCTACAGATTCAATAACATTCACATGAAAATCCTCGTTGACCTTTTTTTGGGGGGGCGGGGAGGAGGCCTGGAATGGACAAGCTGATCCTAAAATTCACACAGAAAAGAAAGAGATCGAAAACAACCAAATTAATCTTGAAATAGAAGAACAACGTTGGAAGACTTCAATTCTCTCTTTCAAAACTTATCGCAAAGCTAAAATAATCACACCATATGGTAATCGTACTGGCCCAAGGGTAGACTTACAGATCTGGAATAGCATTGAAACTGCAGAAATGTGTCCCCCGTCTACTAGATACAGCCTTCAAAATAAAAATCCATTCCCTGGCACCATCATTCCTCAATCTGATACCTAAATCGCCACCATCATTTCATAACCATCATCGAATTATTACTATGCCCCGAAAGGCCACGTCAGTTGGCCTCCATTCACGTCCACGGTGTCTCGAGCCCGGGCTGGTGTGCACACCGCTGCTGCTAACGGGAACGCTCACCCCCGTATCTTTCACTTGGTCAACACCCAGCCATTCATCTGACTTTCTCTCCAATGCCATTTGTCAGCAGAATCTTTCCATGACTCGCGGACGAGGTGAAGTCCTGTTATATTTTTCTCATGTCAGGAGTTCATCTCTCATCACACTGAGAAGAGTTTTTATTTTCCAAGTATAGTTGGACTTATTTGATTAATAGCTCTCTCCCCACATAAAAGATAAATCCCGTAAAGGCAGAGTTTTTCTATCTTACGCCTAGAGCGGTGTCTGGGACAAAGTAAGCATGCCCCAATAACGTGTGAGGTGAATGAACACAGACGAATAGCCGAGGTCATACAGATCTTCATTAATCCCCTACGTGTGCACTTACTAGTCAAGTCATTTTAAGTAATTTACTCTCCCAGCCTAGAATTCCTTCTCTGTATAGAAGGACGGATAACAATGTTCCCAGTCACACAGTTTCTCCGTGATGTTGAGAGAGGGAACGTGGCTGAAGGT
This sequence comes from Pteropus alecto, assembly GCF_000325575.1. NCBI lineage: Eukaryota > Metazoa > Chordata > Mammalia > Chiroptera > Pteropodidae > Pteropus > Pteropus alecto. Next base: position 1,627,485 of record NW_006430726.1, on the reverse strand, counting down.
GCGCTCGCTCGGTGCCTGGCGTACAGCGAGTGCTCGGGGCTCTGTCAACAGGTAGCGTCCGGGCCGCGTCTCAGAGCGAAGATCTGCACAACGCGCTTTGCCCGAAGCCCCAGAGCCCACGGCACAGACTGGACTGGACTGTTTCCCATCTCAGAGCTACTGTTACTTCACTGCTCATCAGAGGGTGAGTGCTCCAATCTCTGCTTTAAGATTACTCTGGCAGGGGAGGGCGTGTGTGTGTGTGTGTGTGTGTGTGTGTGTGTGTGTGCGCCCGCGTGCGCACGCGTGTGTGTGTGTGTGTGTGTGTGTGTGTTGGGCACAGCCACCTCTCCACTCTAAAACCACACCCTTGAACAGCACATCCTCCTGTTACACAATTCAGACATCCTTATCTGCAAAGTGTCTGTGTGTCTGTGCGTGTCTGTGCGTGTGGGGTCGTTCTAATTCTAAATCGCTGTGTTGTTCCTTAAGTCACATGACACACAGGGATGATGACGATGCACACGCATGTTATAAAACACTGTCTCTGTGTTCTGATTACTCTACCGAGGAAGTCGAGCCCGATTGTGCCTTAGAAATGACTTGATGTGCAAGCCATTCGGTGACAGGCGGCTTCTGTACCACCTGCGTGCAGGGGTTAGGTCACCTGCTTGTTCTCTCTTCCTTCACAAGAAGGGCTTTCTGAACCCAAGGTTGTTTTACAGGAATCTGAAATAATCAGAAAGCGAGGAGAGAGAGGTCCTGGGGGCAAGCTTTGGCTGGGAGGCAGGGAGCCTGTAATTGCCGATTCCTGGTTCCTGGGACAAAAGCGGCTGCCTGACTGACTGACAGCCTGAGGAAGGAGCCTTTTCCAGGCTCCTGCCCTGGGCTTCCCGCACCACCACTGACTTCTGTACTATTCCTGTGAACGGAGGGGGCATTTCTGGTCTGGGCTGCAGAAAGGGCTCTGCAAAGCTTTTCCAGCCAGTGCTGATAGCTGCCCACAATTAAAGTTATCCATCGTGGAATCTTCTTAACTGAGCTGAGCCACAGAGCCAATTTTAATTTCCCTGCCCAAGTAGGATTTTCCTCTCCCAGGTCTGCCTTTTTCTCTCTTTTTCTATTTTTTTTAAAGGGAAAGCAGCGTTATTGCCTAATTAAATCAAGGGCCAGCGCTATGACCTGGATGGTTGTGTCGACCCAAAATTCTTAGGTCGAAGCCCGAACCTCCGGTGGGGTGGTATTTGGAGCTGGAGCCCGTGGGAGGCGACTAGAATTAGAGGAGGTTGTGGAGGTGGGGTCTGGTGACATGAGA
>NW_006430726.1:1614267-1626153 GCF_000325575.1 Pteropus alecto | reverse complement strand
GGCTCCATAGGCATGCACAGAGTAAAGGCCATGTGACCACACAGTAAGATGGTGGCCGCCTATAAGTGAACGGAAGAGGCCTCTAAAGGACACAGAGCTTGCTGACATTTTCATCTTAGATTTCCAGCCTCCAGAATCGTGAGAAGTAAATTCCCGCTGTGAAAGCCACCCGGTGTGTGGCATTTTGTGATCGTAGGCCAAACTGCCTCAGACAGATGCCGGCATCCAGTGAAAAAGATATTAAAAGACGTCACTTTTGTGACCTCAGAGGACACTGTGGCTACTTGCTGAATCAGAGGGACAGGTTGTCTTTGGTTAGTACTTCCTTTGGTGGGATTCTGCCTTCCTTTGATGGAAAGACCCTGTTGGCCTTCCTAATAACTTCAGACTCCAGCAGGGATGAGTACAGCCCAGCACTGATTTCTGCCATTTTTAAGCTCTTGTAGATGGTAACTTTATTATTATTATTATTATTATTGTTGTTGTTATTATTATTATTAATAATATTATTATTATTATTAATGTTAGTCTCCATGTCATTCAGATCACCCTGGAAATTGAAGCTTGGGGCCCGAGGACAGATGGGCCGAATGCTTTCTTAGCTCCTTGCAGTTAATTCTTGAGTCCATCCTTAGACTCAAGAGTATGGGGCCAGCTGGAGCTGAGTGTATACTGCGGAGGGTTTTGGGTTTTTGTTGTTGTCGTTGTTGTTATTTTTAACCAGAGAATTCTAGTCTTGTCTTAGACCTGGGACTTTGAGGAAATCACAGGAGCTAAAAGTTGCCCAGAAGTAAGAATTAAAGATCCAGGTCAAAACTTAACTCAATCGTGTGACTCAGCCCTCGCTCCATCTTCCCAGAACTCAAAGTTCCGTGCTTATAAAATGACAACAGTAAACAGTCTTATGCCTAAGAGTATATTCTTGCTCTCTCTGAAATAAGTGGGACTCTGCGTGTGGCCCAACCGCTCTATGACTTGGGGGGGAAAAATTTCAAATACATCTTTCTGTGCACCAGGGGTTTCAAAGCATGACCCAGCAGCATCACCATCACACGGGAATTTGTTAGAAATGCAACCCGTCAGGTTTCACCCACGACCTACCAGATCACAAACTCTGAGAGGGGAACGCTCCAGGAGGATCTGACGCAAACTCAACTGTGACAACTGCCGCTCCAAACTAACCAGATTCCTTTCATTGACCCCGCTTTTAAGTAGCTCTACCGGTCTAGAAATGAGAAGCCACGCAGAGTGATCTCATTCCCTGTCTCCAGGGTGATTAGCCTGGGTTGGTTCAACTGCAGTCAAGCTTGTGAATGTTGATTCACGTGTGCTGAACGAGACATTTTTCTCTCCCTGGGATGTGAATGAGGAGAGCTGAGGTCTAGGGTCGGTGCCATTGCGAAGCCTTCCTGAGGACAAGGTCAAGGTGTTCTGTGGAGGGATGCAGAATGAAAGACAGAACTGTGGAGAAACAGACCTAGATTCTTGAGACGATCGTGCCCGAAATCTGAACTGTTGCTGGAATTTGTAATTAAGTCATACAATAAATTCTCTAAATCCCTCAGCCAGTTAGAGTTGGATTTTCTCTTATTTGCACCCAAAAGCAAGCTGAATCAGAGGGATAACAGGAAGTCCGATTAGGAGGCCGTGGTAAAACCAAAGAAACGCACAACGTGCCTTAAGCGAGGGGGCGATGGAGTCGGGAATGAACATAGGTTAAGAATTCCTACCTATTTGGAATGAAGACAGTACAGGGCTGAGTCTAGACGGAGAAAAAGAGCAGAGAATACAACATGAATCAGGAACAGAAGTAAATGGCAGAGCTCCTGGTTTGGAAAACTTTACTATTGATGACCAGCTTAGAGACTCCATCATTTACGTCACCTCGTGCACATGCTATTCATCTCTATTATGATCCTCTCTCTTAATTCATCTGCAAGTCTTTCTTTATATGTGGACCTTGCCCCTTATCTATCTCTGGCCCACCAGTTTTTGCTGCCCTTCTTAGATCTACCCCTGACCCCAGCTGCCGTTAAAAATAAGCAAGCAAATGCATACCAATAAATAAAACCTCAGCAATCTAAACCGAAAGATGGAAAAGAATAACCCTTCTGATCATTCATTCATGCAAAAACAATTGTTTCTGAACACCATCTACGACTTAAGTGCTGAAGAGGCTGAGATAAGAGAGAAATCAGCTTGTCCACAAGGTTTTTATGGTCAAAAATACAGGTCAGCAACCTTTTCCTCTGAAGAGTCAGACAGTAACTGTTTTCAGCTTTGTGGGCCATACTGTCTCTGTGGCAACTCCTCAGCTCTGCCATGGACAATATGTAAATGAACGGGTGTGGCTGTGCTCCGATAAAAGTTTGTTTACAAAAACAGGCAGCAGGCCAGATTTGGCCCGAGGGACATGGTTTGCAGACTCCTGGCCTAGACAGACAACTAATAAGAAAATGACAACGTGACCCAGTAGACGCATCAAGACAGAGTTACTGAAGTGAATGCAGTACTTATACATGGCTAGAGGGTACCATTTATCAGCTAATATTTTCATGTAGACTCTGTGTTGGCTTGGCTCACAGCCATGCTGTAAGTTAAGGACTAGGGCATCTGGATCCACGGTCCTTTTTGGGGCTGACTCAGAAACCAAACACATTAAGAGTTATTGATACTCGAGGCTACCTAACTCATCAGAAAGTATAAATTTAAAAGGATCTGTAAGAAAGGAGTTTTGTTATTTCTCACGACATATAGTAGGAAAACAGTGGAAGCAAATTATCTTAATGCCCGTCTAGGTGTTCCCTGTCCCCTTGTCCTAAGCCACTCTCCTTGAGATATCCGAAGCCCGTAATGAATTTACAGATGAATTTAGAAAGAACTGAACCCTTCACAACATTGTATCTTTATATCTGTAAGAAACGTGCCTTTCCCTTCATTCAATCTTTCTTTTATGCCTTTCAGCAGAGTTTTATTGTTTTCTTCCAGGACGCACAGAACATTTCTCCAGTTTATTCCTAGATAGTGCATCTTTTTTGTTGTGCATGGAAATGGGATCCTTCCTGCATTTGATTTTTTTAACTTTACTATTTGTGTCTAGGAAGCAATTGATGCTTGTATATTAATTTTTTAATAATTTATAAAAATTTTCTTACTGTTAAAATGTTTTTTTTTTTTTGGTTAATTCTGCTTCCAAGTATACCATCATATAATTGAGATGGGACATCACTTGTAAAATTCTCACTCTTTTAACAGGAAATGAAATGGGACATCTCTTGCAGGGTTCATCTTTTTAGTAAACCTAGTTTTCTTCCTCCTTTCTTTGGAAAAAGGCCCTCTCCCTCAAATCCTGATAATTGCCTTGGCGACTCAGATCCTCTGGCTATTTATTGATAAGAGTCATCAGCCCATTGTTAAGCAGAAATGGTGTTAAGCCAGGCAGGGCCCTTAGAGTCTGAAGGGGGGAGGGGACTTTAAGCCGAAGGTCTATCTTTTTACTCTTTAAGAAATATATTAACCAAGCTTGTTTCCCTTTACTTAATAGGCAAATCAATAATAGAAATTAATAGATATATGGTTTAAATAATAAGTTCGTGTCTTTTCCTTGTCTAGGGACTGAGGTGGCACCCCACCCTGACTGAGGCAGAAAAGGAAAAAGCTCCAAGAAACTCCTGTAGGCAGGGACTACAGCCATTCTAAGCAGGAAGCAGATACGGAAGAAGAGACCTCTCATCCCTCAACATTCATACTAATAATAAGGGGGTTCATGACTCTTAAAAAAGAGTTAGGCAGGAAAGTTAGGGGCTTTCGGGCCTACCCGCAAAGACGTTGAGGTCATCCTATCCTAGAAGGGGTCCGCCCTAATCCGCCCACAATTAAGCAAGCCAGAAGGCATTTTTTTAAACTCACACAAAGACACCAGTAGGCAGAGATTTAGGTACCAGTTTAAGCCAGTCACTCGCACCTGTGCAATGAAGACCCCAACGACCTTCAACTCACCTGAGTCTCATTATACCATCATTATAATACGCATATGCCCGGAAGTTCATTAATATCATTATAACAGATTGAATTCTGGGAACAAACATGCCCAGAAAGCAAAATGATGGATCACTGAGTCCTGTCAATCTTAGTTGTCAATCAAGGAAGTCCACTCCTCTAAGAAAAGTGACCACCCACAGCAAAAAGGGATCAAAACCCTGAAGTCTTTGTGACCAGGCCTTAGTGGACTTTCCTTTCTAATAAAACCTTTCTTTTCTACTGTATTTCGGTGTCTTGCTCAATTCTTTGTTCAAGACATCAAGAACCTGGACAGCTAGCCGGGAGAGGACTCCACTCTCTAGTAACATTTGTACCTTTTATTTGTATAAATTCTTTTATCATTATTTTTGGTCTTGAGTTTAACTTTTATATTAATATTGTGATCTCTGATTCCTGTTTTGTGTTTTCCTGGTATGATTTTATTCTTTCTTTTTACTTCCAATCTTTCTGAGCAAATTTCAGACATGTCTCATATATATAACCTAACTACATGCTACATATATATATGTATGTGTATATGTGTGTGTGTGTGTGTGTATAGCATGTAGTTAGGTTTTATTTTTTGATATAATGAGTGTTTTTATTTTAATTAGTTAGTTTAGCCCACTGACATTCGTGGCTATAACAGATAGTTTTGTTCTAAATTCTGTCATTTGTTATTCCATTTGTTTCTAATGTTTGCTACAGTATCTATTATTTGCTCTAGTCTACGTCTTCCTTTACTTTGTGTTTATGATGTGGGTTTTAGTTTTCATAGTCTGTAATGTTTATAGACTATATTGTATCACTGCCTTTATAACTTTAAATACCATAATATATATAAATGTCACTATTAACCTATCAATTTCAAGTAGTAGCAAATAAAAAATGAGGGAAAAATAATACTCACACTTTTCCCCAACTTCTCTCCACGTGTAGCACTGAATTTTTCTAAGCTGCCTTATAATTTTTAAATCGTCAAGATTAAAAACATTCACACTTTACTGCGAAACTCATCACCCAGGTTTAACACAGGTCTAACCGCAGTTCTAAAGGTCAGTGCGATTCCTGCTCGCCACCCAGCCTTTCCCCTCCCAGCTTCTCTAGCTCAGGGCTTTTAGTTCCTCTAACTGTTTGTGTGTGGGGGTGGGGGGTGGGGACATTACCATCTTCGTAAAACGCAAGCCCCAGGCCCCCTTGCGCCTTCCTCCCTCTCATTTCTATAGTTTATAAGCCACAGCCATTAGCATGACAATCCGAGTCTCTCCACCCGTTTGCCTTGCTGCTTTTCTAGGTTCACCCCTCATCAGTTCCTGCCTCAAAGCTGATACAGTTTACACACTCGTCTACAATTTTACGCTCCCGGACCTGTACTGACATTGCCCGATAGTTAACTCTCCTTGCCTTATTTTCTGCTAATTGTAATGTATTCAATTACAACTCAGAATTTAGATTTCAAGCAAACTTTGACCTACCAACTTACACAGTGAGGACGACAAATCCCGAACGTACGGTTTGAAGAATTTCACAGACACCCCAAGAGCACACACTCATGGCATTCACTATCCAGATGAAGACGAGAACTTTCTCGGCCTGCCAGAACCCGCAGCGCTATCTCCCTCTGCAAAGGCAACCGTCATCCCGGCGTGTTTTCGTTAATTATTTTTGCCAGTGTATGACGTTCGGATGAGTGGAAAGATATTGTCTGTGTCCTTCTGTGACTGACCCCACATACTCTGTAGATTGTGGTCACTTGCCTGGCCCCGGCATGGGTCTCAGCCCCAACCCCTCAGGCCTCACCAGCCCCTTCTGCCTGCTGAGTTCCAGCCCCTAAGCCTGGCTGGTCCAAGCCAACTCCTCAGCCTTTGAAAATCCTCAGCCAGGACCCGGGGGCCTGGTCCTCCCAGGGCAGAGAAGAGAAACAAAAGAAATGGAAAACAAGGAAAAAGGTGGGTATGGAATCAAAAAAATTTTTTTTAAAGATGACAAAAGGAAGGAAGAAAAAGGAGAGCGCTCATCTATGGCGTTCTTCTTTTGAGGGATTGAGATAGCAAATTTCAGATCATCGGAAATGATACGATGTCTGAAATGTTCCGTCTTGTCATTTGCTTTTAAACGTAACCGAAAGTTACTTTAAATCCATGTCCGACAACGTCAATAACTGCATCAACTATGGATATGTCTATATTGTCTATTTCTCTTCTTGGTTCTTTTGCTTGGAATTTCCAAAAATTTGAAAAAGAATGGCAGATGCTAATTATGCAAGGATGCTGATACTTTGTAGATAGTCTCTAGAATGACATGTTCTCCTTTCAGAAGTTATTTTCCTCGGTGACGGCTTGTGTTCGTAGCGGGCCGCCAATCAGGAAGGGAACCAATTCAAGACTGGTTTTTAGGTTTAGTAAGACACAGGCTATTTCTAGTTGACTCTCCCAGTTTTGGGGGGATCCCTCTTTGAAATCAAGGAGTGTTTACCGGGGCCCCTTCACCTTGAAGTGCTCTGGACTGTCCTATTCGTCTCACTCATGCCATAAAGCGTCTCGCAGCTCCTGTCAGGTAATGAGAGCCTTCATGTCTACTTTCTACGAGCTTCTCTACCTTCCACAAGTCTCACATCAGGGGGTGTATCAAAGAAGGAAGTTGTTCCTCTTCCCCTTTATTTGAGATCTCGGGCACCCGAGAAATAAGATCCAAGAACTCCAGTTTCTTCTTATCCCCACGAGACTGCTAAAGCTCTGCCAAGTTTCTCTGCCTTAAAGCAGCTGTGTGACTTGGTTGTCGGACCCTCCACGTATCTTAGGGAGGATTAATACATTGCTGGGGTGAAAAGGTGGAGTTGAATATCAGACTCACATCCACGCCTTTCCTTTGGGACTTGAGCATCTTATATCCTGGCTGTCTTGCTAGATGTGTAAGGCTTTCAGGTAAAATTTAAAAAAAGGAAAAAAAATATATATATATGTTAGCCAGCTTTCCCAGTGCTCTTGGAGAGAGCTGGTCTGGTATGGGCTAGTCCATCACAGCCACAAGCAGAATTCAGGACAGAGTTTTTAAGCAAGACAACCATGAACTCAGTTCACCTTTCTCCCAGATTCACTTTGAAAGGACAGAATGTGAGCATCAGAATTATCTGCAATGTTGTTGAACCCTACAAATGTGCGTTGTTCTCATACCTGAGATCTGGGCATTAGCCAGATGTAGTGTTTTTGGGGTTGGGTGGAAAGAAAGGCTGACCCCAAGTGTCTTCTCACCCCACGATCAGAGTTCCCAAGTCTGACCGAGGCAGGTGGGGTAAAGGATCACAAATCTCCTTTAAAATCCATTAATCTGGGGAGGTCAGAGTGACGTGAGGGTGGTCTGTGTTGAAAACAGGGCACGCATTTGAACCCCATCAACACTCCAATACAATACAAACCACATTTTTTTTCTCGCATGTGTGTCTCCTGCACTACAGTGTAAGAAGCGTGAGGGCACAAACTGCATTGACTTTTTTCCTCTAAGGCTGTTTTTCAGTAAATGCTGGTTAAACTGTGTGCCCCAATGACTCCCTCAATGCCTATTTTGGAATTTACTTTGTTAATGCACGAGTTAATTATTTTTTTCTACCAACCTACTCTATGTTGGAAACGAGGCTCTCCCCTGGGCATGACCACTGGGTTCTATAACACAGGGCTGCCTCTCCCGTGAGGTCACCTGTGTGCTTTTATAAAAAGCGCCCCGCAGCTGACGAATGCTCTGGTGCTCATCATTTTGCAACATGTAATTGTATTAAATCAACCCATTTTACACCTTAAACACAGACCCGATGTTATATGCCAATTATATCTCAATAATCCCTGGGGGCGGGGGAAAAAAAAAAAACACAAACAAGAAAAAAGGCTAAAAACAAAAGCTGATTCCTTTAAAGAATTGATAAATTCGATTACACTGCAAGTCAGACTGATGAAGACAACAGAGGGAAGACAGATTCGAAATATCAGGAATGAAATAAAGAACGCCCTTACAGAGGCTCCAGGCATTAAATAGATAATAAAGGAATTATGCAAATTTATGGACATCCACTGCTATGGTCTGAAAGTTTATGCCCTTCCCCAAATTCATGTATTGAAATCCTAACCCCCCAAATTGGCTGTATTAGTAAGTGCAGCCTTTAGCAGGTGCTTCATTGGAATTAGTGCTGTATAAAGAGGCTCCAGACACATCGGCCACCACGTGAGAATATATACAGCAAGAAGCCCGTGTCTGTCACCTGAAAGGCCTCACTTCACCATGCTGGTCCCTGGACCTCAGACTTCCAGCCTCTATAACTGTGAGAAATAAATTTCGATTGTTTAGAAGCCACCCAGTCTGTGGTATTTTGGCATAGCAGCCCGAACAGTCTACGACATCCACAAATTTGACGAATTACATGAAAGCAATCGACTCCTTAAAATCTATCAATTCCCTAGCTCGCACACGAAGAAATGATCACCTCAGCAGCCCAATAAATTAAACACACTGAATTTGAAATTAAAAAAAAATTTTTCAACCACAAACATTCCCATTCTAGATAGCTTCACCGGCAAATGCTATCAAACATTTCAGTGTAAGATAATACCAGTCATAAACTCTTCCAGAAATCTGAAAAGAGTCAAAAAAACTTCCTGGCTCATGTTATTGTGGGATTATTAACATGATACCAAAACCAAAGACATCACAGGAAAAATAATTACAGAGCAGTGTTCCTCACGAACGTAGATGCCAAAGTCCTCAACCAAACACTAGTAAATAAAATCCCAAAAGATATAATTAAGTAAGGTTTATCCTATGAATGCAAAGTTAATTCAACATTCGAAAATCATGAATTGTTAATGTATCATTGGTGGCTGTGAAAACTATTCTCTGATTTCGGAAATCAAGAAAAGTATAAATAGATTCAGAGATATTCCAGAATCCTAAGAGGTAAAGATACATATTTTTAACTTAGAACTCGCAGCCAATTAATAATTATTCTGCAAGCTCATAAAAGATGTCAAATGATATTTTTAGAGAGCATTCGAAACAATTTTAGAAGAACTTAGAGTTCTACATGTATAGGAAAAAAAGAGAGAGAAACAGAGTAATCTTAATAAAAGTTTGTCCCAGTAGATGCTTCAAAAATGTTTTTAAAGACTAGTATTCAACCTGGCACTGGTACATTAATCGATTCCTGTAGCAAAGAGACTTCGGCAATTCTTCCGAGCTGCTCAATATCTCAGTGTTCTTTGCACTTTCTTTGTGGGATGCATAGATAGCTTTTTCCTCCAGATATTTTGTTGTGGTTCCTTTTGTTGTGGTGGTTAACAGATGAAATGTGCTCCCTTCTTTGCAGCCCCTTGGTCATTCAGCTTCCTCAAACTACTTTTAAAATAAAATCCACTTTGTTATCGGGGACGTCATTTTCAGGGCGATTGGATACGCTTATGATGAAACTGCGTTGTGTGTGATTTGATTCCAAGGTTCGTCCTTTCTCCCTCTTCACAGATTTTTTCTTTTGGCCGAAGCATTACCTCGAGCTATTTTTCTTTAAGAAAAGGTACATAGAAGATAATGTTGTTGAGTTCTTGCATGTTTGAATGTGTTCTAAATCTGTGTTCACATTTGACTTACACTTCTGATAGATGCCTAATTCTAAGTTCTAAATGATTTTCTCGCAACATTTTGAAAACATTAGTTTTCTGGCATAGAGTGTTCCCGAAGAGAAGGTCTTTTCTTTTTTTATCCCTTATAGGGAACAATATTTTGTTTATTCTTAGTTTGCTTTATTGTTCTACAACACTTTGGAAGGCCTCTTTTCTCCATTTTTGGTACAGACGTGACTTTTTTCATTTATCCGACTTGGTACTTGGGTCCTTGCAGTATGAAAACTCCTTTCTTTAACTCTGATCATATTTATTCCTTTAGTTTATTGATTATATGCTCCCTTCATGTTTCTTTCTTTCTTAGAAACTTGCTATATGAATGTAGTGCTCCTGGTTAATTCTTACTCTTTGCTTATTTCTCAAGCATCTTATTTTTTCTCTTGCCAAACATAATGGACTTTTAAATATTGACTCGACTTCCCTATTAAGTTTTAGCTTAAATAGTATGTTTTTACTTTTCTCTGATCATTATTTTTTATAAAATATTAACATACTAAATCATGTTTTCCTATCTTTTCTTCTTTAATGCTTCTGATGAAAGAATTCCTTTAAAGATCTTTTCTGTTACCTGAGTAATTTCTTTTACTTTCAGGTTCAGGTGGTCTGTCTCTGTCTAATGATTATATGTGTGTGTGCTGTTGGTTTCCTTTAAGTGTCTGGTGATCTGACTTACTGCTGTTAGGAAGACTACTTTTATATATTTGCTCTGTATGTAACCTAATTAGTAAATCCTTGCAAATAATAACAGTTTCCCTTTTTTTAAAATTTTAGGTTAAAAAATTATTCACAGATAATAAATTTTTAACCTAATAAATGTTTTTATTTATTTTTATATTGTATTGGTTGGACTTCCAGGAAAACTTTAAATACAGTATGAATATATGTTTATATATTATAAATGTAATATACAATATTATATTACATATTATGTATTCTAGAAGACATAATTTTCTATTATTTAATCATACTGCTATTAGTGATTGATTTTGCTATCTTTATCATGTGGAGTTGGTATTTTTATATTTATAGTTTGCTCAAAGCATTTTTTATGTTGTCGAATGTAAAGAAATAATTTAAAATTTCTTCAAATTATTTTTATATCTATTAATATTTTCCTTGCTAATCAAAGCGATAAATTATTTTAACATGTATCTTAATTTGGACCAGCCTCACATTCCTATATAAATTTCACTTTAATTACATTACTTTAATATGTTGATTTAGATTATTAATATTTTATTAATACATTTCCATTCTTAAAAAATTAGTCTCTAGATATTTTTGAATATAATTTATCATGAGAATGACACTTGATTTATAAGTTTAATTGGAAGTAATATATTGCTTTCCACAATACAGAGAAATTTAAGGAGCATAAGCATTATTTGTTCTTTGTGGATTTTATAGAAATCAAAACTGTCTGGGCCCAGAATTTTGGGGGAGGCCTTTAATAACAACATGTGCAATTTCTTCCCTTTTAATAAACTTATTACTTCTTGTATTTTGAAACAAAGCATAGGCAATAGCTCATTTCATATAGCTGTTCCAATGTTCATGTGATTGTGTAGCATGATACTTGAAATTCTTTAATCTCTCCCATATCTGTGTCCATTTTTATTTTCAGTTTCCTGAAATTTGCTCGATTATCTTTACAAGAAGTTTGACTATTACTATAATTTACTCTAAAAACTAGTTTTACATTTATTTACCTTTTTATTTTTTTTTCAGTTTTCTAATATATTTTCAGATCTTTGTAATTTATCATATTCTCCCCAAATTATGCGTGGGGACTGAGAGAGAAGAGGGAGTTCTCATTTGAAGGGTTCCTTTTCATTTTCCTAGTTCAATCATGAATGAGTGTGCTTCTAAAAACAGATTTTTCTGCCTCCTGTAAGTTTTCATTTATGTTTATTATTCTAACTGGCATTAATATCGCAGACTGTAACTGGACATTTTACGTTGCCTTTGATCCTAGAGCTATTTAGTGTACTGTTTTCGTCTTTTTTTCAATTTCAAAGTTGGTACATATTTTATAATGAACTTATAAGGACCATGATTTTTATTAGTGAAGTACTTGAGTCTCATTTCCTGTTAGTATTTCATCTTCTCCTTTGCTAATATTAGGCCAACAGCTCTTAGAAGCTACTACTATTATGTTTAATAGTCAGTCATATTCCCAGTCCTAAAAATGGTTTATATTATATAA
>NW_006430726.1:1558659-1613704 GCF_000325575.1 Pteropus alecto | reverse complement strand
GGTATCCAATTTCCTGTGAGACTGCGTTCTACAGAGAAGCTGCTGTCGCTTTGATATTAAATACACCAGTGCAAAGGGGTCCATGTTTTCTGAAGCCTCGCGAGTGAGGGAGGATAAGTTTGTGGGATGCATCTGAAACCAGGACTTTGGCTAGAGAATGTGACTGATCTTAGCCCTCATTAGATTGATCACTGGAAAGCCAGGCCCCGAACACTTCCTTATGCGTTCCGAAAATCCCGAGCTTGTCTTAGACTGGTTTCCAAGCAGCTGTAATAACTCTTCTTCTCACCTTTTCATGTCCAGCTTGTTTCCTAGTTCCTACCACTCACATCTCGGCACCTGGTCCGTAGGTCAGCATCACCCTTTTGATTTATGACTGCATCTCCTCACACCTGGTTAAGGTCAGTTGTTGCTTTTGTTTGTCAGATAATCACTACCATTTTCACGAGCAGCCACTTCTTTGTTCTGCCGCGGCAGGAGGTATGTTTACTTACTCAGAATCACAGAAAAATTCCATGTGAATGGAATTGAGAGGACTTTGTCCACCATCTTTTCACAGGTGCAGAGTAGGAGCATGACATTTATAAGTTTCTACGCAGCTTGTCTACAGAAGATGTAGACTGGCCTCTAACTTTCCTGAATTTAGACCTGTGAGCTTCTTTCTCTATCAGTCATTTTCTAGCATTGTAAAGCCCAGGACACTTTAAAGGGCGTATTCCACTGAATCAAAGAATATAAAACCCCATACAGACAGCTAAACTTAAATGCTGCGACATAATACGGAGATCCCAAATAAACCCACACCTATATAGACAATTAACCGAGGAGAAAAGAGGCGAGAATATATAATGAAGTAAAGATAGTCTCTTCAATAAATGATACTGGGAAAAATGGATGGATACGTGCAAAACAATGAAACGATACCATCTTCTTGCACCATTTACAAGAATAAACTCAAAATGAGTAAAGGCTTACGTGGAAGACTCAGAACCATAAAACTCCTAGAAGAAATCACAGGCAGTAAACTTTCGGACGTTGCTTTCAGCAATGTCTTTTTGGATGTGTCTCCTTGTGCAAAGGAAATGGAAGAAAAAAAAAATAAACAATTGAGACTCCATCGAACTAAAAACTTTTTGCACACCGAAGGAAACCATCAACAATGAAAAGACAGCCTACTGAATGGGAGGAGATATTCATCAATAATACATCTGGTTTGAGATCAATACACAAAATATATAAGGAACTCATACAACGTGACACCAAAAAATCTGATTAAAAAAATGAGCAGAAGACATAATAGACATTTCTCCAGAGAGGACATACAGATGGTCAATAGACATAGGAAAAGATGCTCCATGTCGCTAATCATCAGGGAAATGTAAATTAAAAGCACAATGAGATATCACCTCACACCTGTCAGAATGGCCATCATCAATATCAACAAGTGTTGGAGAGGTTGTGGAGAAAAGGGGCCCCTCGCACTGTTGGTGGAATTTTAAATTGGTGCACCCGCTATGGAAAATAGGATGGAGGTTCCTCAAAAAATTAAACTAGAACTACCATATGACCCAGCAATTCCGCTTCTAGGTATTTACCCCCCAAAATTCAAAGCACTAATTTGAAAAGACACATGCACCCCCTGTGTTCATTGCAGCCTTATTTATAACAGCCAAGACGTGGAATCAACGAAACTGTCCACCGATAGGCGAGTGAATATAGAAGTAGTACATTTAAACAATGGAATATTAACCATAAAAAGGAATGAAATTTTACCATTTGCGACAACATGGACGGAACTACAGGATCTTATAATAAATGAAATAAGTCAGACGGGACAACTACCATACAATTTCATTTATACCTGAAATCTAAAAAAACAACAACAACAACAAAAAAACAAAACAGAAACAAACTCATAGATACAGAGAAGAAACTGATGGTTGCCAGATGGGATGGGATTTGGGGGGCAGGGTGACAAAGGTGAAGGGATTAAGAAGTACCAATTGCCAGTTATAAAAACAGTCGCAGAGATGTAAAGTACAAAAGCATAGGGAATATAGTCAATAATATTGTGAGAACTATGTACGGTGTCACATGGGTACTAGATTTATTGGGGGGACCACTTTGTAAGTTACATACGTGTCTAATCACTATGTTGTCTGCCTGAAACTAGTATAATACGGCATGCCAACTAGCATCGAAAACTACACAAAAGAAAGAAATAAAAGAAAATGATGCGGGGAAACTAGACCCTGTCTGTTTAACCTTCCCACCTCTTCTCCCTCAGCAGCCCCTGAGGCCAGCCTTCAAATATTTACTTTGAGAACCCACATGGGAAACATTTACATCACAGAAAGGGTGATCAAGAGTGCCAGATCTAAGGAAGCAGGTCATGGGGTAGGGGCGTGGAAAAGAAACTGCAGCACTAAGCAAGGGACTCGAGGCAAATTTCGTTGAGAAGGTGGCCTTTTCGCAAGGATTCGATCTGGGGAGGGGCTGATCCTTGTGGACGTCAGCTGGAGCAGCAGCTGGTAGAGGGAACCAGCAGCCCTGACTCCTGAGCGCGCTCAAAGTACAGTGACAAGGTGCGGCTGGAAATACGAGGGGAAGGCTTAATCGTCCGGCCATCTGGGTCTGATCGGAGAGCCTTGGTGATGCTTGTGGGGACAGTTGTTGCAGCTCAATTACCTGCTGTACCACCTTCGTCGGCATGCCAACCACTCCCAACCCCCTCATCCGACCTATCCATCCTTACTTTCCTTAAATGCATGTGTGCACGTTTCTGTATAAACACTATATTAACGGGATGCTTGCCAATCATCTCGTTCTAGCCGATATCACTTACTGCTATGTGTTTAGACACCTGGTTCTATGCTTGAGCATCCATCACACTGAGTACAGGGAACAACCTGGATGCAAACCTCACGGGCATATGAGACGCATCCTAATCACATCCACGCATGTTGCCTCCGAAGGTGGTGCCTCCGTAGCAGGGTTAGGTGTTCTGGAATCTGAGACACTGTCATTTCTTTGACCAGAGATGCAAGGAGGCTTTGCCCAAGAACTGATTTGACTCCAGCTAACCGGTATCCCAGCCAACACTCGTCCCACTCCAAACTGTCGCTGCCGCATTAAGGCACCTGCCCTTGTCTTAAGCCAGACTGCGAGCTCCTTGAGGACACAGGCTGACAACTGACTCGCTTCTGCATCCCCCCTGTATCTGACGCACAGTAGGCTCTTAACAAATGTGTCTCTAACCAATGGGTGAACGAGTCACACAAAGTTCACTTCCATTATGCAGGTGCATGCTGTGTGAGCTAACGGTCCGGGCATCCTTGGAGAAAATTTCTAGGTTGAGAATGGAAAACTGAAATCTCCTGATATCACTCGTCACTGAAATTACAGAGAAAAGCAAATCGCCTTGGCTCTCCCCCGACGTGAAATGCATTTCGCATTATTAGAGCAGTGGGCCTCATTGAAAAAGGTTGAGTCTTCAACAAAAAGTTAAAGGACTAGAGATTGCCTAAGAAATCGCAGCTCAGCAGGGTCTTCCAACGATCTAGACCTCCTGTAGCAAGGCGCCCACAGGAGTGACCTAAATAGCAGAGCAAACCCGGCAAACATCTCTGGCACCATTTGTTAATTTCTCCAAGTACCAGGAGCCTGCGGAAACGACATCCATAAAATATTCTAATAGCGCAGCCATCTCCAGAATGAATCCTGTCTACGCCTTTCAGAGACAGCAAAACATTTCCATCACCGCGGCGCCTGGCAAATATTTTTAAAGATCGAATAAATTGGCCGATTTGGACATGCTTAAAAATGGGATATTTTACATCACCCCATATATTACGCATCCCTTAACAATACGTTTTGTGAAGCCTGCAGAAGGGGCTCGGTGCACGCCACCCCCACTCCACCCCCAATCACTTCTACCACCTCATGGGATGAAAGGGCTGAATAAATGCTTTGGTAAAAAGGCCCAGTGATGACAGATTCCTGACGATTCCCCCGGAGGTCTCTGCTTAAGAGGTTGATGTTCTTTTACTTTGCAGGTTCCTATCAGACTTGGCCACTTGGAGAAAATTGACTTAGGCAGAGCTATCATTATTATTACTAATATTTTGTTCTTGCCAGAACCGGCTATTTCAAAGTGTGTTCCTTTTCGGGTTGAAAAACAAAATAATGAGCCCGTATTTTTATTTCCTGCGAGGCCGCATTCATTTACATTCACGTACTGTTTAGATGCCCCAGGTCTTGTAATTTGCACAATGCTTCTAGACCCAGGCATACAATCCCAGCCGAGAAGAGAGTCCCCCCAGGCCATGAGGGGGGCAGGGTGACAAAGGTGACTGTGTGAGCTCAGGGGTCCTGGCGCCTGTGTGAGCTCAGGGGTCCTAGTGCCTTCAGGACCACGTCCATGCGGATGTGCCGAGACTGTTGATATACAGCAATTTGGGTCTTTGCTTGTTGTGTTCAATCTCTGATGGGGCCACGCCTGTCTGCTCATAATCCTGTCTGCAGAATCCAAGGACCACGGTGCTCTCTGCTGGATGAAATCTATCAGGCCCCTGACCTGTCTTGTTTTGTTTTGTTTTGTTTTGTGATAGGCTAATCACATTTACATAGCACTATCAGATGAATAGTCTCTTTGTCCTAGACCAAATCAGACGGGTGATGAAAAATGACTTAGTTACAAGGTAATATTTCCAGGCTTCCTCTGACCTCATGCCCTGAGAATCTAGGCCTCTGGGCCATCTACCGCTGGGCATCTACCTGCAAGGAAATCTCCTAGATGCTGCTTGTCTGCCAGCTGCTATGACACGTGCTTTTTCTTTTCTCTGCCATTTCCCACGGGGATTTACATCAGCAGCTTACGTCATCAGAGCACCCCAAAGAGGCAAGTGTGGCTTCGGATCTTTACCTAGGGCTGCCTAACAAACACACTAAAACTTGGTGGCTTAAAATAACCAGCATTTTTCTTTCTTTCTTTCTTTTTTTGCCCATGATGTTAGTTTGTGGGCTGGGCAATAAGACGCCTTGGACCCAAGACTAAGTGAGTGGAGGTTTCTGCTTAGTGGCTTAGGCACCTCCGTTACCCAAACCTACTCCTGGCCCTGTCAGAAAAAGGGACCAGGGCAGGAAGATCACCGGCAGCTAGGACCACCGCGGACCGCCCCTGAAGGAGAGAACCGCAATCCACCCTCTGCTTCCTAATAACTCCCAGTCTTCCCATGTGCCAAAGAGCCTCCCCTCCCACCCACAGGAGCCCCCAGGTTATGACCTGTTGTCACCACAGGTGAGAGTTTTGCCCACTATTTTGCCAGCTGCTACATGACACGAATCACTGGGTCTCCAACTTCCACGGATGACGTTTACGTCGTCTTCCTAGCCTCATGCCACCCGCCAGGCACCTAGCGTCCTCCAGGTCCCAGGGTCAGTGTCACGTGTATGAGGTATCCGTTACGGCAGCACCCCCTCGCAAGGCACCGATTCGTGTGTTAGACATTTACTACTGCACAGCGAAGGGCCTCAAAACACAGCGACTTGAAACCCCACCATGTGATTTCCTCCTAATTCCGTGGGTCGGGGCTTTGCACGGGGTGCCATTTGTCCATGCCATTGCCCCTTACAGCTTCGGTTTAGGTCATTCACCTACCTGCAGTCAGCCAGTGTGTGGGCTGGCTTAACGGCACAAGGTGGCCTCACGTGCATGCTCGGCCCTCGTTCCCTTCCCTCTGACCCCTCCCTCCCGTTGTGGGTAGCCTGTGCTTCTTCCTCCCACGGTGGTGGCTTCGGAATAGATATGCTTTTTATATATAAGACCCATTTTCAAGAAGAAACATTCCTGAAAGGAGGGGAAAAGCTGCATAATTCTTCCGGCTCGATCTTGGAAGTTACCCAGAATTAGTTCCCATTGGACTCTAGAAGTAAAGTGAGTCCCAGGTCCGGCCCGGATTCAAAGGGCGAGGATAAGCCAATGTAATAGATTGCATACAGCTTACCACCGTTTCCTTCAAGAACCTTCCTTTTTCACTGGAATGGGAGAAGCTGGCCTATCTCCTCTCTGACCCGTCTGCTGGGTCATCCTCTAGAACATTCAGGATGCTCCCACGGGGCCAACTGTAGCCTTTATTAGGAAATGAGTCCTTCTGTTCTCATAGGTCATCCTTAGTCACATGGCCTACGAAATTACCAAATCTGCAGTGTAGTCTGAGGTCCTGTAGAGATGGTACTGGATAAGTGCTCTCATTTTCTTAACTGAAGCTCCATTTTTTGATCTCTTGGCCTCAGGTCTTACGAGTTCCTGAGAGCTGGGCTTAGCTGATTTGAGCCAAGAAAAGTCTCTCTTCTCAACATTTCTATATGTATAATTTATCTTTCTATCTTCTAATCAGCTTCATTAAAGCTGATTCAATCACAGCGTTTGATTAGTGTTTATTTATATTTAATGTCGTTATTGCTATTAGATTTAAGTTTATTATGCTGTTATTTTCTTATCGCCCCACTTATATATAATTTAGTCCTTTTCTCCTTTTTTACCTATTTCTTTTTGATTAACTGAGTATATTTTTGTATTCCAACTGATCTCCACTTTTGACTTCCTGGTTTTACCTAATTTTTTATTTAAGTTTTTCGTGTTTGCTTTATGGTTTAAAATGTTCATCTTTAAGTTATGATATGCTACCTTCGGATAATATTATACTGCTTCCCATATAAGGTACTAAATTTATAACAGTAGACGTCCATTTTCCCACCTTGCCATCATCAGCATAACCCTTCATTTCTACGTTTTGAGCTTCACAGTCCATAGTTATTTTCACTTTACATGCTAAGATACTGTTTAAAGAAATTTTAAAAACAAGAAAGGAGTCTTGCGTATCACCATTATTTTCTACGCATCCATGTTTCGATGGGACATAATTTTTCTTCCGTAAGAAGAGTTTCTTTGAACATTTCTTTCAGGCCAGGCCTGCTGGCGATGCATTCCCTCAGCTTTCATTTGTCAGAAAAAGTCATCATTTCATCTTCGTTTTTGAAGGCTATTTTCACTGTCTCTAGAATTTTGTCTTCACAATTTTTTTTTTTCCCTTTCAACACGTTTAGGATGCTGGTCCTTTATCTTCTGCCTTGCTTTGTTTGTGAGAAGACGTCTATATTTATTTTTATTTTCGTTTCCCTGTACCAAATACGTCTTTCTTCCCCTCTGACTGTTTTTAATATTTTATCTTTAACACCGATTTTCAGAAATTAAATTGTGATGTCCTTTGGTGTATTATTCTGACTTTTCCTTCCTTGGGATGTGTCAAGTTTCTTGAATAAATGGATATACAGTTTTCACAGATCTGAAAAATTTCTTCGGTTTTCCCCAATATATATTTTTTTTCTATTTTACCCTTTTCTGAGACTGTCATTGAAGATTCAGGGGTTGATAGTGTCTGCAGGTCACCGCTGCTGTGTTCAACTTTTCCGTGTCTCTTTCCTCTCTCTGTTTGGGTTTAGTTTCCCTTACTCTATTTTCAAATTGACTTGCCTTTTCCTCTTCAGTGTTTTATCTTTTGTTAAGCTCATCCAAGGACTATTTTTAGAAGGAGAGTGACATCACCTGACTGAAGACTTTTACAGAGTCGTTCTGGCTTCTGTGCTGAGAATAAATTCCAGGGCAACAGTTGATTAACACAGATTTTTTTTTTTTTTCAGCCCCTTTCAGCTCCATGAGCCTATGCCCCTGTCCTACTGAGGTTTCCAAGGAAGAATTCTCCACAAGGATATGACGTCCTTACTTTTTGTACCCAAGTCCCAGAAAACTTGATCGATGAGGTCTATTGGTCTGGATCTCAAGACAGTGAACTTCAACACCCTTTCACGGTCTGTTAGCTTACCCGTCCAGCATGGGCAAGATTCAGTGCCCTCCGACTTGGCCGGATTTACAATGACTTTGCACTGAGGGTACCACTTCCCATCATGAGTTAAGATCCTTTGGGCTGCAAGCAACTTAATATTAAGATAAAAGATTTCTTTAAGTTGACAGTCATGTTTCAACAAACCCAAAGGCAGAAATGAAGATGAGCCCAAGGAGGTTCTGGGATCAGGGTCTGGAAGACCATGGGGAATGCATGCAATCTTTGAAAAAGGGCATGGGATTGGATCAGTTTGGGTCGAATTGTCAGACTCTAATCACTGACGTCCAATTGGACCATCACATTGTGGAAAGGCAGCCGTAGGGCGCCCCTTGTGGAAAGAGGTAGGGTATTTTCAGAAAAGGAAAGATGGTTTGAGAATTCTGAGGTTCCTCTTACAGTATAGAGCGTATTACACGCAGGACAGGGACAACGTGCTTCCAGTTTAACCTATTAGTTTTTCCGACTGTACCACTGAGTGAAAGCCCAAAAGATCAGCTCAATAAACCAGCGAGATGGAGGCTATCCAGTGTAGCAGCCCCTAGCAGTGTATTGGCTACTGAACACTTGAAATGAGACTAGTCCAAAATGAGATGTGCGATAAATACAAAATACGCATTGAAATTTGAAGACCAAATACAAAAAACAGAATGTAAAATATCTCCTTAATATTTTTTATTAATTACATGCCTAGGTATACTGCAGAAAACGAGTTGCTGACATTAATTTTTACTTTCTTTGCTGTGGCTACAGGAAAATTTTGAGTGACGCATTTAGCTCACATTATATTTCTATTGGACAACTGAACTAGATTCTTAGTACAACGAATGAAAGGCATATAAGATATGTGCAGATTACTGTGACAAATATACACGGTGTGGCAAACACTGCCAGCGAGCCTCGAAATTTCTTGGGCACCCCTTTATCATATCTGTGAATTTATCTCCGCCTTCTGTGCACTTGGCTTTTCTCTTCAGATACATGACTTGGAGGACTCATGCCACCTCCCCTGGCATGCCTGTGCGCTGCATCCCTCCAGGGCAGCTTATAATCACTGGCTGACTGTGAAAGGGTTGAGAAAGCCCAGCCCCCCGTGCTTTAAGTTTTGACAAACGGTAAGGTGCCAATTGCACTTCAGAGTTCCTCACAGGACAGGGCCGAGGTTGGACTTTGCCTGAAATCGCACCCTTGACTAACTTCTTCCCCTTCTCTGCCCAGCTTCCCCTATTCCTACCAATTTATCCCGAGAGTACTATTTTAATGAATTACCTTGGACCTGAACCCTAGTCTCGGGCTCTGCTTCTGAGGAGCCTGACCAAAGACACATGGTGATTTTCCCGAAGTGGCCGTTGGACGGATTTCAATAATAGGCTGTGGATCCTGATGAGCCACATTCTCTCCCATGCTGCCAAGATTATTCTGGCATCTACAGAAACCTGTAGCTGTAAGATCTGAATCGATATTTCTGTCCTCAGAGTAGTCAGTGCAGACGACACTGAAGGATAGCATCTCATTGTGAAAGCCTCTTCCTTTGCTACTGAGAGAAGGAATATTTTTTCCCCAAAGAAGACGAGATGGATCTGAAAAATTATCCTCTTACTGAAAAGTGTATTTGGATTTTCCTTCAAATGTCATGGATAAACATGTGTGTCACACCACGGGACATCCTTGACTAACGAGATATGTATCCCGGGACTTCACAGGACTATTTGTCTGATTAAGTACTCAACACTTCCCAACTCCCACGCTGGCAGATGCAAAGCAAGACAACGACAACAAATGAGGTCAAAACGATGTAATAAACCATGCGGAAGCAGGTACCATGAAAATGGAAAGCGCAGAAAAAGAACTTTTGTAAAGAACCTGAGAGGCAAAACTATAGTAAATAATAAAAATCCATTTCTTGGCCCAGGTTAAAAAAAAAATCATAATTTGAAATAAAGATCAAATGTTTTATTTGCACTTAAGGCTGTTCTGTTGTCTTAGTACCAGAGGTGAGCAATGTTTGGTGTAAATGTATATTTTCCGTAAGAAATATCTCTCTATCCTATTCGGACATCTCCTTTCTCCAATTTTCTCACTGACTCATCCCCCACGCTTTGCGATCATGGTTACATCAAGGCATTATAGATGTTCATTAAAAAAGTATATATACTGAGAGACAAATGAGACAAAATATCAGCAATGTCAGGAAATATTGGGAAAGTTGCTTCCTTTCATGCACAAAGCTGACGCATAAAAAATAAGGGAAGGTTGAGTGCATTCTGGGTTAAAAAGAAAGCCCAAGGCATGTAATGGAAACCAAAGATCTAGGCAAATATGACTGCCTGAAAGAATCCTTCTTTAAATAAATAAATGAATGAACAAATGAATGAATGAAGGAAGGAATGAATAAATAAAATAGCTAGCTAGCAAATATCTGCCATCAGTTTACAGCAAATCAATGCCACCCTCTCGGAAGTAGAGTTGCTTGTATTAAAAAATGAGATCTTATGATGCCACTCTTTGCCATATCTCATCCCTGGGGTAGCACGTCACAGCTAGTGGAGATGTGTCTGTATGTGGGTGACAGCCTGCGTCGGTGGGCAAGCAGAATGGAAGAGGTCAAGCACATGGACAGTTGGGAAAAAAAATACACCCAGTGAAGGAATTGGGAAGTTTTGTCAGGGGAAAAAATAAATTTTATTCATGAGGAAGTTAGTCAATTTCCTGGAAGGTGGTGGAATGAATTTTATTCATGAGATAATAAGTTGGTCAATCTACTTAGACCAAGGAAAAATTAAGATACTCAAAGTAGCATTGTTCATATCCACCAAGCACCAGGAATAATGTTGTCAGGATTACTTAAAACAGCTCTTTGCTCAAGTGTTTACCATGATGGCAAAATTGACTTTCATTGTTTTTATGTGCTAGACATCAGTAATTTTGTTAGTGATGTGATCTATATCCAGGCACCAACTTTTAATACAAGGAAGAGTTGTGAAGGACATCTACCTTCATTACTAATGCTCAATAAGGAATACTCCTCTATATTCAAGTTGCCTCGGTAGAAATAAAAATAATATCTGGGAATTTGGTTCTTAAAAACCAATGAATATTTAAACACTTATGTTCAAAGTTGAGTTTGGCATAGTCTTAATGATAGAATCACCTGTTCTTTATTAATTTTACCCGTTGAGCTAGTTAAGCTTGTACACATATGTCCGCCATTTCTAAATCCGTGTGTATTGTATTAAAAATGGCACGAATATACAGGAGATGCATAAAGGTAAAACTATCAATGAGCTATCAATGAGCTAACCAATATTAGCAAATTTCCAGATACCTCGAGTGTAGTTCATTTAAATACCCGAACTTTTAATTTTAATAATTTGTTTAGACATATTTTGAAAATATGTCTAAACAAATTATTAATTTTAATAATTTGTTTAGACATATTTTGAAAATGCAGGTATCCCTTCCATTCACCTCTAGATAAATGGATTCAAGGGAATGTCAGCTTTACTTCATTACTCAGAATTCTCTTTATATATCTTAATTACCGTGCTGTCCTAGGAGCCACCGAGGGGTGAGAGTTGTATGCCACTGAACTAAAATGTCCTGCACAGCTGTGCATTTTTGTTTTATTCTTGGCTCTTCCTTTTGGTCTGTCTTCAGGTAATGTGTGCCTCTAGAAAGGGACCTCTGGAATAATGAGTTGTTTCTGTATTCTGCAAAGGACATTGGGCCCTGATGTCATAAAAGCCACTCACGGCTCTTTCAACCAGGAAGAGGGCCACGCTCTTCAAGACCATGCAGCCTTGGGAAGAGACGTTTTTAACGCATGAGTAGGAGATGGCCAAGGTCAAGTGCCTTCACGACCCTTTCATCTACTTAGCTAACCCATACTTATCGAATGTAAGTTGGCTCCCTACCCCCCAGCTGTTCTATCTTCTGGGAACGACAAGTCAGAGAGGTGGAGTCCATTTTTAGAAACCTTATTTCGTGCAAGTTAAAGGGGAGTTGAGTCTGGCTTAAAC
The DNA here is from genome assembly GCF_000325575.1 of Pteropus alecto. NCBI lineage: Eukaryota > Metazoa > Chordata > Mammalia > Chiroptera > Pteropodidae > Pteropus > Pteropus alecto. The sequence continues at coordinate 1,601,784 of NW_006430726.1, read as the reverse complement.
AGTAAAGTCACACATCGGCTCACGTAACATCAAGTTTAAACACACAGCAAGAGGGCTACAGTTTGACCTGATTCATAACTGCGAGAGGATGTCTTTCAGGAGTTTTTTTCCCTGTCTCTGCCTTGTTGTAAGCAGCCCCGACATCATTCGTAGGCTGGTTTCCCTCAGGGGTATGAAACGGTCTCTTAAGTCCAAGACAGTTTTATTTTTCTCTCAGAAAGCTCTAGACACTCACTCCTAGTGCTTCAATACCCCAAACTGCCTTTGACCCGCAACTCCAGCCCTGAACCTAGCAGTAAAAGTGGGGCGTTGGGAAGAGATTACTAGTATTTACTGTAACATAGGGATTATCGGCTGTGGGCAATTAGCCGTAAAACGCTTGAGGAATCTGTAAATAGATGTATTTGTGTGCATCTGGTCTCCTGCACTGCACCATTTCTAAACGAGGTCGAGAAACATGGTGGGTTTATTCCTGTCTCTGTAAGACCTCGTACAGAAGGTAATCGATGTTTGCCGAACGGACGCTGTGTGAATCACATAGCGTGGTTGGGGCTGAACTGGTAGACGTGTTTTAACTGCCACATCGTCGCTCTTACCTATACACTGTGACAGAGCGAAGCCCCCTCAAGTGGGCTTCTAATGTGAAGCTAGGGGAACAGGAAGGTGGAAAGGGTATTTAAAATAGGCTTCTTTGTTCAGCTCTTCAGCCACTGAGCCTAGCAATACAAATATTACAATGACTTCTCTGCCTGGAATGTTCAGGAGAGAGAAGCATTGAAATATCAGGGTGCTTTCCTTTACCTTTTCTGATTCTGCCTTTGTAATGGACTTTATAATCACATATCCGTTAATCTGAACACTTCTTAAGAAGTAATCATAATAACTCGCCTAGATCTAATGTTGTAGAGAAACATTTTATGGCCCTAGGATACATTTTCATCCAAATTATTAAAGTCCAATTACATCATGTTTTCTTCCAAGGAATGCCAAGTACTCGAGGGACGATATTGCAGTCACTCTCGTTCGTCTCTTAGAAATAATTTACACAGATATAGCCTTGATGTTGCAGATAAAGCCCTCTGCTCTTCCTTTCCAAAGAGATGGAAAAATGTACTAGCCTGCCTAAGACCTCACAATCGAATTAGGGAAAACTGGGACGAGGAGGCAAATACTCTTTTCCATGAGCTAACACACGTAACCTTCCTTTATGAGACTACAGGATTTATGTATTACGCTTTGAGATGAACAAGAAGCTACCATGTTGGATGATCGAGTAAATTTCAAGTAAAAAGAACAGAACGAGGTTTTCTCAATATATCTCTGGGCTATATCATGACTCATATCACAGGTGCCGGCCTTAAACACAGAGGCCTGTTAAAAATAATGAGAGAAGTAATAATCATAGCATTGACTTTCTGTTATTATCTGTTACATTTTAGGGTAGTTTAAAGGCATTTTTATAAGCGTGACAACTCCTGTAACATAAAGTTTCCTCTTCTCCTTAGGGACCTGATGCTTGGATGCTATTATAATGTGGAAGGTCAAACAGCTGGCAGTGAGTGGCTCCCAGAATTCAAATCGAGTGTATCTATGTCCCGAGACCTCTCAACCGCCGCATGCTGCTCTGGAATACTTGAACTGGAAATTCAGTAGATCTCTATTGACTGAATTTGAACAAGTAAATTAATATCTCACTGAGTAACATTCTTCAGATGAAGATAACGTCTTCCCCTCCAAATGCTACAGGTGGGTAGAAATCATGCAATTCTTCTAGAACAAGGAGCACGATCTTGTCATCACCTGGACCCACGACGAGAGTGTGCTCATTGTCACTAGATCACCCGCATGTGTCTCAGGACCCTGCCTACTTATTTCTTCCATCAGGATAAACCCTCAGAAATCTTGCGGGAAATTCCCCCAACACAAAAGAAAAATCCGCTTATTTCTTGGCTGTAACCAGGTTGAAGTATTTTCAACGCTGTTGAAAGTGTCAAGCCACCTCTACACAGCAGCAATTCGTGCTACCATTGCAAATAAAGCAGAACTCCAGGGGGCCTAGAGCAGTAAGCTCCATGCCCAACACCCAGAATGCCTTCGATGTCAATGGAAAACCCATTAAGAAAGAGCCAGGGGAACATGCGGTTGGCTTAGCTTCATTCGGCCTCTCTATCTTGCCAAACCTTTCAGATAACAGAGCATGCATATTTAAATTTGAAAGTTTTTTTTTAATGATTATTTAATAAAATGAGGGTGAAATGAGCAAATAACTATTAAGAAGTAACATTTAATTTCTAAGAGTCCCCTGAGAGACATATCATGAACTGAAGCCATGGCGATTTCTTGGAATTCATTGTCAGAAACTGTAAACTAGTTCAGGCTGTAGGAAAGTACCCTCAGAGTTTCACGAAGTAGGTTTAAGTGGCCCTGGCCAGAAAATAAACATGGTGGCAACAGCATGCCGGACTGAGGTTGAAGATGAACATTTTCAAATCTAAGGCAAAATATCCAACCAATTATCTCCCAGCTCAGAATCTTCCAGCGTCAAAGTGCGGCAGTGGAGAGAGATTTGAGATGAACGTCCTCAGGGGCAACCGGGTCCATCTAGGTAAGAATGTGTTTCAGCCATATTGAACTGATGGGTTTTGACATGTTTTTAATGTCAAGTTTCACTTCTATTCTTGCTCGTGGCTCTGCATCTGGTCTGCTCTCCTGGTCCAAATGCTAAACCTAATTTTTCATTGGCCACGCTGAGCACGTTCAGGATGGGACTTAGAAGTGGCTCCTCCCCATTTTAACGCCAGCATTGCAAGGGAGAAAATGGCAGGACGTGCCCGCAGCTCAGAGTCAGCATCGCTCTCCTGGTGTCTTGTTCCCCAGTCTCCCCCTGTGCGTCATCGGTACCTAAGTCCTTCTCACCAGATGACGGGGAACCATTTTCTTCACGTGAAGCCACTATGTCTTATTCATGATGAAATGAGAAAAATCAAGAAATCAGCTCTGTGTTCTTATTGGAATTTTTTTTTTTTTAACTTGGCTTGGGAGGGATGCCGATGCTGTCATACAAATATGTACAAATATGTATACACACCCATAGAGGCACAGTAAGAAACTAATACAAAAGGTCACCTTGACTTAACGCAGCATTCCTGAGCCTGTTCTTCTCAGCATTTATATTTCTAAATAGAGCTATCTCTATTAGAAATTAGAGATAGCAGCCTCTGTTGGGTCTTTCATAAACCTCAACAGAAGAAAATTAACTTGGCTATTGTTGTTTTGTTTTTTTTTTTATAAGTTTCATGGTGAGATAGCTCTATGGAAAGTAAATGGAAAATGTCCCAGCTTGTTCTCATCTTGAAAACTAGGATGACTCTTTTATAGATTTTCTGCAAAGTAATTAAAGTCCAATTAATTGGAAAAATATACACAATGCGTATTCTGAATATTATATCTCCAATCGAAGCAACTTTTATTACCTTAAACGAGAGCATAAGCCAATGTTGCAAGTTTAAATTCTGAGCTCCGAAGCAAATATCTCAGAAAATACACTGTTGCATTTTGTTAGCTACAAAGTACTCTCCAGAGAAGAGGCATCTCACCACTTTGGGCGTCCATGACAGTGCAGTCAGTTTGAGCAGACTAAGGCTATGCACACAAAATTATGAAATTATGCTGTAAATAATTTCAAATGGATGGGAGAAATTGACCCCCTGATAGGAATCCAAGGGGAATCTCTGTCTGACATTAAAAAAAAGTTACCAAGCACTTTATCCACTCTCTAACCTAGAGGCTCACATCTTAAGCACGCATACATTCACCCAGCTGTTGGTACATCAAGCTCCCCGTTTTCTTCCCATTTATGTTCTATTTGTAAATAATACGAGCTGCAGTTATCATTTCAGATTCTCAATGGACTGTCACGGCACAGGTTTCTCTTTAATTCCTGGTCTAATCGAGACGGTATGGGAGTGAGCCTGCTCTCCTCACAACCACTCAGGGACTCAGGCTCTTACTATGTGATGGTTCTTCTTTAATACACAGCTCAGGGTTTCCCTGGCATAATCCAGCTGGCAGATGGGAGGGAGGGAGCGCTCGGGGAAAAAGCATGTTTATGTATACCTTCTGTCACTTAACTGCAAACAACAAATTACCTCCTCTCACTGTCCATCGGCAAGAACTGCTCCCATAGCCTCCACGTGCACTTACAGGAAGAGGAAATGGGTTGGGTGGGCATCTAGCCAGCCTCCGTAACATTTTTTAGGCTTTGCCTGTATCGGAACTTTTCTTTCTCTCTTCCTAGCTTGCCTTCTGTCACCAAAGAAATCTATCATTGGAAGATGATCATCCAACTATTGTTCTTACGACTTCCACTCTTTTTTTTTTTACGAAAGCCACGCAATCTCAGATTCAGCAAACACCATCCCGAGACTACTAGGTGGCCGGCATGACACAAGGAAATTACTGTCGGTATCAGGCCATTTAATATAGAAGCAAACATCAGAATCCGAGTTTAAGAGGAGGAATCCGAGGCCCGGGAATGGACACAGTACACGCAGGAAGTAATTTGTGGGGTGCACATTCCGCTTTGCTCCCGTGATGGATTTACTCGTGCACTGCATGGAGCTGGTTCTTTCACCAGGAAACATTTTTTTTAAATACCCAGTTATTTTCTCAATTCCTTTCTTGTTTGTTCTTTCCTTTCCAACTGCTCATCTAGTTACTTCTAAACAAAACCCCTCACCCTCGCTGTGCCCCTAGTCATGCCTATATTATGAACAAGGATAGTGCTAATGATGTATGTGGATCAAGAAAATGTTGTTTTGTAAAAAGTTAGAAACAATATAAAGCTCGTGGTATCAATTTTTAGAGCTCTTAGAAAGCCCAGAATCCCCACAAACTTTCCATTAAAACGGATTTTCTTGAGGAAACAATTTAGCAATTTATTTGCCTACCTTACTGAGTTCATTTTGCTGTTGCTGTCTAATGTGTATCATTTCTAGAGTCTGGTGTTCTGCCGTTTTTATTATAAATGTGTAATATTTCAGCTGCTTTACTGTTACATATATTTCTAGCTAGCTTAAGATTCTGGTAACAAAGTAAAACATTGCTTTCCTGGAAAAAAATTTGCTACACATTTCAAATGACTACCAAAATCGTTTCTTGCACTGGCTTAATTTTAAAAATGGGCATGATCTCTATGGTTCTATGTTGAATTCTTTTTGTAAGTGTATTTGTCACGTGATTCTTACCCAATACTAGAGAGTTTAAACTAACTTTCTCCTTCCCCTAGAGTATTATCTACATAGATCACGACTTAGTTTTCCCTTGCATTGTTTAACTGCCTCTCGAATGTTGGGGCCACCACCACCCATTCCACCTAAAACTCAGTCCTCTGTCCCAGTCCTGACACACGAAACCAGGATCGCATTTGACTCTTTCCTTTCTCCTATCCCTGTTCTTTACAGGATCTAGCTTGCATTTTTTAATGTTGACTTTGTGTGATCTTGAGCAGGTTGAGATAATTTTTCTGAACTTTCTCTCCTGTGTCTTCTCAATAGAGTCATGACTGTGCACCAGCCGGATGGGTTAAGACCAAATGGGGCTGCATACGTCAGGTGCCTCTCTTCCCATGTCTAGCACAGATCAGCACGCCACAAATGTGACCTTCCTGTGTTATTTATTTCTATCCAACAGATTATAACAAACTTGGTGGCTTAAAAAATACACATTTCTCACCTCAGTTTCTGTAGTTCAGAGTCTGGGCGTAACTGAACTAGGTCTTTATTTCAGGGTCTTGAAGAGGCTGCAGTGAAGGTAGTGGTCAGGTCTGAAGCCCAGCTGAAAGCCCAATGGGAGAAACACCCACTTCTAAGCTGATGTGGCTCTTGGCAGCACTCGACTCTCTAAGGGCTTCTGAGATGGCTGTTAGACACAGAATGCCCTCAACTCCTTGCCTCCTCAAGACCGCAATTTGCCAAATTTACCAAAGGTAGCTTGGGGGTCAGTCAACCGAAAGAATCTGAAGGCAATGTAGAACTTACAGTCTCTCTTTAAACTCATCGCTGAGGTGACATGCCATCACCTTTGTTGTGTTCTGTACAAAGCCAGCCACGAGGCCAGCCCATTCTCAAGGACAGGTGATTACGCAGAGCAGGAACATCAGGAGGTGGGGCTCGTTGGGGGCCACCTCAGAAGCTGCCTGACACATTTCTGAATCATAGTCTCCTCTAAATTACAGTACAATATCTATACTGAGCTTCTATTATGTTTTGGCCAATACATTGGATATTTAGTATATAGGTATGAAATATGTTCCCCTGTCATTAAAAAACTCACAGTCTGGGGGTTTATGTTAGTTTTTCTATTAAGCCTCTTTTAAAAAAGGAGCCGAGATCGTAAGCATGTGGTCTTTACAAACAGGCTTAATGGCTCTCTCTGTGTGTAATTTAATAACCAGGTATGGTAAACCCAAGAGAAAAGAAAAATGTAGCAAGTCAATCATTCATAAAATCATAGACTCCAGGCATGGAGGAGACAATCAACCGATCAATCAATATCTATTGTGGGCTTTGTGTTCAAAGCCTTTGCTAGTTGCCAAAGTCCAGAGTCTGAAGGGGAATAAAAGCTGTGACAACTGAAAAGGAGCTGGATACATTGAAGCTGAGAATTAATTTATCCTTCAATTAGTTTTATATATAAACAGATGTTGAAGCAGGCTCCTTAGGGGCCGGAGAAATGGAAGGAGAGGCTACTTCAGGGAGAAGGACAGAAAAAAACCCATAAAACTGTAAGAATGCAGGGAAGGTAGAGTTCTACCAGGAGGCCGCCAGGACACGGTGACTCTAATTAGGGAAGTTGGCTATGCATTTGGTTCTCTCCGAGATACAATGTATGGAAATAAGAGACAGGCATGCACGGCGAGACTGTGGGGTGCCGTGGGACCAGAAAATATGATTGGACCACATACAAAATCATTTAAGTTCAGAAGAAGGCGAGTGGATGAGGGACTAAGTTCATTCAAGATGCATCATTGAACAAATACAAATTAAAACAGCAAGCAAGAAAAAATTGGCCATGGAATTCTAATTTTTCTTCTTTTTTTTGTTGAAAACAGCAAGCAAGAAAAAATTGGCCATGGAATTCTAATTTTCTTCCTTTTTATTGTTGTTTTTAACTCTAGCTTGATATAGAGATGATAAATCAGGATTTTTGGAAACCAGGCGTAATCATGCATATTTTCTGCACTTGACTTTCTTAAGTAATGTTGAAGGCTAAATGGACATTGAAGTAGTAAGAGGGAATAAAAAAGAAATACTTGTTTTCTTTTTATAGCGTTGAACTCAACGTTTCCTCATTCTAAATTTACATAAAATTCAAAAAGTGGGAATAATATCATTAGTACTGGATTGTCGATGATTCTTAACTGTCAAAATCATGCATTAGGCTTTCAAGTAAAAGATTGCAGACTGATGTAATGTATTTTTTTTTTTTTTTTTTACCCATTCTAAAACCTAATGAAATGATGGCAAATATTTACTAACAGCAGAAACCAAAACCACAAATTCTACTTCTAGGTATATGCCTAACAGAACTGCACATTGTTCACAGAAAGACGCATAATAGCAAGTTTAGAGTAGCCCTATTCATAATAATCCAAAACTGGACACCATCCAAATATCCTCAACGATGAAAGTGTAGATAAATTAGGTCATAGCTGCACACTAATATTACCGACAACAATGCGAATAGAGTACAAATGCTCGTGACAACATGGTTAAACCTCCACGCGTAAGGCTGAATGAGAAACATCAGACACAAAACTACTGCGGGAAACCATTTATACATCAAGCACGAAATCAGGCAAAACTAACATGGTGTTCGAGATCAGGATACTAAATGTCATCGAGAGCAGGGAGGCGAGAGACAGGATATCGAATAAGTATCAACATCTTGATCTGGGAACTGGTGATACAAGTACAAGCTTTCTAAAAATTAATCAAGTTATGTTTTTAATAAGTGACCTTTCCGGTAGAAAGCTTCAATAAAAAAAAATATATATATGGAAATATGAAGAAATGAATGAAAGAATAAATAAATAACTAAGTAAGAAATCCATAGCAGGGACAGAAAGCCAGGAGGGCTGCCATCCGCCCGCACGCTCGTTAGAGTTTGTAAAAACTGTAAAACTGACGGAAAGAGCTTGAAAGATGGTAAAATACAATGAAGCAGAGAAACTGTGAACCCAAGTTTGTGGAGAACAGCATCTGTAAAAAGTTATTATTTTTTCCTATTAGATTTCAGAATCCTCTCACGATGATGGGCGATGGTGTCGTAAAACCAGAACCTGGGGGCTGGAGAAAATGCCCACAGGACTAGTGATGCAGACCCTCGTTTATAGTCACATGGAAATACTTCAGAATCCCCACATAGGTGAGGCAACCCATCCCTGTGAGAGAAAGCACTGAACCAAACACACAAAATTCAGACCCTGCAGGAAAACTAGTTACATTTTAAAAGGAAAACGAACTGTAGCAAAGTACTTTTAACATACTCAGAGACTTTATTGGCAACAAGCTGTCTTTGAGATCAGGGGAATTTTCTTCTATTATGTCTTTACATATTTTCTCCTCTTTTTCTTTGCTTCTTTCCTTGTGGAAATTATACACGGACCTTTGTGAAGTTTTAAACATGTTTCTATGTCTCCAACAATGAATCTGTTCGTTTGCGAGTCCTGGGCTGATCAACTTTACCAGCCAGGTGACTTGCTAGACACCTCAATATCTATATCTTTAAAGCAAAATATAATATCTCACAGAACTATAGCATGGATTAAAGGAAATAATGGGATAAATTTTCATCATAGTGCCTGGCCAGATGACAAACATAAAACTACCTTACCACCCGAAGTATTTAGCTTTGCCTAGCAACGGTCACAAAAGAACGTTATAAAATCCAGCTCCTTCTTCACCAGTTTCAATAAAGGAATCCTCTTGGGTCCTTCTCAAGAACGAAGATCTCTATCCTGTGCAACACATCCCAGAATCACACACAACCGAAGCCTCTCGCATTCCCCAGCGGAGTCTCAAGCATCTTGAATAAAAATCCACGACAAAGGTTTATACCATAATTACGTGAAGAACACTTACAAGTCATAGAAAATGGTTACCGAGAAGACGCATGGACGAAAACAATAAAAATACTCATGAGATAGACACGAAGAGCTGAGAAACATACAGAAACTCTTAAAAATACTTAATGAATTGCAAATTAAACAAAGGTCAGCTTTTCTGTCCATTAAACGGGCAAATGTTAAGAAATAATGAACATAGTTTTGCACAGAGTACCGCTCTCTAATGCAACTGATTGCTCAATTCTTGAAAGCACCTTGCTAAAATTTAGTGATAGCTTTGAAATATCCGTGTGTCCTGGTCAAGTAATTAATATTGTAGAATATACCCTAAGAAGACTGTAAGAGGTGTGAATAAGGTTTATTTGCTTTTGAGTCTAACTTACATGCCATATGCTTTTAAAAATCACGGACAGTTTTTAAGAAATATGTTCAGGAGAAATGCAAAAGACAGGCAGGTGAAAATGATAAAAGAAACCCAAAAAAGGGCTCCGTCTTCACAGTTTAGTATTTAAAAAGAAATGAAGAACATATAGTTATGAAGACATTTTTGAAGTATTGCGTATAATATTTAATAATTAGGTAAAGCTTAAATGTTCATCAGAAAAATAAATTATGTTTGCATCGTCCTTGTGTTTTTTTAAATTAGCGTGTTATATGACTTTGCATTTAAAAATAATATTAATGGCAAGGGGGATGTGTCCTAAAATTGTGTACGTTTCAAGCGTGCCATTCGATGAATGCATCTAGGACTGTGTCGATGTCGTGTTATATGTGAGTGGGGGCAGGGGATACACATCTCTGTCTATGAAACAAATAAAGGAGGCCTGGTCCTGAACAAATCACTCTAATAGCTCTGTCTCATTCCACAATGTAGACGTTTGTGACTTCCCAGGAGACATCGAAGTTGCTTTTCAAACATTATTGTCAGAGGATTAGACTTCAGGGGGAAGTTGCCTTAGCTGGATTTTCTGGGTCACCTCCCCTTCACAATCTTTGCAGCTGCTTTTCGGTTTAACTGACTTCGAATTCATGTGCACGGTGACCAATCCAGTTTTCTAAAACGCTCCCGCAGGTGGAAAAAGCTCCCCTTACAAATAGCCCATTTTTAAATATAGTTGAACATCACAATCACACAGAAGCAAGCAAGCCGCACGAAGCTCCGACTCCTGACCCCCTCCTATAAACAGGTGGTTCCGTTCTCACACCAACCAATTTCCCAAAGGATATTGGCTAAAATACCACTTCTGGCTGAAGACTAGGATCTTCTTATTGAGTTGAGCTGCTTTAGGAAGGTGGCGAATTCAAGATGGAAGGTAAAGACAGAGTAAAGCTTTCTTCCTCTTAAGAAACCTCTTCTGGGACTTGATCCCCACCATTTTTTTAAGCTATATTTGAAAATTTAGGCTTCAGGGGAGAATAGAAGGAAAGAAAGTGAGGAATCACTCTCAGTTGAAAGGGCTTTACTAGATACCAGTGAAAATCCCTCCTCGGCCACCTCTGGAGGCTTGGAGTGGGAGAGGCGGACGAAGGGTGTGTGGTGGTGGAGGTTGGGGGTCCTCCACGCTGAATGGTTTCGTGTTCTTCCGCAAAGTGCCACTCCGTGGCTTTTAATTACTGGCTCATTTACCTGTGTGTTTATGAATAATAACGAAGGCACAATTACTCCAAAATCGCCTCATATAGTCAACGCAGTCGGATGACTTGGTAATTGGAGGCGGTTTGGGAAAAATATGTGTTCTTTATATTGTGAATATTCGTGTTATTTTATTAGACGTAATCTGCACCTGTAGTCACGTTTGCATTTGGAACATCGCATTTTCCATATTGCCGAAGTGGTTTTTATTTTCTGAAAGAGAAGCCTGTCCTTCGTGGTTTATTTTTTTAATCGCTAAGATAGAGATGCCAGCATTTTAATAGTTCGAGGGCAAAACTTACAAAAATCGTTCGGTTCAAACGACAGGTTAGGTAAAAGTAACACCAAGCACCGGAAGTAGAATTGCCATCCTGAGAAACGTTATTGTCCCCTTAGGTGACCGGGAAACAGCAGCCCAGAGCTAACCGCTAATTCCTTTCCTGCTGCCTGAGCCACAGCTCGTGACTTGAGGTAGCACGTGACCATGGAAGCTTCAGTGACCACATGTCCGCCTCTTCACCTAGGACCGATCCCTGGAGCTTCCAAACTTCAGTGCTCGGTCAGCTATTTTTCTGAGGTACCCCTATTCCTTTAAGGAGTACTTCTTTTTGTATTAACTTGCTCTAGGGACTGGATGGACTGAGTTCTTAAGCCCTCGACCTAAAAAAACAAACAACATTAAAGTTGACAGCTCATGCCCACCTCCCCGAAGTTTGTCTGAATTCCTCATTGCTAAGTGTAGCTTGTGGCTACTTTGAGGACTCGTGGGGATTCATAATCATCATTGATGTGTGTGCCACAACTGAGAAGTTCTATCCCTTTGTTGTCTGGCCCACTCTAAAGAGAGGGTCTACTTCTATTTTCAGAAACTCAGCCCGTATTACCAGTCTGCCTATAGCATTTCAGTCATGAAAATTTCCTTCAAAGTGTAAGCCTTACAACGTAAGCCAAAGAGTGAACAGTGGTTACGTAATAGCCTATGATTTTGGCTAATGGACTTATTCATAGACCTCGTTAAATCAGAAAAGTTAATCTTACTTTTTAAAAAAATACCGCTTTTTAAAGAATTCTTTTTAGATAAGGCAATTATACAATAGTCTTAGAAACATAATAACAGAAAATAATTTTGGTAAGATTTAACATCTATTCCTAGTTTAAATTTTTTTGTAAATCAGGATTCAATCATTCTTGAAAATTATGATAAGGAACATATATCTGGGGATCCAAATGAAATAAGAGAGAAGCAAATTTATCTTAAATTTGAAGATTAAGACTTATTTGCTCAGTTATTCAATATTGATCTAAAAGTTAAGTAAGCCGTAAGAAAATAACATCAGAAGTAATAATAAAAATAGGATGCAAATTCATAATCTACTTGCAATAACATAAAATCAAGTAGAACTGGTCACAATTTAAATTCATAAAAGCCAATAACTGATCTACCTTTAAATAACCAGTTGGAGAAATGGTTATTTTAAAAACCTCATTCATAATTCCAAGAACAAAGATTAAATGCTTAGGAATAAGCTTGACAAGCACTGTATATGGGCTAAGAAAGAAAACAAAGAGACTTTCTGAGACGCATAAGATGAATGAAGGCGCGATCACAATTTCTAATTTTCACATGCAATGACAATCCCCATGAAACTAGTTGAATCCTTTTTTTCTCTACAAAAATAAATGCGTAGCGATAGCAAAGTTAAAAAAAATTCAATGAAGAAAAAATAAAGAGGAACTTACTATGTAATACAACACATTATAAAATTATGTTAATAAAAGGTGTTCTAGCATTAGAATAGCAGACCATTGAAAGTGCATAGAAAATCTAATGCCATGATCATATATATGGAAAAACTGTTATATGTTAGGAGTGGTATATCAAGAATAACTGGAAATTTGTTTATAAAAAGTATGGGAAAAATGTTACCTTGCAACTTACAGTGACAGAAATGTCAAATCTTTACTAAGATGTAAACCACACACACACACACACACACACACACACACACCATAAATACCTGAAGAAAACAATAAATGATGTAACTTTCATTACATTAAAATGCATGCCACTGTACAGAAAACTAACAAATCAAAGTTGAAAGGAATTGGCCAATTGAGAAAATATAATATATTGCAAATGTAGCATTTAATGTATAAATTTAACACTATTTGTAGTCAGAGATGCAAATTAAATTAAAATACAAATTTTGTCTATCAACTTGGAAGAAATTAAAAGTAGACTAAAAATAACATTGTTGAGATGAGTATGACATATCCTCACATCTCACTGGAAATCGTTTTCCTTTTAAAGCGATTTGGCGTTGTGCATTGAAATGTTAAACGAAATAATTCTATATTTAGAAATTTATTCTCAAAAAAAAAGGCATGGAAAATTGGAAAAACATCTTATTCTACCACGGTTTATAATGAAATATTTAAAATAATCTAAGTGCCAATGATAAGCTATTGGTCAAATAAATGGAGATTCTTGACAAAAAAAAGCCATAATAGTGCTTAGGTATTAAAAATGATTTTGATGAAGAACGTATAATGACTTTCAAAAATTTTTTGTGGTATTGCTAAGTTATAAAAACAGACTTATGAACAATGTGTGTCTGATAATTCAAAATTATATATATATTACTGGAAGGGATTATAACTTAAGTAATATGCTTTATTAATATATTAATAAATGAAAGGCAAAATGAATAAAATTATAAATTATCAATCTTATGTGACAGAAATAAAATTTTATCCTATTTATAATTTTATATTTTTGAAATTTTCTACATTGGCATGTAAGAAAAAAATATTTTTTAAAAATTTAAAGTATGTAGTGCTTATGCTCATTGACTCAGTTATTCATTAATGCATTTAGCAGTTGTTATTGAACAGGTGCAGACCTTTAATTTGGTACCAAAGATACCGAGTCAAACTGCCTCTGCCGTGGGGCTCACAGCCTAATGAGTAGTCAGGCCAAAGAACCATGCAGAATTTTCCATGATTTCAAACACTGGCTATTCAGGAAAAGCACTGATGGAGTGCTCCTGAGAACTTATCATGGGTATCTGATTTACTCTGAACACGCAGAGGATGTTTTACTGAGGACCTGACAGTTAAGCATCAGGTGGGTTAACTAAGCAAAGTTAGTTAAGAAAGGGGGTCTCATAGAGAGAGGGGGGCATCATTGCAATGGCCCTTTGGGGCTGGAGAGAGCCCGGTGCATGAGAACAATTGCAGAGATGTCGCTGCTGAAGCTGGAGCATGGAGAGCAATGGGGATGTTTGGATTTGGAGCCTCAAGTTACGAAACAAGATAGACTGAGCTTGTATCTTAAGAGCAACGGGAAGCCATTGGGGATTTTTATCTTATTGCTTCTATCAAAGGCTCCTTGGGAGGAGGGCAGGAAGCGTGTACTTAGTCCTGTCTCAAGAGCCTCAGAGCTGAGCAGAAATACATACATGGAGTCCTCCAAGAACCACTTCTTCTAGAGACCTCTTATTCCCTGGCCTCAGCAATAGATAATACAAAACGATTACCCAGGAGTATGATTCCGTTTTCAGCTAGCTAGATGGTCCTCAGTTAGCGACATGCAGTAATTTCCAGCCCTATTTCCAACTAACTTGCTCGAGATTCTGGTTCTGATCTGGCCCAGAGTGGAAATGCAAAACAATGGTACTTATAATTGTTATCGCTCATGCCCTCTCTGTTCTGACCTCCACCTCCTCCTCCTCTTCCTCCTCCTCCTCATCATCATCATTATTATTTTGCAGAAAAGTGATCTATAACTGCTCATGGCATATTGTAGATGTTTTGAAGCCTTAAGAAGCCTGGGAGGGAGGTGGGGGTATAATCCCACTTTTCAGTGAAGAAACAGAGGTAGAGATGTCAAGTGAATTGCTGAAGGACAAACTGGGGGAGTGAGGTCTCTCGTGCCACCTGAGCGAATATGCTTTTTACCGCCTTTCTCATTACGTGCAAATAACCTCTCCCCATCGCTGGAGAGGCGCTTTGTTCATTTTAAGGGGCTGGATGGGAGGGACGATGGCTGCGTCCCATGGACTCTGCATGGAGGTTAGCAGAGCCTTGTGGTCTTTCAGGTGCGTGCTATTAAATGCCTCTGGGGCATGGATGGCCAACCCGTGATGTTTCCCTGATGGTGCCAGGCTAGTCTGCCCTGAGAAATCTTGGGAGGAAGTAGTTTCCTGAAGGGCAGATAGGCTTTCTGACACTGAGTGGCTTAGAAATGACATGAAGTCAGTTGCAATTGCCGCTGTAATAAAAATACGTGACAATATGTAAAATAGATTTCTTACCATCAAGAAGCTTCGACTGTTGATGGTATAGCAGCTAACAATAGTTGACTAAGTCACTAAAGGAAGTTTAGGTCTCAGGAGTATAAAATCATCAGGGACCTACTTAGTGTTGTTCACCTGTCATCATGTTCTCTGTGTGGTAATTTAATGCCTTAAGAGTTATAAAGAAGGGATAATGACAATAGCTGATACATGCAGAATGATAACTATTGGGGCTGCTAAACCCATTTTTCCATCCTTCGTTAAACTTTTACGCCAAGCTGGCAGCGTTGTTCATACACGCTAGTATTACCATGTCACAAGCACCGAAACTGAGTCTTAGAAGGTTGTGAAGTTCGCCAAAGGTCACACAACTGAAAAGTCACAAAATGCGATTTGTTTGATCCAGATTCTTTACTCTTAACCATACAGCTGTACTGTTTAGGCTTTGGTTATAATGGCAGGAACAGATGGCTACTCTAGAAAGTAGGTTCTGGATGGAGTTTATCAAGACACTGAATCGATCGCTGTCTGAAAAGAGGAAGAAGAAAAAGAACCAAGGAAATTACTTGAAGGGCTGTGCAAAACGCTAAGTGTTAAGGGAATTAAAGGAACTTAGATGGCGACATCCTTAAGTAGAATCCGAGTGAGAGATCTCGCTTTCGTAAGACAGAATGCTCACGGCAGCGTGATCGGAGCAGTCCTGCCCTGTACGGAAAGGAGAAGCAGACGAAACCAATAGACGGGTATTCGATGATGGAATCAGAGAAATGCAAATGAGTTTTGTAATTCAACGGTCTAAGGGCATGCGGCCAAAAGCTCGATGTATCCATGCCTCGACGAGGACACTCCTATGTAGTAGCACAATGGACGAGATGCCCTCTTTCAAATTAGAGATGACACATTTAATGAAATTCAATGTCACTAAAAATGCTTTCATTAAAATAAGTATCATTGTTGCTAATAGATCATCTAAGCCAGAATGAAATCTACGTCTTGGTCTGGAACTGCATCAACAGATGGTACCGCCTTCTGGGAGCTGACACGATGTTACCTCTTCTTCTTCTTCTTCGTGTGTTGGGCCAACTCAGCCTATTGCAAGGATGCCAGCTATTGCAACTGTGAAGCTCATTTCTCCTCCTCTCTTCTGATAAATAATCTATGACAGAGTTGGCAAGTAGGGTTCACAGAGTGATCGTGGATCAACCCTGGCTTCACGGCATGCTTGTGTTAAGAAGGATTTTGAGGCGTTACCCAGGGTGAGTGGAAAACTCTAATGCTTAGTGCAACTGGCAGAGTATGAAGGGAGGGGCTGGCATGTTTCCAGGTCATTTGTCATCTCTCAGGTAAGATGGAAGTCTAAAAACCTAAGTGATTTAAGTTACACAGAGAAAAGACCACACCTTCTATTCTCGCTAAGTGCTGGGATGGCAGCAAAGTCTCTTTTCTCGTTTACCTTTCTCACTGAGTTCAGTCGGTGTTTCTTGCTTTTGCCTATTCAGCTAGAAAACACAGCCCCCTCCCCCACTGCCACACACGTGGGTCAGTAGGATTGGTATAAGTGAGACAGAATTTAGCATTTATGTCACCCAATGGGTGAACTGAATGAATGTGGCTTCTCCTATTGCAAGGCTTTGGCTCGATTGCAAGAAACCTTGGAAACAATTTTCCCTGTTTGGTGTTCGTCGGGTCCCAGGGGTGGATCTTATTAGAAGGACCCCATCCGCAGCAGATGAGGTCCAAAACTTTGAGGCAATCAGGATGGATCTGCTTAGATCTTTTACATCCTCAGCCAAACTCAGATGGTCCTGTACTTCCGGTGCAGAGCTCGGTTGCTGGGCTCCAATGAACTGGCAATTTTCATCTGATCTTTGGTGTCTTATATGGAGGGAGCGGTAAAGGGCTTCCTTATACAAAGAAGTGAGGAATGGCAGGCTGTGGTACAGTAGAGAGAGCCAAGAGATGGAGCTGAGGGGCAAGGAGACATACGTTCACTCTTCAAGAACTGCGAGCTCCATTACGGTTTCTTCGGCTGGCAGGTAATGGGAGCTTCCCGTTCCTTCTTCTTCCTCCTTTTCCTTGTGTCTGTTTTCATCTTCTTCTTCTCTTTATCTTCTTATTTTCCCTCCTTCTCCTTGTCTATCTTATCAATTGTGCCTTTGTTCTAGGAGGACCCAATACTGACATTTCTTATACCAAAGGCTGACGGTTGGTTTCCTGCCTGTTCTAGCAAACCCAGCTGCAACATCCCCGAGGAAAATTAGGAACCCTTGTTCCTAACTATCATGATGTCCAGCCTGGTTCAAGAAAACAAAACATTTGGTCTCCTGGTCTTCTTTTTTTGGGGAGGTTATGTTAGGGTAACCTTTGGTTTTCCAGAATTAATGGTTTTTCCAACAGAAAAGTCAGGTCAAGACCTTAAAATTAATGTGATAAAATAGTTTACCCTGCATTCTCAAAAGTCTTAAGAAATGCATCCTAATCACCCTTAGAGCCACCCTAGATTTATAAACATTTCCCTGTCCTTCACTCCAGCAGGGGTTATCCGCTCTGTCTCATGGTGCTACTTATTCCCAGTATACTTAAATATTGTGCTTTATGTCCACCTGCTGCTTTATCTCTGTGGGAAATACCTTAGTTTATATCCTCAGCATCTCCCACTGGGGTTAATGACACTGTCTCTTCTCTATGTTTCAGACACCATTTGCTACATCTTGTAATAATATTTCAATATCGAGTCTTCCAAATTGTTTGAACACACACAGGCACGCACACACAGACACCTGCACACAATAAGTTTCCTGGCTCAGATGTTCCATTAGCTTGATTGCTTACAAAGCTGGATTTCTTACATTGTGCCAATGCTTTACCCATGAATGACTCAGAACTCTTTCTTCGAGATCTTGTATCTCTGGCTTTCTAGGTACGAACTGTGAGTCCAGCGATGCTACTACCAGGCAATGTTGCTATTGTTTTAGTGACTCAGCCATATTAGGTCCAGAGTCTCTGCCATTCTCGTGGCCTTCCTCTCCTGACCACAGGAAGGCTGCGCCAGCTCCAGCCATCACATCTGTGTACAAGACAGGAAGACTAGGCAAGGAGTGCTGGCAGCTGCATCTATATCCTTTCATCAGGAAAGCAAATGTTTTCATAGGTCACCTCTTCTTCCTCCTTCCCAGTGGCCTCCCACTTCAATTTTATTGGCCAGATCTAGGTTGCAAATCTTCCCACAGATTCTGGGAAACGGGAAATCAGGTTTATTGGAATTGTCTCTGAACTAACATGCCTTCTGTTGGACATGTTACTGCACCACCACCCCCACCCCCCACCCCCCGCCAAAAAAAGGTTGGTTTCTCAGAGCAAGGCATAGTGGGAGACTAAATGGTGCATGGGCATTTTACTGTATTGGCCACATATCCTGCTTAATTTAGTACATCAGACCCTACTCTGCTTCCCTTAGCTCTATTGTCTGGCATCTTGTAATATGTCCTCGACACCCCTGCATGCTTTGGCTTTGTGTCCAGGGATCAGGCTGTCAAAGGAATGCGCCCCTGTGGAGCTGTAGATGACATGTGATACTTCACAGGTTAAAAAAACAAACAAACAAAAAACAACCTGTTAATAGTGCTGCTAACATTCCTTCTGTACTGATGTCAGAGCTGACACAAGGCCTGGCACACGGGGTAGGGTTGGGTCTGGACCCCTGGGACTTGCACGTGTCAGCATGCACCAGATCATGGCCGGTGTGCCACGAACGTGGAGGTGCCTAGAGTTTTCACAGCCTGATATCACCCCCACCACACAGTCAACACTTTCTTTTTATTAAAAAATAAATTGCTCTGTTTACAGTTTGGCAATGACTTTGCTGCCCTTTCAGAAGCACTTGCTGACGGAGCCGTGCGGGTGGCTGCCGTGCGGGTGGCTGGGATGCTCTGGATGAACCAGCGCCATAGAAACCGAAGGCCGAGCCACTAGCTCAGCAGAGCCGCCGCCTGTCAGACGCATCTGTCACCGCCTCCGCCTGCTCTGGTCGCTTCCCGCTGCCTTCGGAGCCGGTGGCCAAGGCTCTTCAAACACGAAAGGACGGCCCTCGATGCTGCGTTATTCATGTCTCTTTCCGAGCTTCCCACAGCAGTTGAGAATCTTTTGTTTATATTTGTAAACCAAGTGAACATGACAGTCACCGAGGCGGGATAAATCTCCAGCACTGACATGCCGTTTCCTACAGGCATCTTTCTAACTCTCCCCGCGCTTTAAAACCCGCACGCAACCATCGCCTTCAGTTCCAGCGGCTTCTGCGCGCAGTGTGGCGCTCTGCGATCCCACGGCACGATGAGGAGACTTCGTCCTGAGACCTGACCCAGGATAAAGTCTCTCCTTACAGAGCCGTGTTGGAGCACAGTAAACTGAGATGCGTATTCCGGTTAGAGGCCACTGTGCTGCCCTGCTGGGTGCTGTGGTGACCGTGATTTCTGAGAGGTGTGGGGGGCGGGCAGCCAGCTCAGCCCTGTGGCGGGTTCGGTGTCTCTGCCATCACTGTTATGTTGGCGGCGGGCAATTTCTCCCATCGGCCGGCGTGCCTCCAGGCTTAGAATTCATCCTGTCCTCTCTGGCTTCTCCCGAGCCATCCCTCTCTCCGAGCGGCTAGGCTGTCTTCCAGCACAGCCAACGGATTCGAGCGTACAATTAATTTTAAAGTCACATGTAAAACCACATTCTCCCCCGAGGTAACTCACAACGCCCACATTATTGTCTCAGCCGAGTTACTTGTAAAACACCGGATGACCTTCTCATCGATCACGGCTGTCACACAAGACATGGGGAGGGGGCTCGATGGGCCAAAGCATGGGGTGGAAGAATCTGGAGAGTGGGCAGGTCTGAAAGGAAGCAGCCGAGTTCATTTTCACGGTCGTAATAAAATCTTTTTCGGCCTGGAGGATTATAAAATAGGGCCAAACCACTGTGGCCCAGGCTGCAGGGTACATTTATTCTGTGCCTTTTACATTTTCACTTAAAGCCTACATTTGTCCAATTTATAACACGAGCTTGGGAAATGGGGCGGGATGGGTCCAAGAGGAACAGTCCAGAATACGGGGTGCCTTGCGTTCTGCATTCCACGGTTTTCTCGAACACACTGTTTCAACATATTTATTCACGTGCAGAGGGTTTATTCTGGTTGTCCCTGAAGGCAGAAACCTGTTCTTTCCCTCACCTTCTATCTGGTACCCGGCACTACCAACCACTCACGATGCTGCTAAAGCTAACGCTTATTGCGTGCCAGCTCGGAGACAGGCGCTGCTTTAAGTACTGAATTCACTGGCTTTTAGGGGCTGGAATCTTAACCCGCACCCTATATCGCCCCCTAACCTGTAAATACAACATAGTCAGCACTCAACGAATATTTATTTTAGCGATGCATCGACTTGGAGCCAACGCCAAGAGCTTTGGGGGTGGTTCGCGTCTCCCGTTACTTCTTATTTACCGTGTATGATTCAAGACGGAAGGACAGAGTCACCTCAGAGACGGTACAAAGAGCAGAGAGAACACAAAGCTGCTCCATCCTCCCTCTCCTGGGTCCGCTTAACAACACTCACACCATGGTCTCTTGTCCTAAATGGATCACCCCCAAAGACTTATTCTTGGGCCATGAGGAACTGGTAGACCTTTCCCCCGCCCCTTGTTTTAAGAGCTTTCTAGACCATCAGAGAGAGATACTAAAGGATGAATCGCTGAGGCCTCTTTGTAGCCACCGTAAGCTTTTGGTGAACAGTGCTCCCGGCCCGCAGACACGTTCTGCAGGATGGCCAGACACGATTCTCCTCCGACAGGAGACTACAGTTCCTCTCCTCGCTACCTCGCAGCGGCTTTTAGCTGCTTCTCACGATTCTAAATGTGAAAGATAATGAACAAAAAACCAGCCAGTCTATTAAAAATAAAGAGCAAGAGAACAGTGCTGTCTGATCACTGCCTTATTTTGTTTCTATGCCCAAGAACCTATAGGTGCAGGACATTTGAAATGATCACACCCAACTTGCTCGATTTCTGGGGGGAAAACTGAGCCGTCAGGAAACCAGAAATAAAAAATCGAGAGATCGCTTTCGATAGAATGCGAACCAAGGCCGACCGACATCCGAACGTGAACTTTTCCCAAAAGAGCAGCTCCCGGCTCTCTGAACTGTGTGAAATGCCAGGAATCACGAGGAGCCGGCATTGAGGAAGAGGGCTCAGGGATGGCGGATCAAGCTGCTCCTGAAAGGAACCAGAGACACAGAAAGCAGACCGAGTGAAGGAAAACGCAGACGGGCAGCTGGACGGTGAAGACGGAGGCAGGGACACCCTTGTCACATTTAGGGACCAATCTGAAGGCCTGTCATGAACCAGTCTGTGGAAAGTCTCCAACGGTAGAATTAAAAATAATGCCATGTTGTTGATTATTCTATTATTACTCATGCAATTACTTGCACAGATTATGCCTCAAGCTTTAGATGCAAACCTGGCCTTAGAAAAGTCACTATGGAGACCATCACTAAGTAACAACCCTACTTCCACCAAGAAGGCACTCGTAGACAGTCAAGACCAACACGTTTTTCTGAGCATTTAAATACGAGCAAAAAAAAAAGAAAAAAAGAAAAAAAAAAGATTCTTCCCATCGGAAAGAGACTAAGTCTGAATTCACGTAACTGGACTTAATGGAATGAAATTTCTTCGAAAGGTTAACTTCTGCCTTCAGCAAAACCTTCATAACGGGCCATTATATGGCAAATGTCGGAAGAGGAGGATGCGGTGTGTGTGCCACAGTTGATGTCCTGGCAAAGCGATTTGGGGAGAAAACACAACAATCAGGTCCAGCTCGTGAGGAGCAACCCTGCCCCAGCCTCGTGGAGTCCCCTACATGTGACCTAACTGACGACTTTCCTCTCAAGTCTGGTGATTTGATTTATTCTCCACGACTCTCTCTTCTAGCATCTGTCTGGCCTCCGCTCCCACACACATCTACCCAGAAAGAAGTCTCCGTGGATCTCTCTCCATATAAGCCCTATCTACACACTATCGAATCGGCTCCTTGTCTGCAGGGCCTGAATTTAACGGTCAGGTTGATTGCACCATGATTTGCAAAATTACTTGTTTGTTTATATGCATGTTAAGGGCTTTTACGTGATACGTCAGTGACAGTTGATATAAAAAGGCTCTTAGCGGGTGTGCATTGGAGGGAGCTGTGGACTAGGTCTTGGGACACCTAGGGGAGTCCTGGTTCCCTAGCTGGGCGTCTGCATCTCTCACCTTCTTTCATCTTTATTTCCTTCGTCAGCAAAGTGTGTGAGCTGGAGAAGACACATTTTAAATTCCTTCCAGCGTTACGATTCCATAATTCCACAATTACATTTATCTTGTCCTTTAGAATACCAAAGACGACCATAAATAGGCATTTAATAAACGTCGCTCGATAGCATATGATTTTTTTTTTCACTGCTTATACATCTTCCCCCAAACCATTCCAGATTTTTAAAGTGCTCAGCTAAAGATCCTGCAAATTGTACATTTCATCTTGTTTATATATGTAGGCAACTATGATGCCTTCAGGGTCATGATTATAAATAATGGTATTGGCTTGTTTTAAGAAGCAAATAAGTACAGAAAAACGTGCCCCAATGGAATTCAAAGTGTTTTCACCCAAAGTTCTCCCCTACCATCCTACCCCCGACCACACGCACGCACTTTAAACTTTTGAAATGTGCAAAATGAAGAAGTCATGTCGGTATGGGGAGAATACAACAAAATAACAACATCTAAACCACCGCTATTCATTTTGTTGCTATATTTTCTCACCGAAACAATTTAACACTTTTTTAGGAGGATGCCTATGAAAACAATCGCTACGTTGTCGGGGTATTTCCTTTGTTACTGTTTTATTTCTTTTAGGTCTTCAAATCCTAAAATGGAAAGCTAATACTAGTTTGATGTCAGAGCAGATAAATTTGCTTCTTTCCACTTACATATCAAAAATTATACCATAATAATTATTTCTCGCAGAGAGTTATCCGTAATAGGAGAAAATATTTTTATTAAACATAGGGGTCAAACTGAAAGTATTACCTCTAAGTAAGCATTTCAGAAGCCTCTCTTGCTTTTTGGTAATTATAAAATGATCACGTCTTCTGAAACACTGCCCTCTCACTGGCTACTGCGAGCCCCTCCCTTATGAACCCCATTACGCATGTCACCACATGCTTCATTTCATCTGCTCATAGTTGCCCTAAGTGGAAGGCAGGACAGAGTTTTTATTTTCACTCCAGAGGGCTTTTCAGAGATTTAATTACCTGCCTCAAGTTACACCATCAGCAATCAAACCCGAGTTTCTCGATTCTCGTCTCAGTGGTGTTTGTGCTGTATTCTGTGGGATGCAGAGGACCGAGTGAGCTTTATTATTCTTTGTCATTTACTTACGCCCATTTTATCAGAATTTGGGGCAAGACAAATACAAGGTTGATCTTGTGGTTCCTTGAACAAGCAAGCCTGGTAGATGAAAGGCAGCAAAGGGTAAGGCATGGATTATTGAGATTCAAGAGAGTCAAGTTACACACACCTTTGCCTAGCTGCTTACCAAAGCATTAGCCAGCTAAGCGGAGTTTATAATAGGAGGGAAAGGCGCGTCGGCGATTTCAAGGGAGAGGCACCTCCAGGCTGACAGAGTCCAGAGGCCATTACCTATGCCTAGGAATACGATATCTAGGACCTCAGCTGGACAGCAGGGATGAATGCTGATGGCCATAAAGATGGCTATTATTGGGAGTTTGCCAGTTTTTTTTTTTCTTTCAAAGGTGAAACACTGGTTCTCTGGAAAGCCCAGATTCCTCCCAAGATCACGAGGCTGACTGGCAACGCCCAGCAGATCGGAGATTTGGGAGACTCCTGGGAGTTAAGCTGGTCATCTGAAGGGAACCTCTGGTCACTGCTCTCATACGATGATGTGGCTTTTCAGACTGGCAATGTCGTTCACTCCCGGGCGAAAGTGTTACTTACATCCACGCCCCTGAGATGGGGGCCATGTGGGCAAAGGCGGTGGGGAGACGAAGGTGGCGTCAGACTTCTGAGTTGGTTTGTGAGGATTATGACACTTAGTTATCCCATTCTGTGCATTGTCCAGAGGTCTGGGAAAGGTAGTGGCAAAGGCCTTTCTTAATCATACGTTGATACTCTCTGTCCAGACCTTGCGAGACTATTTCATCGCAGAGATTTTCACCCTCAAAACGGGCGAAATCACGTTTCCCTAACTCATGCATTTACATCATTATTAAGACAATGGCTGATGTGAGGACACTGGATAAAGGTGATTGAAAATGAAGTAAAAAGGAATCTAAGCGAATGGTCGACTGGGAAGGAAGGGAGGAGACAGCGGGAAAAATCGTAAATGACTCGCGAATTAACGTAGGATAATTAGCATCCAGTGACTTCTACTACCAAAATTAACAGGCGAAATGTAAGTGGAAACTTTATGAAGTTCCTTCATCTGCACAAAATACTCTGTCGCCAGGAACTCTGTGATTAGGAGAGGCTGGGATAGAAGACACAGAGGGGGCACCTTTTAAATTGTGGGAAGAAGGCGCAAACCACGCACGAAATGCGGAGAGATGGAGAGGAAGCGGACCGAGCAGCCTCTGCTTTGAGATTCCTCTGAGTCACGTTTGTGAAACCTCCACAACACACCACCCTGTCATAGGAAGAGCAGAAGCCTTCGCGCGAAGAGCTGCTGGATTCCTGTTCAAAGCACTGCTCTCCTCTATGTTTGCAGGATCATCTCAGGCAAGTAGCTTGACATCTCTGAGCCTCAAGAAAAACTAGATTGATCATCAGTATTGATCTGGACTGAAACTGAGCCAGCAAAAAACCTTTCCACAAAGAAGGCATCTCTCGGACAAGCTCCTCGCACACAACCTGTGTGTTTTTTCTGTCTCTGTCTCTGTCTCTGTCTCTCTGTCTCTCTCTGTCTCTCTCTGTCTCTCTCTGTCTCTCTGTCTCTCTGTCTCTCTGTCTCTGTCTCTCTGTCTCTGTCTCTCTCTCCTCTGCAGAATGAATTCTGCCAAGTCAGGGGCTCACCATCTTTCCATCCTCCGTCTGCCTATGATCTTTCATGGCCTCAGTTTGGCCTCGTGGCGTTTCAAAACTTCTGTTCCCCGGGCCAAGTGATTCATTATCTCAGTTTCCTAAGTCTAAAAGGCCCATTCAGGGATCAGACTGGCCTAGCTATCCTTTTGTTGTTGTTGTTGTTATTTTAGATCTATTTTATTTCATGAGCTGTACCTTACATAGAATGAAGTATGTAAATTTCGAGTGCGTAGCACATACAACGACCTCTGTCTCTGTCTCTGTTCCTATCTCTACTCCGGACTATGAACGTGCTGCCCTTGAAAGAGCGGCTCATCTTGGGTCTTCTGCTGTCACTGGAAGGATAGGGTCGTGTAACGACACAACAGTGCAAACTTAGGTTTGTCTTTCTGTCAGTGGCTTCCATCAGGGGTCTGCGATAGCAGGTAGTTCCAGCACATGGCTACAGGGACTCCGCCCCCTGCCCCAGTGGCTGCTCCTGGTCATGATTATCAATCCTATATTATGTTACTGATCTTTCATCTACTTATGATAGCCTTCTGCCTAGATCTTCATGTAAAATACCTCTTCCTATTATTTGTAAATTGGGTCTTTTTGAGGCTAAAGGAACAGAGACTCTCGGCTTATCTGTTTGTTGTAATGATACATGACCAGCTTCCTAGTGCTGGGAACTTTATTTGGGTCATAGCATTCGTTTTAAAGGGCCAACTGCAGCTCTCATGACATGTAGACATCCTAGTGGCTGCTCTGTGGCACCCTATCCTTCAGATTATTGCTTTGGTGAAGCTGGCAATTCTTTACCTTGACTTCTGTTGTTAGTGCTGCTTCTGTATTATTATACTGCCTGTGTCTCCAAGTCAAACTCTTCAACAAAGAAAAAATCTGATTGGTTCGGAGAGTTGCCATTCAGTCTAGGGCACCCCTGTTAGACAGAGCTATCACCCCAAGATACTTCAGAAGGCTATGAGATGCCTATCAATTACCAGGCTCCTTTTGGGTCAGGGGTCATGTTGACTGTGTCCAGGGTCATGACGTCACTGTCATAAATACTGCAATCCGTGCAGACTGAGTCTTAGAAAGAGGTTCTGTGTATGTGTCCTAAGCTATTCGGAAAAGGTCATTACAACCAGCAAATCTCTTGCCTGGCCTGAGAAAGGCTCAAAGCCTGGGCAACATTCTAAGATCTGAACTAACGGCATTCATTTTGTTCAGGAAAATAAAAAGATTTATGTGCTGAGGGTAAAGTAAGAGGAAATAAAGTCGTAAAGATGGAAGTCGGCAAGGCAGAGCATGATACACTCACCCATGTCCACTTCTGTGGGAGAAAGGGGAGGGGAGGGAGAGACTCACAAACCTCCTAAGGAGAAAAAACTGAAAGGGGTCAGAGGGACAGCAGAGAAACATGAGGGGGTCGTGAGGTGGAGGTGATGTAGAGGGAACGCGGAACAGAAGGACATGGGAGGAAAGAAGGGAGAAGCAGCAGACGCTAGAGCTTCCTGTCCCCTGCAGGTTAGATTGCTTCTCTTCTCGCTGGTCCAGGAACAGAGCGGAGCCAACGGAAGAAACCTAACCTGGACGGTCAGAGAGGAAGATGACAGTAAGCCGGTCAGCACCGCATGCGTGGACAGCAACTTAGCTCCACGGAAACAAGGCACAGTCTAAGAGGAGCGTCTGTGTCGCAGAAAGACCTTCTCCACATGCTCTGAGACATGAGAGGAAGCGTTGGCATTGGATTAAAAGGAAATGCTTAAGACTGATGTTAGGAAAAGCTCCCTGACTTCTGGTATTATAATACATTTTCTGGAAGGGACCCGAAATTCCCATGTCCTACGATCACTCGTCATGTCTGTTAAAACCGTGGATCCCAAAATGTGTTCTCTAAACCAGCAGTATCAACAGCAGTGGGAAACTTGTTAAAAAAAAAAATGCACATTACTGGACACCACCAGAGTCCCAGGGAGTCAGTATCCCAAGGGTGGGGCCCAGGTCTCTATCTCTTGACAAGCCAGGCAGGGGGTTTGTTATGTGGCTGAAGCGAGAGAGCCACGGTCTAGGGAAATGCTGTGATCTCACTATGCACATGGGAAATGTCTGCTGCCAGGAGGTAAAGGCCAGTGACCCAGGGGACCTAAAGCCACAGGGTCTGATCTCTTCCTCTACTGCTCCGTCTCTACTTGCCAGGCTTCTTCTCATTTCTGAAAGATAATATTCCTCTCTCTTTTAAATAGGGAACAAACCAAGACCCTGAAAAAACAATATGCCTGCTGAGCGCTCTCTCCACTCATTATACTTTCTGATAATCATACTTTCATGATTAACAGATGGATTGACACATCGCTTTTCGAGAGAGGATCCCTTCAAAGATAATTTCACAACTAATGTGAGGGCTCTGCTTCAAAGGAATATGCTGGCCATAAACCCAGGGAGTAAACTCTGGGCAGCCTTGCAATAAAAATGAGCCTTGAACTACCCTAAGATTATACGCTTCTCTATCCAAAATGGGATTAAAAGTCCTTCATGTCCTTCCAATGAAGACTATTCACTGTGCCATTGAAAGAGCAGTGTTTTTTTGTTTGTTTGTTTTTTGTTTTGTTTTGTTTTTTTCAGGCAGACCTTAGCTAATCTATCACAATACAAACATCTGTGTGTGTGTGTGTGTGTGTGTGTGTGAGAGAGAGAGAAGAGAGAGAGAGAGAGAGAGAATATGAATGAGAATAAATAGATATTCTGTCCGGGCATTAGATTTAATTTGGGGAATCTATACTCCTGATACAATCATAAAAGTTACATGGACATTAAGTATGATAATTGAAATATATTTATAGAGAACATCTTTAGTATGTGTACCTGTTAAGTATTTTGTTTTGGTGCATTATCTGCCGTGGTGGTTCTAGGAAGGTGTAATAATACTGTGGCCCTGGGGAAAGCAGAGGGTCTTGTCCAAACCATACGATTTCAAATCTTGATCCTGTCCTTATTAGCTGCATGACTTCGAGTAGGTTTATTTCATATTCATATTTCACCTGAAGTTTGATAGTAAGTACTTTCTGAAACAATAATATTGATAAGCCAATTGAAATTAGTGGGTGCTAAGTAATGAGTATTAGACGAAGACATGGCCTTGCTCTCAGGGAGCAAACTGTATGTACTTGCAGAGAAACAACAGGCATGTGTGACGCACCCAACCACAATAACAGAGATAAACAGCCAGAGCGTGAAAAGATATGGTTAAGTGCATGATAAATGCTTTAAGGGGTCAGAGATGGAAGAACAGAGAGCAGGCGCTGTACGAGAAGATATTCACATCAGCGGAGATTTGAACTGGGCCCTGAAGGGCGCGAGGAAGACAAAGGGATACCAAGCTGGACAGCCTTAGACAGTGGATGAGCCATCGTGCCTGAGGAGCCGGCTGTGGGGCCACGCGCATTTGAAGATAAGCCTAGAAAGGCAGGCTGGGGTGGGCGAAACCAGAGGCCGGTGAATGTCAAGCTAATGCATCATATGGACGACGGAAGGAGACTCTTTCCAGCTCCCTTTAATCTGTCCTAAACCCACCCAGCTCCACAGATCTACCGATCCCTTCTCCCGAGGCCTGGCGACAAGCAGCACGAGATGAGAGACTGGGCACGTCGCCTGGCGACTGGTGTGTGTCTCTGCCAACTGCATCACTCTGGCCATCGCTCAGACCTGTGGCTCCTCCTCTCTCATTCTCTGTCCTTTTATTTTTCCACGCACTTCGGTCAAGTTTCCCAAGTCTGACGGAAAACGCCTCCTGGTCATCGGGGCCTTCGCTCACAGCTCCGATGAGAAACCGATCCCTATTTCTCGCACTTCCTGAGACCATGCTCCCCACCCGCCTGGTTTACCTCGAATGTCATTTTCGCCTTCGTGATTCTTCTCGCTGATAATGGTGCTCTAGAAATTTTGACTCGTCACCTCTTTTCCACTCTGGACTGTTTCATTGTGAATCTTTTTATTCCGTTTTGTATCATAATTGAAACATAGTTTTCGACTTCCTTTGATCACAGTCGACTTTGTGTCACTTACTGGTATAATTTATAGCATTACCTTTATCATGACAATTATTGAATATCTCCAGTCTTCTGCCTTCTGTTTCGTTTTTACTTTAAAAAAATTCTGTGTTTTTTTTTTCTTGTTATGCCTTTTGTTATATGAACTATAGTCTTTCGCTGTGATTTACTGGTGAATTCTATTGGTGAATTTCCAATGTTACTTATTAGCTGTATTAGCACCAGGAGAGAGCTTGCTTCCCCTATTTAGAATATATTAAGGCATTACAAAATAAAATACTATTACTTTAATAAAATACTATTATATTAAGGCATTACCAAATAAACTACTATTATTAAAATCAACTTCATTTCATCTTTGCTAACGAATTTCCACTTCTAAACTGGTTACGTCTTTATGAATTTATTTCGATCTCCTGTCTAGGCCGAAATAATATAATCCAGTCAGTGGAAGATTGAGAAATTATAAAATTATCTCAGTTTCCCCTTTGTGACTGCACACAGACCCTTTCAAATAAGCTCATCTGCAGTTAGCACTGGACAATGAGGTCACTTTTCTGTATACACCTGAGCACCTGCACATCGCAGCCCTCAGTCCAGGTGGGAGAGAGTTCCAGGGACATGGAGGTGGCATGCCTGTTTCACGAAGGGCTCGCTCTGTACTTCAAACGCCTCAGCAATCACTGTTAGAGCCGCTGCTCCTGTGGGACACGTGAGGAGGGGACACTCAGGGACAATATGTGCTCTGTCACTAAACACTTCAGCTACAAGATGGGGAGCCCAGGATGGGTAGGCATGTAAGCCTGAACTAAAGCCCAAACCGTGGGCCATCTGTGCTGCCTGCCCCCTGCACCCCATTCTGTCCCACTAGGCCCTGTGCTCGCACATAAGCTTGGATCGAAGGACAAAACCATGTGTAAGAGAACACACTTTTAGATAGATTCACGGAGTCATGCTTAAGCAATCAGGCACAATCCTGGATCCACATTTCTGGGGTTCAAATCTCCACTCGTCCGCATACCAGCCGTGTGCACTACAACAACACTCCATGACTCAGTTTCCTCAAATGTAAAATGAGGACAGTAACGGTGCCTACCTTCATAAGGCTGCTGCGCAGATTCAGTGAGTCAACGTACGTAAAATGCTTACACGGTTCCTGGCACGGGGAATTGTTACATGATGTTTGGTAATATTAGTGATAAGCAGAATTATAGAGATGAACCCAATGGGTCTTGCCCTTATAAAGTCTCCTCCCTTTCTGATCACGGGCAAAACTTATCGATATGATGCCCTTTTACTGCTGTGATGACGCCATGTCCCAAGTAAGACAAAAGGGAGATGATGAGGGTGAGGGTCATATCATCCCAGGAGCCCTTTGAAAGCTGAGTTTCTTTTAGCTGAGAGCCCAAGGAAAGTCAGAAATTCAAAGCATGTTGGGGGTAGGGTGGAGTTCGACATACCGCTGCTGGCTTCGAGGTGCCAAGGAATGCGGGCAGCCTCTAGTGGGACAGTCCGCAGCGGACAGCCAGCACGGAAATGGGGACGTCAGTCCTGCAACCACAAGGAAGTGAATTTCTCCAGCAGCTGACCAAGCTTGGCAGCACAGTCTTCCCTTGGCCTCTAGACGAGATCTCAGGCTTGCTAGCACTCCGATCTCAGCTTTGAGGTGCCCCGAACACAGAACCCAGTGCAGTCCCCCTGTCCCTACCGAACTGTGAGATGATTCAGAGATGTCGCCTTGTGCCACTAAATTTGTGATTGTTAATTTTTGCAGCCATCTAGAAAACTAAAGCATGGTTATCAACATCACTCGTGAAATCGTCCTTCACTCCCGAGGCCCACAGCAGAGTGGGTGTGCAGCTCCTACCTGCTTCTGTCTCGTCTCACTGGGACTTCCAACAGGGAGGGCATGCCCCGAACTGGAGATATCCCTGTTACACCACTTTGCCATATTACCTGCCATAAGATATGGTGACACCAGTTAGAAAGCACCAGGAGAGAGCTTCCTCTCCTATTTAGAATATTCCTCCCCTTGCCATGTAAACTCTACTCTCTGAAAGGGTCACCACATTTTTGTGTCTTTGAAGGCTTCATTTTGTTCTTGATCCATGTAAGAGATCGTTCCTTAGGAAGTAGTGTGTGTGTGTGTGTGTGTGTGTGAGAGAGAGAGAGAGAGAGACAGACAGACAGACAGACAGACAGACAGACACAGCAGGAGATGGGCCCTAATCATTGACAATTTGCAGAGCTTTGAGGATGGACTTCCTTTTACGTTTTTGGGTCCCCATTTTTCTCGATTCTTTTAAATGTCACGTGTCCCTGGTCCTGTCATCTTATAGTCCCTTAGGATGAGAGAAAAATCAAACCAACCAACAAGAACAAAAATATCAGGAGAGCAACATGGCTCAAGTAAACGATTTTTGTGGCATTTCACTGTGGTGTGCCAAACTACGCGGATTCCATTTCTGGGCGGGGGGAGGGAAGTAGGGGAGCAAGTCTTCTACCTCCTGTTGCTCCTCGCCGAGCGGCCTTGTTGATGCGGCCGGCTGCCTCAGAGAGCTGGTTTTTAAGAACAAATTAGGTGAAATGGAGAGGCAGGGATAGCTTAGGATTTGGAGAGGAGCGATGCCGGCTGAATAAAGTTGACTGTGGATCATTTGAAACAAGGTCACGGTTATACAGTGCTCACAGGTCTGCGGACGCCAAGTCACTACGAACCCTGAGCACCCTTATTCCACGGAGGCTGAAAAACTGAACTCTGAGGAAAATATAGCCACAGGGAAGATCTTGTATTTTTCAGAGCGCACACGGGCATGGTAAATAGAAACCGGAAAAGCCATTTCCTGACCACAGAAAACACCGTTAGAGAAACCGTGCTTATCCCAACCCAACCCTGATTTTGCTGGGATGGGGCCATATTCCTCTATGATGGTCTCTTAATCTCTCTTTAAAATTCACGTTGTGTATCTTTAAAGAAAAATATGGCTCTCAACGTTCGCTTCAGGAGACTCAGAGTATGCTTCACGTATTTCTCACGCACGCAAACATCCAGTGCCATCAACTCGTTGGGAGAGTCCTTCAAAAGGTCACCCAGCATTTCCATCGAGAAATATGGAAGGGAGGCCGAGCGAAATTAAGATTAATAGGTACACGGAGGGAAAGAATAGGAATTGAAGGAGTTTGAAATAAGATGCTGAAAAGTCCAGATTCATTTCTCATCGAGTTTGAGGAAGGAAGGAAGGATGAAGTCCAAGTTTGCCAAAGATCATTTCCTCTTAGGAGACAATGGGAGGAGCAGACACACACTCAGCTTAGACCCTAACCCCGCCTCTCTCCCTGCTACTTACTTTGCATACGCTACTCAATCCCTGCAAGGCTGTGTGGCTGCATTTGCAAAAACAGGGATAGTAACAGTTACTCACTTTGTAGGGGTGTTGCACATAATAAAGACTCAGCCCAAAGACTGGGACGTGGTAAGTGATCACGGCGATGGGATTATTGCGATTACGAATAATATCATTTTCATATCTAAATACAACAGCTGAGTCTTCCAAGCTGTAGTATGGGAATTTCATGCCCTAGAAAGAAGCACGTTTGGCAGATTCCCTGCTTCTGGTGAATTCTCTCTGATGGCCTCTACCCATGCATAGTCTTTTTTAAAAATCTAAAACGAAAAACACCCTCTTTCCATTTAGTCAAAATATCTCCAGAACCTGGCTATGAGTAGTCAACTTTTACTCAGGATTTGAAGGAGTAGGGATAGGGTGAAAATAGACCCCACTGGACAGAAAACAACTGAAAATTAAACTCCAGACGCCACTTTTTTGCGTGTCAGGATTTCTCACACGCTGTCCTGTCTCCTTGGATTTGGGTCTCCGGCTATGTTGGGAAGTCATCTCCCTCTTTCTCCTCCCCCTGCCAGTGCATACACCCCAAATCTGTTGCTGTCTGGTGCACAGAGCAGCAGCTTCTGTCCTTCGCCCCGACAATGCTCACATTCGCAGATCCCCTAACGCACGGAACCGCCCCAATATGCAAATGTCCACCTCCCCCGCTTAGCGGCGGTGAGAAGCGGAAGGGGCCGGGCAGGGCTCGCAGAGGTGCCGGCCGCGCGCCCACCTGGCCCGTCGATGTCCTGCTGTCGCTGTCGCCTTGCGCGCTGCACGAACGCGCCCTGGCCTGGTGCCTGGTCCCTGGTCCCTTTCCCGGCCTAACCCTCCGGCAACATCGCGCCCCCAAGTCGCCAGATCTGAAAGTCGTTTGGGTGGAAATCCTGGGCGTGTGCAGAGAGGAAGCTGGGCCCCGGATGCTGAGACGAGGTCCGTGGGCGCGCGCGGCCGGCCCGGAGCCCGAGCAGAGGTCCAGTGGCAAGAGAGGGACTGTTAAAAAGCTCTCTCTGAACTGCCAACAAAGAGTCAGGGACAAGTGGGCGGGTCGGCTGTGTGGGAGGGAGGAAATGAGCCTGAGAAAGTGGCCGCACCTCTGCTTCATCTCTGCACCGCCCCCACCCCCAGCCCGCCCCCCAGGTTGCCTCACACCCCCGTTTCCACGAGCATTATCATCTCCAGCCTCCGCCTCATAAATGCAGACTAAAGTGTATTAGATTCTTCCTCACCCCCAAGTTTGCTGACTCAATTCATTCTCCCCCCGCCCCCACCTCCACTTCTAGGACTTCCTGTTTATATTGTCACTTGATTATTTATTTTTAGCCCTGAGGTCGGAAGCTTTTATTCTGCTAGGCGTTGGCAGGATGTCAATGGAATAAGCCTGGACTCTGAAAAGATCATTGTGCAGGCCTGGCCTTGATCCCTCCCAGGGACAGAGTGCCAGTGTGAGCCACCTCACACTGCCCCTACACCTGCCTGGCCAGCCCAAGGCCTGGTGGCGTTCTCCCCAGGCCGGCCAGCGCAGCATCAAGAATATCAGAAGTAGAAGTGACCTTAAGTTTTACCTGGCCCAGCCCCTTACTCTTGATTGGAGAAACTGAGACCCAGAGATATGACTGATCACCCCCAAACTCATACATCAAAGTGACAGAACCAGACCCCAAACCGCGAACTCTTAGTTTCTCAGCTAAGGCTCTTTCCTAGACATTGGGGAATACCTTATGGAACGAAATCATAATTCTTTAAATGTCAAGATTTCTCCATATTTATTACTAACATATTTATTACTTACATATATTTTTTTCTGGACCGTGTACTTACATTCATGAAAAACGACAGTCTAGACTCTCAGTGGACGCTCCTGTCATGGTACCCACACGCCCTTCCACTGGTTACTGTTTCTCTTTAAGAAACACAAAACCATTTTCTGCCGAGAGCCAGGAGCAGCAACCTGGTGTGGCTCGCCACCCCGGACTGGCTGCCGATGCAGTGAAGGCACACGCTTCCGTGCCCAGGACAATGGCCTCTTTGACCGGGACTATACCAAACCAGAATTACAAGTGTGTGAGAACAAACAAGGCCGGAGTCAATCTAAAGTTGTTCTACACTCTGTTTCATCAAAGTCAATGCATTTCCGTTCCTATGTGCAGGGCCCGGGCTTGCTTAATTATAGGCACGCAGGCCGAATGCTAACGGTGCATGAGGACAGTCTGGGACTGGAATCCAAGGCCCTTTTCTGACCTCTACAGGCCATTTGGAGGAAAAAAAAATAAAAAAAAAAAAGGAATCTGCTTCTGGAAAATTACAGAGTAGGAGGCATTGCAGACCAGGCAGGGGCTGAGGGAGATTTTTCCTGGTTCTGGACACAGTTGTGCCCTATTTTCCTGCAGCTCTGCTATCTGTGTTTCATAGGTTACCGAGGCAACAAGGAGGCGGCCATTCTCGGGAGATCTTTGGACTGGAAATTAAGATCTCGATCAACCAGCATCTGCTGAATGAAGGCCCACCATGTCTGGGCACCGTGCTCGGCCCTCAGGATATAACAGTGAACAGAATTGTCTTTATTCTCCAAGAATGTACAGTCTGGTTGTGGGGCGTGGGGTGTGGGGGGTGGGTGGTGGCAGAGAAGTCCAGTGGCAATGCCACACAGTGAAAGCCAGGGTAGGGCTTCTACGAGGTGCCTGGGACACTCAGAATCAGACCGAGGAGACCAGAAAGTCAGCCAGTGGCCAACACAAGAAGGGCCCAGGTGCCAGGTTACGCTTGGATTTTATCCTTAGGAGCCAGGTTGGCCGCTGAGCTGCACAAACAGATTTTCATTCCAAATAGGATCTGGCAGCTCAGGGAAGAAGGGGCTGGCGAGGAAGCTGAAAGAAAGGTAAGCAGAGTAGCAGGGAAGCTATCGCCGAAACCCAGGTGAGAAATGAGCCAAGAAGAAAGACAGGTGGATGGATTCGAAGCACAGTTAAGAATAAGGCTTGACAAGACAGGGGGACGCATCTGTCTCGTGAGTGTCTGATTACCTGTCTTGCTCAGACATTGGGCTGTGCCTCAGGCACACGAAGAAAGAAGACAACACAGGCACCCATCCAGAGGATCAAGTTTAGGAATACGGAGGCAGAGACTTCGGTGGGAAGATGTGATGAAGACGTGACTTTGAACCTGTTGAGTTTGAAAGTGGGTTGCAGGAATACGGAGGCAGAGACTTCGGTGGGAAGATGTAAGTGGGATGTAAAGTAGGCTGCTGTACAGAGATAACCAGTATGAGTCATTTCTCTTTGACTTGAGGATTGAAAGCAACAGCAACGTACCATCCCAGAGCCATGGAACTGGTGTGTGTCCTCCACAACAGGGGTCCCCAACCCCTTGGCTGTGGATTGGTACCGGTCTGGCCTGTTAGGAACCAGGCCACACAGCAGGAGGTGAGCGTCAGGTGACCGAGCGAAGCTTCATCTGTATCTGCAGCCGCTCCCCAGCGCTAGCATCACCGCCTCAGCTCCACCTCAGATCATCGGGCATGAGAGTCTCATAGGAACACCGGTCCCTGGTGCCACAAAGGTTAGGAACGCTGCTATAAAAGGCCCTTAGAGGTCCATGAAGAGACACTTTTCCTTGGAGTGCAGGCTCAGGTGCCAGGCTGTCTGGGTTAAAATCATGACCCTGCTACTTGCTAACTATACCATCCCAGGTAAGTCCTACCTTCCTTATGCCTCTGCATCCTCACCTGTAACAGGAGCATAACGAGCGGGCTTACCTTTCAGGGTTAGGTTGTGAGGCTTAACCCTAATAATACATGCAGTGGTCTTCGACTATTGTCTCTGGTGCATGTTTATATTCAGCACGTCATTTTTCTTCATGACCCGAACGGGCTTAGAATGCACACATGCTGGAAGACCAGTTCATGGCCTATGCTGGTGAAGCAGGGCCTCACGTTCGATCCCAGAGGCCTCCATTTTGATTTCTGTGTGGCAGTGTGGCATTAAATCATCACCTAGCTATTCTTTGCTTTTATAAAGAAGTGTCTGATGATAAACTCTCACTCACCTGTTTTCTTGCTTAAACCTCAATTCCAACTCCACTGTGTTAGAATGTGTGTAATTGATGATTTTAAGTTATATACAACTGTATTTTCTTTTATTATTAGGCACTGAAAGGCTATAACACAATCCATTTTTATCTTTAAAAAAAAAACCCGAACTATTTTACCACTCTCTTTCTTCCAAACAACATTGTCTATCAAGAGTCATTCGGGCACACACAAAGCCAAACCACAACGCAAACGGAAAAGACATCTGTTGGGAAGACAGCAGACGGTTCCAAACCTAATGAATTATTTTTGCCCAAAAAAGCTGTCACGGTGAGCAGCCCAGGCTCCTGACCAAGACTGGAGCCCTCCAGGGGCCGGAGCGGATTGTCCCAGCAGGAAGAAAGGAATCCATCATTCTAATATGTATGTGAATGTTCAGGTGCACCGCCTGGACCACCCCCTGGAGTCTCTCACAAGGACGGCTCAGGCATCGCGCGAGGGCACCCTCTCCTGGCCGAGGGCAGAGCCTCCCCCTCGGAACACGCAGTGGACCCTGCAGCGCAATGGTGCAGGCTGGGAAACAGAAGCTGTGCTCGAGGACCGCTCTCCTTACAAGAGCGACGGGACCTTCCTTCTGTTGGCGGCCCTCAAAGTGAGCTTGAAGCTCAAGGGTCAGGCTATTTTCAAAGGTTCTTTGTAGCTCCGAGTCCTCTTACTGGAGGCCTGGAAGGTACTGGCGCCGATGGAGAGAATTCTTGGGAACAGGACGGCACAGAGGGCCCTGGAGGCCAAGTTGGCACAACACGCATGCGGCTAACGTGCCAGTTCAGCTAAGTCAGTTCAGCCCCTGGTCCAGAGCGCCTGGATGAGGACCGCGTCCGCCGCGGCCACGGACAGACTCTGTCCCTCCAGTCTCGCCGCTTCATCTAAACATTTGCACGTCACAGGCGAGGACAAGGCCGCCCTGCTCCCTTAGAGGTTGGGCTGCTCCAGCGCCAGGTGACCTCTTAGAGAAAGCAGTTTCCCTTCCGGTGACACAAACTGATTTAAGATGGAAAATAGAGGAACTGAAGGGAAATACACAGGATTTCATTACAACATTGGATGTCCGGGTTTGAGGCTGGGGTGAAGGTACGTTTTCAAGTATCTTCCATGTGCCAAGAAGAATGCCAGGCGAGGGAGAGAGAATGGACGGCAGGCCCATGCATCTTGGAGCTGTCTGTTCATTGGCGGGTGGGGACGGGACTGTTAAAAACACATAAATAAAGCGGTAGATGGCAAGCGTGCTCTAAAACGGACATAGAAACAGTACGATCTGGGCACAGAAGAGATTATATAGCTTGGCTGGGGTGATTAGAAAAGGTTTAACAGAAGAAAGCTGATATTTGAACCGCATCTTGATACCCCGAAATGATGTAAGGGGAGATGCTTATCAGACTGAGGAAACCGTGTAAAGGTTTGAGAGATCGGAGAGGCCATCTGGGGAGCTGTGTGTTTGTGTGTGTACATGCTCATGCACACTCGTAAGCGCGATGAGATAGAAGGAAGCGATGCCCCATGGCCAGTGGCACATGGACTGAAGAACAGCAGAACCTGAGGTCAAGGCCAGACTGGGAAGGCATCTGCTCAGAGGTCTAGACCTGCTCCTGCAGGACACATGGTGACACCAACTGTCAGCAGATTCCACTCTGGGGGATCACGGAAGCAGAATCCTTAGCAGGTCACAAAAAAGCATGGAGCTTCTCTACCCACATTAGGACCATCCCAGCGTGAAAAAAAGTGAGCTCCCTACCTTTGCCCATCAGAGAAGGGACGCGAGGCTGCCCAAGAAACCTGCAGGTCTCCCACAAGCCCTCTGTCCTCAAGTCCTAGCCGTGTCATGCAGAGAACCAGCCGACAGTTGGTATAGGACAGCCGCGTGCATGGCCTGGCCCCAATATCGCCTCTCTAGACGCCCGTCCGCTCGGACACTGCAGACCACATCTGCGTCCTACCAGAGCCCACAAGTCCCTGAATTTCTTCAGTGATCTCATTTGGCTCTGAGTGGGTAGAACATGGTATTCAGAACAATTCACCAGAGTGGTTTGGCCAGCGACAGACACATCTGGCCAGTCTGGAAGAGCCACTCCCGTGACTCTCTGGAGTTGAATTGCAAATGAGCCCATCACACTCGCAGGCTGAAAATCGGTGAGCTGTGACCCAGATTGGCCTCCCATCCTAGTGGGAAGGGGAGTCTGTTCTTTCTTCCACCCCCACTCCCTCCAAGCAAACTGCTCCTCAGCTGACTGGCACCTGGGCTCAGTGGCTCAGGGTGGGATCCCAGGGGTGCCAGCTCACTCCTCCTGTTTCCAGAAGTGCCTCTGGCTTCTAGGGATCCTCTCCATCTGCGTACCCGATAGACTCCCCCATATTCAACATGGCCCCACATTGCACTCATTATCTCTCCTTTCACCGTGGATCTGCTGCTCTTCAGCTATGATAATGCCACACCCAGGATGTTCTCCAGACTACTGAGCGGCCAGCACCGCGAGGACGCCACACACAATCAGCCGTTAGCGAACGGGACATCGGTCCTGAGGCAAACGTGCTGACATCAGCCCCGGATGTGCCTCTGGCACAGCTTTGTTCCCCAGCACATTGAGAATCAAGTTCAGCCTTTTCATCGAGGCGCATCTAACGTGGCTCGGTCAGATCGACGCCAGTCTTTTCGATGTCAACACCGGTCATTCTCCTTTCCCCACATGCAAACACGTCTTTTCAACCCCTCGCACTAAACATTCTCTTCCAAGCGCTCACCCCATCGCAGGCCCTTTGCACGAACGTTCCCCGGTCCCTGGCATGTTTTCCCTTTTAGTTTTTACCAGAAAACTCTTGTGCATCCATCACGAATCATCTAAATTACTGTTTTCTCTTAGTTGGCTTTTCCCACTATCGCTGTGCCCATTAGATTAGGTCATTCTGTATTGTCCTCTGCATAGATCGCTCCATAATGGCCTGTGCTGCTACAATAAAATGTTTACTGTTCATCTCTTCCACGGAACCGTGAGCGACTTGAGGACACAGAATGAGTCTTTTTTTTTTCTCTGCATCTTTAGAGCTTCATAAAGGACATGACACATGGCAGGTATGTAATATACTTGTCACACAGGTGAATCAATAAATAGACCATGTTCCTGGTGTCTCCTGAACACACCACACAGAAATTTACCTGCCCTGGTCACTTCCTATCGGAAACACGCTCGATGACTAGAAGGTAATATTGAAGATGGAGAAGTTCAAGGATGTTGTCAGCTTGGATTTGAACTGTGTCTGTTCTTTTCCTGAAACCTCTCATGTATGTCACAGAAATCTGAATGCCTGAATGCAAAGGGTGGATGTGTGATTTCTAAACGACGGCAAGGAAATTTGAAAAAAGTTGGAAAAATGAGGCCCTGTCAATAATGACACCAAGCATAACACAGCACACATGCCTTGCTCCTAGGCCTGGGTCTAAACTATGGGCAAGTTTTGCTCTGTGGATTATGTGAGTAAAACAGCCTAATTACGAAGCAGCCAGCCCCTGTGCGTGGCGAAGCCAGCACAGAATCCAGAAATAGGGTGGCCGAGCTCACACGGCCTGGCTTTTCGCACCGACACCGTGGTGCGCGTCTGAGGGTGAAGACACAGCACAGCTGCCAGTCCAGTGGCCGGAGACGCGAACTCGGGGCTAGGGGCTGACTCTTCCTCCCTGTCCTGGCCCCTCCTCTTCTTCCTCCCCCTCGTCCTTGTGGAAGGCCCACTCCCGGATCTGCCGGTCCAGCTCGGAGCAGCTCCCTTCCTGGTCCGAGCTGCTGTCCGTGTTGTAATCGACCTCCTCCATGCAAGGGGGCTCATCATCCAGCTCTGAGGAGTCGCTGCTGCTGCTGCTGCCGCTGCCGCATCTGCCACGGGCTCCCGGAAAACATGGAGAAGAGAGGAGAAGAAGAGAAGGGAGGAGAAGGAAGGAAACATACGGTGGAGGGAGGGGCACGGAAAGAGGGTTTTGACAGAGGAATAAAGGCAATTCAATGGAGAAAGGATAGAATAATCTGTTCAAGAAATGCTGCTGGAGTCATTGTACATATACGTGCGAAAAGGAGGAGGAGGAGGAGGAGGAGGAGGAGGAGGAGGAGGAAATGAAAAGAAACGTTACCCAAAGGTAAGAACATTCACAAGAGGTTGGACAAAGAGAGCGTTGCATGCACGGTACCCTGACCTCAACCGTCACCTTGACACTGAGACAGAGGAAGGAAATGGTAGAAAATCGGCGGCTTCCTTCTTCCTTTGCCAGCAGAGTCTGCCCTCCTAAGTCCCATCGGAAGATTGACAAGTCACAGCGTGTGGACGGCCTCACGCACTTAGAAAGCTTCGGTTTCAAAGTGAACAACTCCGAGGTGGCCACCACGGAGTGTCTGAGATGGCCATGGCTTTCGTCCACCCCCAGGAAAGGGAGAGGTTGGAATTTGGGTAGGCAGGACTCAAAATCCCTCACGCTTCCCACTCTAACAGCGCTGGGAGTCACATTGCATAGTCCTCCATCATGACGAAGGGTTTGTTGGAATTAGAAAATTAATCCAGGTGGAAATTAATAAGTGAGAGAGTGAATTAATAAATGGGAACAGCTCCCCTTTGTTGTCTCCCCCCACCTCCCTTCAATTTATTTACAAATGGACGACCAGCAGGAGATGCAGGGAGGTGACAGGGACAGACAACAAACCTCGGCCATGTCTTGCAAACGAGGGGGATTCCCTTCCAAGGAGCTGTGTATCTCTTATTTGCATGCGGTGCCTTTCTCATCATTCCCTACTTAAGACTTCACCAATTAGGATTAAGAGCGTGCTGGGTCCCCACTCTGAGATTTATAGCAGGCACGCACTCTATAAATCAGGCAGAGCTGTTTTTTCCACCTGCTGCGCCATGCACGACAAAAACGGGCCATCGACGGCGTGGTCTCATGTTAGCTCGGGAAATGAACCAGAGGCCAGCTCTTAATTGTCTGCTGACAGGAACTGTGTCCACGCTGTCCGTCCGCAGTACACTAAAGGGGCGAGCTGGTGGGACACGGCCGGGACGGAGAGGAAGGGGGAGAAATGAGAATCTTGTTTCTGCGTGACATCGTTACCGCCCTTCACGAGCTGCACTGGGTGCTGAAGGGAGGTAAGAGCTGCCCAGCTGTAACTCGAGCTCAAGTCAGCAAGGACGCTGAGTGCCTGTGACTTCACTGTCACCACGCTAGGCGCTGTGCTCACGTGCTGTCCACCATCAAGAGCTTGAGTTTAGAGACTGGTCAGGAGACTTTCGAAAACCCCTGATGCTCACAGAATAGCAACAAGGATACCTCGAGAGTTGCGAATACTAAATGAGAAATACATTTAGTATTTCCGCCTAGAGGAAGGCCCTGCAGAAGAAAGGCCATCGACAGATTTTAATTCCACCGCTCGTCGCGGGTACTAAAGATGTTAACATCTGGTGTTGCAGGAGAACACGCGTTGAGACTGGCTGCTTCCCACCGGGGTTACTGCAGTAACGGATGCCAAACCATCCAAGCTGGCACTGCTAATAATTTCTTGAAACCGTAATTTTTGGTGTGCCATTTCCAAATTCGAGAACTGGCAACGATTCTCTGTAGCTCATCCCATGCAATGTAAGCATCAGTGGATGGGACTTTCATAGAGTCCAGCCGGTAGGAGTCTGTGAGTAAACAACGAGGCCGGTCTTTTGCTAACGAGACCCTGCCTTTGCTCACAGTGGAGTCGAGTCCGAGCACGCATGATCTCGAACCTTTCCGACTCCTGTCAGGCTGTCAGGCACTACTTGTGAGCATTCAGACACACCAGACTGAATTTTTTTCTAAGCTTTTATCTACGTAACCAGTTTCTTATACCTAGAAGGATCTCCCTCAACAGCTAACGAAATAAGATATAGCATTTTTAAAAGCTCACCTTAGTTTTCACCAAATGACTATTTTGATAATTCCATCTCTTACTGAAATTTTCTTCCTCTAAATACTAATCAGGAGAGAACATCAGACCACACAGCAGCCCAGGAAAAGCTCAAAGCTCAGAGATTCAAGTACGGTTTCTACTGAATGCTTATTGCTTTTGCACCATGGTAAAGTCCAAAATTTGTAAGTCAGTGTTTGTCTGTGTATATAACGAAGGCCTAAAATAGTTTAATTATGTTTCCCACTTATCTACCCAAATGCAGTGTGAATATTCCATCTGATAAGTAAGGAAATCAAATCAAATCCCATGTGCACGTACTTCCTCTTCTGTAAAAACCTAAGTGTTTCTCCCTGTTCCTCTTCATAAATAGCCCTGGATATTATATGTAAAACAAATACAAGAAAACTCTGAAATGTAGATGAAATATGGAGAGAGGAAAGGAAACTGGACTGAGGTCTCGGGACCTGAAACTACGGTGGAGGTGAGTTCCCCCTGGGTTTCCTTCTGGCCTCATCTTGAACTTGGAGCTGGAGAAGCTGGCGACCTGAACACGGTCAAA
>NW_006430726.1:1556693-1557650 GCF_000325575.1 Pteropus alecto | reverse complement strand
AAAGAATCAAATGAAATTTTAGAAGATGTGTACAATGACAGACATATAAAACTGGGATAATAGAAATTCTTGGCAGAGGTAAAAACAGAGAAAGAGAACAAATAGAAAAGCAACGAAATAGAAGACATTCTGAACCTGCCAATAGCATTAAATGTGAATCATCTAAATATATCGATTAAGAGAGAGATGATGAGACTGAATTAAAAAACATGACCCAACCCTATGCTGTCTATAATAGCTCACTTAAAATATAGGGGGAATGGGCAGACCGAAAGTAAATGAACGGGACAGATATACCATGCAAACATTAATTTTAAAAAGTCCAGCAGGAGTAGTTATGTTAACATCAACGTTTAACAAAGAAGTAATCAGGGCAAAGGAAGTAGCTGGGAACGCTGAGATGTATATGATGAAAACATCAAGACATCACGGAGTCACAGGACTCCTGTCTGCGTAGGTTCTAAAGAGAGCTGGAAAATATGTGAAGCCAAAGCAGACCGAACTGAAAGAGGAATTAAACACATCTATAAATTATTGCTCAGGACTTCAATGCTCCTTTCTCAACAGCTGATTACACAACTGGACGGAAAATCAGCAGCAACACCATCAACCAACAAAGATAGAATTGACATTTATAGAATACTCCACTCGATAACAGCACAATACATATTATTTTCTAAGGTACATGGAATACATACCAAGATAAACCATATCCTGAGCCATAAATAAACTTCGACAAATTTAAAGCAAGTGAAATTGTGCAGAGTGTGTTCTCTGACCAAAGTGGAATCAAGCTAGAAATAAAAAACATTGAACTGAGTGAAAATGGAAATAGATCAAAATTTGTGGGACGCAGTTTCGTGGTATGAGGGACATTTACAGCAGTAAATGTTTACCTTAGAAAAGTCTAAAATCAAAAACCTCAGCTACCACCTCAAGAAAAATAGGAGCAAAAAA
>NW_006430726.1:1535304-1556306 GCF_000325575.1 Pteropus alecto | reverse complement strand
GAGAAAGAGACAGAGAGAGAGAGACAGAGAGAGAGAGAGAGAGAGAGGAAGGAAGGAAGGAAGGAAGGAAGGAAGGAAGGAAGGAAGTCACTATCGTTATCAGGAATAAAACAGGTCCTATCACTATAGATACTGCAGGTATCAAAGGAATAGGGGGACACCACAAAAAACTCTACACACACAAATTTGACAACTTAGATGATATTGACCAATTCCTTAAAAAGCAAAAACTACCACGACTCATCCAATATAAAACAGCCCTATAAATACTAAGGAAATGGATTCATATTTGAAAACATCAAGACCTGTGACCCCGTGATGTCTTGATGTTTTCAAATATGAATTCATTTAAATAGCCCTATAAATACTAAGGAAATGGATTCATATTTGAAAACCCTCAAAAAAGAAATGTGTAGGCCCAGATATTTTCACTGGAGAATTCTGAAACATGATCAAAGAAGGATTAACGTCAATTCTATACAATCTCCTCCAGAAACTAAGAAGGACAGAACACTTTCATTCATTTTATAAGTATTATCCTGATACTAAAACCAGGCAAAGGCAGTAAAAATAAACTACAGATCAATATCCCTTGTGAATATAAACGTAACATTCTTCACAAACTATTAGCGAATTGAATTCAGCATTACGTGGGAAACAATTATCCACCCTGACCAAGTGGACTAAATTCCAGGGATGCCAGAGTGATTCCATAATCACGAATCAATCAGTGTAATGCAGTATATTAACAGGCTAATGAAGAGA
The DNA here is from genome assembly GCF_000325575.1 of Pteropus alecto. Taxonomy (NCBI): domain Eukaryota; kingdom Metazoa; phylum Chordata; class Mammalia; order Chiroptera; family Pteropodidae; genus Pteropus; species Pteropus alecto. The sequence goes on along the minus strand of NW_006430726.1, from coordinate 1,555,541 downwards.
AATCACATCCTATGAATGTATGCAGAAAATGCATGTGACAAAATTCAACAGATACTACTAATAAAAACTCTCAGGGAAGATAATGATAGAGGGGGAAATTCTCTCCTCGATCAAGAATTTAAAAAAAAAAAAAAAAAAAAAAAAAAATTCCTACAGCTAATATTATACTTGATGGTGAAAAACTGAATGCTTTTCCCCTAAGATCAGAAGTAAGTCAAAGATGTCTCCTCTCACCATTGCTATTCCACAGAGGACGGGAGACAGGAAACGAATATGAAAGAGACAGGAGAGCGAAAGCAAAGCTACCTGCTCAGGAATGCACAAGAGCAACAAGAACGACTAAATAAAAAAATAACTCCGAGAACTATGAGTGAGTTCGATGGGATCATAGGTTATAAGACAAACATAAAAAATTAACCATACTTCAAATTAGTAGTGGATAGATGGTCACGGGGACGGGGAGCACGGCAGAGGGAATCAGTCCCCATTAATGTCATGGCTAGGCGGAGGGCCAGAGGAGAGAAAGAGCAAGTAGGGGGATTGTTTTGTAAACTGTATAAATGTCTAACCAATGTACTCTGTACTTGAAACTAATAATAAACTTTAAAAAATAATTAAAAAAAAATTCACCATACTTATAACAATGAACATGTTAAAACCACTAAACACTGACAATCACTAAACAAAAATGAAATACTTAGGTATTAATAGAACAAAATGTATACCAGACGTGCATGCTAAAATAGATCAAAAGCTGATGAACGAAATCAAAGATTTCAATATGTGGAGAAACACACCTAGCCTAGAAGACAGCGTTATGAAGATGTCAGTTTCCCCCAAAGTGATATACAAATTTCACACAATTCCTATCAATATCCCCAAAAGATTTTTCTTCATCTAGACAAGATTACCCTATTATTTATATAAAAAGGCAAAGGAACTAGAAATAGCTAAAATATGTTTGAGAACAAGAACCTAAATGTCCATCAGCAGAAGATGAGTAAACAAAATGGACACGAATAAAACAATATTATCTAGCCTTGAAAAGGAATGACGTACTGACTCACGCCAAAAGATGAATCTTGACAAAATTACCCTAAGTGAAAGAAGACAGATACAAGTGGCCACATGTTTTCTAATTCCATTTACATATGATGTCAAAAATAGGCAAATCTATTAAAGCAGAGAGTAGATTAGTGGTTATACCAGAGGCTAGAAGAGTGTGGAATTTTCTTTTTGGGTGATGAAATGTTCTGAATTAAGACAGTGGTCATGGTTGTAAAACCTTGTAAATACACTAAAAACCAATGAACTGTATACTCTTAAATGGTGATTATATGGTATGTGAATTTATCTCGGTAAAGCCACCCCCCCTCCCCCCAAGAAAAAGAATCAAATGGGAGGAATCACTGTACTCAATTTCAAGTATTACGTAGTCGCAGTCATCAAGATGGTAGGGTTCCGGCAGAGTGGTTGGCAGGTCGACCAGCAGAACCAAACAGAGGACCCAGAAATATATCCACGCAAGTAACACCAATGGATTTTGGACCAAAATTCCAACTCAACAAGTAGGAAAGTTGAGATTCAGATTTATGAGGGGTGGGGGCATCTAGGGGACATGAGAAACATACTCATCAGAACCCAACTTCCTACCTCGGCACAGCGTTCACGGTAGGACGGAAGGAGGGACAGGCATGGTCAGTTTTCCATGGCGCTCAAAACTAATTTAAGAAACCGCCTTCGTGTGAGGTGGGAAGGAAGAAAGAATGAATCAAGGCTTGCCGCTGTTGAGTAGTTAGCTTCGCAGAGTGGAGAACAGAAATACTCGATGGCCAGGCCGAAGGAAGTCGCTCTGTTTGGGGGCCTTCCTAAAGCTCAGGGCAAACTTTTTTTCTCGGTATTTTGCTCACTCTCATGAATTAATTATTTATTCATCGACGATTTAGTCGACAACGACCAGGAGAAAGAGAGGACGTTTTTATAGGTCAGAGAATAGATGAAAGGGGATTAAAAATCACGGAGACCGTGATCACATTTGAACCAATGAGAATTAGGAGAGAAACTACTAAAAAAAAAAAAAAAGAAAAAAGAAAAAAAAGGAAAAAGGAAGTAAAGGGCATAGATACAAAAACCTCTGGTGGCAAGTATCCTGGGGAGCGGTCAGGGACGCTAGATGCACCTGCCACCACACAGTCCATGATCTTGTTTTCTTTGAACGCAATGGCTCACGGCTAGCAAAATGCAATATAATCATCCTTGACGCTCCTGCTAATTCTTCCCATCTCGAAGGCGAAGCTCGCGTCCCACCTCTTTGACATCTTCCCCTGCCTTTTTTCGTCACTTGTTCGAGCACTTTGGTCAAACCCTCTCCTTGATAGGCTACCTGTTTTGGTCTCATCTTACAGCCAGTGGTCATACACGATGCTATGGGTGTTGACCTCCGGCTAGTTGTAGGACTGCTAGCTGCCCTGTTCTCAGGCCCGGGGCAGTGAGGAATAACCTAACGGGTACCAGACCGGCCCCATCTCTTCAGCCTCTTCCTCATGCCAGGTAATTCTCCACCCTCATAAAGCCCCTTACCCCGATGTCGGCCCAGCAGACAGGAACGGCAAACAGAGCCCCAATGCTCAGGGAGAACCTCCTAATCAGGATGCCCACTGCTCTCCTTATCGGTCTTTCTTTCTTATTTTTCAAAAATTATGAATTAAGTAAGAAGGAAGCGCCACACGCAGTATAAATTAAATATAAGAAAAAATAAAATAATATTACATAGAAATCAAACTGTGCTTCCTTTCATAGGGTGGCCCATCATACGCAGATGTGGGCCATGTAAGGGGAAAACACTGAAAATTGGTTTTGTTTCCTCCTTTTTCACCTGACTGCTTTGATATCCTGTACACGCATGTTCGAAAGTCATTGTGGATGGCACTGGACAATCACGTGCTGCAGAGGGAAAAATGTAAATAAGACATAAAGCATAAACTGAGAGTCAGAGAAGTAATTGAGGGTTTGAATCCCGGCTCCAATGTCCAAGAAAGAAACAGGACTCTACCTTCTCTGAATTTTGCTGTCTTCCTCTGTAAAATGGGCATCTTACTAGCTTTCTTCTTCAAGTGATATAAGGGGAAGCCAAGCACAAAACCTGACACATCACTCAGATGAATTTTTACTCCCTTTTCCTCTCTCTAATGTTTGCAGACAAGGCTTAAAACTCTGTGTACCCTAGCAAGTTCATCATCCTCATCCTCGAATATAAACCCAGAAAGGCAGCTTTCAAACAGCTTCTAAGGAAAGTCATTAAGAAATCTCTATCCCTTGCAATTCTTCCAAACCAGCCAGTACAGCAATTTGTAACTTTATGATGTGATAAATAGAATTTCTTTGTTTTGATTTTTCATTTGCATATTTATTGAGATATGACGATCTCAATTAGTTCTGTTTTTGTTGTTTTGTTTGTTTTCTTGGTCGGGAAAAGACAGCTTTCTACAGTGCAAAATAATTGAGCATGCTAACAGGGTGAACGAAACCCAGCCTGTGGCATTCCTTGATGTTGATGCTGCCTCAAATGAAGCTTTATGCGTTCTCTATTCCATTTTTTTTCTCTTTAAATGGTGAGGTAATGCTCAAGACCTCAAGAGGCAGTGACCCTTCAAGAAGAGAACATTGAAAATGGCAGACACCTGTACACATCTGACATGTCCTTCCTGGCCTACCTATCGCCCATCTCCCTCCTGAAAAGTCTGAGCGCCTCTTCCCAAAGAAATGCAACCCCACTGCATCTTGGCTCCTGTAGGAGAGAAAGAGCAACTCTGAAGTCCCAGGGACAGAATATCCCACGGAGTGTAGGGACGTGTCACTCACAGTGTGTGCTGTGCCCCTCTGATCCTCTGTGTACTTTCTTCAGGAGCAGAGCTCTTGAAACAGAGTGCCCCGTCTATCAGACTGTGGATGAACTCATAAAAACATACAGACTATGCCCACTACGAAAATCACACCATCATCAAGCAGAACAGTTAGCAAGGCTCCCTAGCATTTCCTATTTGCTAAGTTCTCCACAGTGTCGCGAAGTCTGTCACTGACTCAACATTTTTAAGAGGACGGACGTTATGTATTATTTCCCTGTTTTGTCCCTTTTTTTTTTAAACTCCGGTAATGGAGCATTTCTTGTGGACAGGCAGTATTGGTGAAAGAAAAAAACATCACTAATCACCTACTGTGTGCCTGTACCTTTGCATTGTTCTCATTTTATTTAAAATATAAACTAACAAACATCTAAGGAGTGACAGTATCATTCCTATTTTACAGTTGGGAAAAGAGGTATCTAGATAATTTTCTCAGTATCTCAAAGTTACATATGGCATGGAAGGTGTATGATAATCAGACAAGACCAGTGGGTTTTGCATCCCTCAATTCAATCAACAGATATTGATGCACAAACTTTACCTTTCCTGAGGAAGAAATGGGATGGATATTAATTCATCCAAAATTAAAGTCATAAACCCTGTCACACATTCCAGAGGTCTAGAAAGAGTCCAATGCTGTTCTCACACAAAAATTCATAGAAATAAATGTCCCCTTTTTATTGAGTTAGTGAATCTATTAAAACAGAATTGGGGTCTGGGGTGCATGGTTGACTATCCTCTGTGGCTAAGGGACCTACAGAAGTTAACTAATCCATATACGTATCCAAAGCAAGATTACGGGGGTCTGATGCTAAATGACTAGAGAAAGTGTTTGTGGGCAAGTCAGTCTGTCACTTCGTCCAAAGCAAGATTACGGGGGTCTGATGCTAAATGAGAAGGTGTTTGTGGGCAAGTCAGTTTGTCACTTCAGAAATGAGTGCCGATGGCATCGCTCAGGCTACTGTCACAGTGTCCAAAATATAGCTACTCTGTTCCTTCTTCCCACCATTGTCCCCATGTTTCCTTGTTAAATGGTCACAAATATATTCTGTTGAGTACCCGTGGGTCATTTCTGTTTAGCTACAGTCAACTTTCCCGTTAGATACAGTCCCTCGAGCGGAGGAACGAATGGTATGATGTAAGTTTCAACAGATGAGAAAACAAAACACTCTACAGCGACGGTAAACAATCGAACTGCGTTTGTGTCTCACTCAACTACACAGCCGTCAAACTCATCTTTCAAACATCGCAAAAGAACACTTTCTCATTGCCTGAAAAGAAATCACGTGTATCTAAGAGAAGTCCGCGTTTGTCGAAACCACTTAGACGTGTGTTTAATTCGTGATCCAACTTTCTATGCTAAGTTGGTGGTATCACCGCTTCAATTTTATGTTCGAAGAACTTCCCTTTCTTACACACGCCAAAGCCACTAAGAAATAAATTTGATTCCCGGATGGAAAGTGAGCAACGTAAGGATGAATTATGCAATGGGAAAGGTCAGAAGGGATTTCCCAGTGAAAACGAATCGAGAAATTTTATGGACATAGGTCTTGGTCTTTTGAAAAGTTAAAAACCAATCTGTGCATTTATTTTCTAACTCACCATTTTATAGACATTTCTCCTTAAGGGCTGTTCCGCACTTGCTGTAGAATTCTTTGTGTTATAAATGTTTATATACTATTAGTCTCTCATCAGAATTCCCTATTGTTCTCAGCCAGTGAACGTAGCATGCCATTCTGTGCGTTCCTTATTTCAAAAAAAAAAGTGCTCATTTTTAAACTCCTCCAGAGTTTTCTCTTTCTGACATAATTTTATGTTCTGGTGAACAGTTTTGACTCATACTGACTCACAAAAGACATGCAAATAGTAGTAGGGGAGGTGCCGACGCCGAATGCAAGTTTCAAAGCAGCTTGGGGCTACGAGCACATTAAAGGAAACGGAGGGTAAAGACGCAGAGGGTAATGTACAAAGCCGGCTGACGCCCCCACAGAAGTCGCTGGGGAAATCCCCTTTTGCGGGGTTTGAGAGCCATCCCTCTCCTTCCCATCCCCAGAAAATTCTTTTGCACCTAGTTCTTCTTTAACATACTCTCTCCTCAAAATGTTGACATCTACAAGCCCTAGACGTAATTCTGGATAATAGAACTTGCACAGGATCGACGGTTTCAATGACAGCATTAATACCTTAACAACGATGTAAACATATGATAAACTTAGCTGTATACTTTACATGGATTGGCGAGGGAGGTTGTTTGTTTTCACAGAGGGCCGACCGGGCCACTTTTGACACGATCAGACACATCGCTGGGCTTATTAGAATGGCAGGTACTGAAGGTGCCTCTCCACTGACGTCTGAGACAGCAGAATGGACCGTGATGCATAATGTCCCCTTTCCCGTTGGTCCCAGGGACTGAAATTCTCTACCTCTTGGCTCCCTGAAGAAAAGGAATCCAGCTTTCCACATACTTGGGGCTGTCACGACGACGCGCCCTCTCTTACCCAGCCTTGGCGTGTGGAGGTGGCAGGAGTGAAGAGTGTGATCCTACAGTCCTCTTCTGTGTCACCTGTCTCCTCCACGATTTCCCAGAGGAGTTCGAGTCATCGGGAGGAAAATTAAAGTTTGCTGGGGTTTATATACATTCGTCATGGTGAACCTATGTCTCTGTGTTCAGCTCTCTTTATCCAGAGGGGGAAATTTTTTTGTTGTTGTTGTTGTTGTTGTTTTTTTTCCCCATTCATACTAACTCAGTTGGAGATTTTTGGAAGTCCTTTGATATTAAGAAAGACTGTCATGAAGCTGGCTGTACCCTGGAGGGTATCTGCTCTACATTATGTGGTCTGCAGCTGCACGAATCTGCCATGCGGTGCCCGGAAACATGCTGGAGGATTAGATGTGAAGGAAACAGCAAGTAGACAGCATCATGCAGAGGCGCTGTGTTCTAAGGACAGGGATGGCTTGGATTCAGGTGGTGCTCCCATTTCCACGAACGCCTCCTCCTCCCCAAACTCAGGAAGCCTGCACTTATTAGGAAGTAAAAACCTGACAGGAGAACACAGTGGACTCCAGCTTGGGGCAGATGTTTAAGCAATTCTAGACTAACGGGTCTGAGCTGAACAAAAGCACCGATGAGATTCAAGGTGGAGGCCAGGCAGGTGGCTTCGAGCAGTTAGGGAGGTGAGTGTTCAAAGTGTTTACCTTTAAAGCTGAGACCGATGGTTCAAAGGATGGAAAAGTTTGAAGGAACCAAGACAGATAGACAGATATCTTTCCATAGATGCATCTCATTTTTTATTTAATCAATTGCTTTTATGAAGCAGAATCTTCATGTAAACAGTTTAACTGATAATTACTTAGTATCAATATCTTAAACACATGTAAGCAAAGCCCCTTCGGCTCTGAGCGAAATGTGGCTGCCTTCCCCACCCTATTAACTTGATGGAGTTTAGTTCATACAGTCTTCTATTTTAGAGACTTGCTATCACATATGTGGGGAGGAAAAAGGAGACTCCACCATCTGATCTCCACTTATTTCTACATCCAAATTTTCTAACTCTCTTCCCCTACATGATCTCTCCACGAAAGTTACCTTGGCCTTTCACCTCTCCTCAAATGCACCTGGGCCTCTACTGTTTCTGACCGATCGACGCAGACTCTACCTGCAAAGTCATCCTTCTCGCCCGGCAGAGGTCTTAAGATGAAGCCCAAATGTTACTTCCTTCGTAAAAACATCCACCGATATGCGGACTAGAAACAATGACTCATTTGACTTGAATACACTTACTGTGCTTTTCTTTACAGGTCGGATTCACTTGTTCCAGATGAACGTGAGACTCTCATAGCTCTTAGCTCTTGCCTTATACACAGAAAATGCTCTAAACAAATACCCACTGAAGAATGGCAGAAAAGCTCCCTTTCTTAATACAGGAAAAATACGCTCTGCCCCCAGCTTAGGGATAACCCTGTGCCACTCCTGGTATCTACTGGCCTTACGCAGAAAAATGAAGAGGTGGGACGTTTCAGAGAATCCACACTTTAAAATTCGAAACTGCAAAAGTGGCAGGGCTAGAATGGGCCGTTTGTTTAGACGATCTGTTGGCTAAAACTTGAAGTTAATTGGTGTTCTTATGTGCGAGTCTAGGTCGCGTGTGTAGCCAGATACTTGTGTTCTCCATGCTGGGAAGGAAAGGGGCACTGGAATCGGACACTGACAGTCAAGGTGAAGAAGGCAGAAACAGAAAGGAGCCCCAAATTTGCAGGGTGAGGCAGAAGTGAGTGAGCATATATGAAAACACGAAATCAGCACGGCGATTTCAAGATTCTATTCTGCTATCTTGGGAACTGTCTCCCAAATTCTATGTTTCTATCAGGCGCTCAGGTTTCAGATAAAAGGATTTTGCATTGCTATTGTTACAGACTAAAAGAATTCTTTACACAGGCCTTTCTGTTGTAAGAACAAAATCACATTTCCTTGCCTTCAGAAACGCCCAGAGATTTCAAGCAGTTTACAGGGCAATGAATTCTCATCTCGGTGGTAGGAAGAAAACCAGAGGGCTCTTGGTGTTAGAATGTAGAGCCATCCATATAGGCTGCCACCTACCACCGGGTCCGGGGTAAAGATCACCACATTGTGGACATCTTATTCTGTTTGGATGAAAAGTAACACCTTTACTGTTCTCTACAGGTTATCACTTCAATCAGACACATTGTTCCTGACAAATTTACATGGCGGTTGGACACAGTGGCCCACGGAGGCAGGAACCATTTTCACTGAGAGAAGTCACTGGAAAAGTGGGAAGAGAATCAAGTAGATACGTTTCTCAGGTATCATGTGATGTAGAGAGCGGCGATCCTTTTTCTCAAGGAGATAAATAATACATGGCACTTGAAGAGATGTGAAGTGTTTACAAGAGACTCCCAGGTTAGAAAAGCAGGTTCCTGGGAAATCGAGTCTTCACAGGCGCGTGAAAGAAAGCTGGCAGCACCTTCTTCAGAGAGAACTCGCCCTGATGCCAGCGAGCCCATTTTAATTTACCCCACGTTCGATTCCAAGGATATTTAATTAGTGAGATATTAATGGATAAAATCGATTTTCCTATAAACGTGATTACTGATCTTCAAAGAAGTATTTTGATTGGAGCAGTTAACTGGGCACAGCTTGAATTCATGAAAACAAGTTATAATTTTAAGTGACGATTTTTAGTTGAATAGAAAAAACATTAACTGAATCGAAGATAGCTTCTGAGCATAACTGTCCGTGACAGGACATAAAAGACTGAATGTCAGAAACAAGTCACAAGGAGTCAAAAATAAATATCACTATTGGAGGGGCTGTGATAATTTCTTATAGGCATATTATGTAATGTAATAAATTTGATATATAATATGTCACATAATTTGGCCTAAGGCAGGAGTAAATAAATATCACTATTTATTATAACAAAGCCTTGATACTGTATTACAAGATTACAACAAAGAGCAGGCTATCTATAAGTAAAGTTACCTTATGCATTATATAAATTATACTGTGTTTTTAATTATCATTTATTTCAAAAGCATCGTTGATGTAAATGAAAACTGCGTTGTTGAATAGATGCGTTAGCATCATCTGGTAGCATCTGTCATGTGAGGAAGTTTTTTTCCATTTACTAATTACTGAGCAACACAGCAATCACAATAATAAGCAGCATGATAAAATGCATCTACTGTATCTGAAAGCTTACTGAGAGGCATTTGGCTTAGACCCTTTAAATAAATCGCCTTGCTTAACTCAATGGCACTGCTTCCTATTTTGTTTTTAACTTTTGATTTTAAAATATAGTCTATTTCTGATCTGTTTTTCCATGTGCCTAGGCCATATAAATCCTAAGCTCACTAAAATCCTTAGAGTTGCTTGTTTATTTAACCCATACATTCATGCGATAAACATTTATCCATTGTCTATGGGTTTTCTTTTGCTCATTTATCTATTTGTTCTTTAGGGGGGAACAAAAAAAAAGGAAAAGAAAACCTTTCACCCACTTCCTATGGGCTGCTGGTTATTGCCAGGGAGGGGAATGCAGAAGAACCTGGGAGTGGAGTAGACGGATGTGTCGAGATCAATCACAGCACTGTTCACTGAATGTTCTAGCAGAGGAACAGGCAGTGCACGCTGGGAGCTCAGCGGAGGGAACAAGCGACTCTCTCAGAGGGAGTCGGGGACGGTGTTCCCAACAGGGGGAATATCTGAGCTGTAATCCAGGCAAAGATGTGAGCAAAGGACACCCCAGGAGGAAGAGCGACATGCATGAAATCCCAGCATCTGGGGAAAACGTGATGGGCACAGCACGTGTCTGAGCCTTTCACGGGGTTGGGAGTGCGAGCTGAGCGTGGGTGGTGGTGATACAGAAAGATGGGGGGTGGGGCGAAGGGCAGAAGCCCAGGGGCTGCTTAGCCAAGGACGGCAAAGTCAGACTTTATTTTATAGGTCATTTTATTTTCTATGTATGAAGATGCTGCTGGAGCACACTCTACCCCATTAGCATTAGACATAATTATTTAAATTTAACTTGTTAGAGATTAGCTGTTTAATTTAAAAAACATAATTAATTGGAGCCATGTATTTAAGTAATAATATTTGACATCATTAAATAGCTCATAATTATAGGAGCTATTTAAAAAATTAGCGCGATACCAATATTTTCTCGCAAAATGAAGCAAAAATGATTAACTACAAAGCAACTTAGCAAGTTGACTAAATTGATTCTTGGAATTTGCATCCCTGGCAATAATCACTCAGATTTAGAAAGTCCAAAACTTCTCCATACAAACTCATTTAAGAAACATGTAGGAACGTTTTCATAGGGAATTTTTTTTTTTTAAGGGGGAGGGGACATGCAATTTGGGAAAAGACCTGTCCGTCCTGTCAGACTTCAGAGGACTTGGAGCAAATGTCCTCACAGTTGTCATTTTACTGTCAAGCCTCCCAAGAGACCAAGAGCAGCCTGGTTCTAAACGAGCTGGCCTTTCACTGACCCCTCGAGTTCAGTGCTATTAATATGCCTATTTTTCAGATGAGTAAAGTGAAAAGGTTACGTGATTTGCCCACCGTTGTTCACCTAATAACCCGTGACATGAGGACTGGCACTGAGGTTCCGGTGACAACTCTATCCTGTGAGAAACGGAGTGCTGACTTCGGAAGGGATGCGTGTGGTTCAGTGGGCACTACGGGGAGCCACGGAGTGTGGGCACGGGCGTACCTGATTGTTTGATCTGGACGTGGCATTTTGACGCTGGGTGGCGGCTGCTCTTTGCTGTCTGCATCTAGCAAACAGCATCTACGGGAACTCGGGTTCTGGGACACCGCCGGGGCTTATTTAATTCTGGGAAACCGATCTGGAAACGGAGCACGGCAAGTTCCCCTCAACAACCTGTTGTCACACACCTGCACCTTTGTATACATCTGTGTCCACACGCAGACTTGCGAGCCAGATGGTGGCATTTGGGCAAACCGTATTAAATGACCACTTTGTTGTAGGTCGAGAGGAGACCCAGGATTGACAACGTTATATGTTTGACCTTGATATAAGCTCACCTTGGAAAGGTGTGCAGAACGGAACAGGGAGACAAGTTAGAAGGTTCTCGCAGTGGTTCAGGTGAGAAAGCGCGGCCATGTGCATAGAAGCGGTGACTAAGGAAGCAGGCACCTGGATCTCCTGCAGACTAAACGAACCGATAACCCAGTGGATACGAGGAATGAGAGAAGGAGACACATCAGGAAGTCTCAGATTTTCAGTAAGACAAGCAGAAAGTGTGAGGCGAGGGGAGGTTTCTCCCAAGACAGAACCATTTTCAAAGGGATTTTCTTCCTCTTTCTATAGAGTTCATAGTATATTTTATATTTGGTTTCATGCTAAGAAATACATTTCTGTGCAGCAACATGGATGGACCTAGAGAGTATGATGCTCAGGGAAATAAGTCAGAAAAAGACAAATATCCTATGATTTCACTTATATGTGGAATCTAAAAAAACAAAATAAATGAGCAGGTAAAACAGAAGCCAACACGTGGAGACAGAGAGCAAACCGCTGGCTGCCAGAGGAGAGGGCGGCTTGGGGGCTGGGTGGGAAGGTGGAGGGATTAGAAAGTTCCAGACTGGCCGTTATAAGAGCCGTCACGGGGGTGAGAAGCACAGCACAGGGAATGACGTCAGTGATATTGTAAGAGTCATGCATCGTGCCAAGTGGGTACTCGACTAATCGGGGATATCGCTTTGTAAGGTATATAAACGTCTAGTCGCTATGCCGTGCGCCCCAAACTAATATAATATCATACATCAATTGTCACTGGGAAAAAAAGGGCACAGTGACAAAACCAGTGTGCCAAAGTTGCGTGGCAATTTATCGCTTCTGGTGAGGGAGGAGATAAGATGTGTCTGCCGGCCATGCCCACCATCGCCCGTGCTCACCAGGACACTGGGCAATCCCTTCGCTCAGCAGATGCTCCGTCAGAGCCACCGGGAGCCAAGCTCAGGGCCAGGTGCCGGGTCTGGGGTGAAGAACCCACAGTCTCTCTCCCTCATCCTGTCTAGTGGGGGAGGTGGTCAGTTCAATGCATATTTACACTAAGACCAATCGATGCTGTCGCAAGCAAGCAGGGGTAGAGGCTGGATGAGCAAAATGGGGGTCTTACCTGATCTAGTACATGCCCCCAACACACATGCACACCCCCAAACACACACAGGCACACTCATACACTTATGCACACAAGTACAGGCATATGCATACATGGACACTCTGCACACCTATATGCACCCATACCCACCAACACACAAATGCACACATGCACATCCATACACACATCCATGCACACACACGCCCGCACATTTGCATGCATCCGTGTTCACACAGATACACACATGCACACATGTGCACAATATTCAGACCTACACCCGTATACACAGATGGATGCACAAACATGCCACACCTGTGCTCAAAGAAACACAGGACCACCACGCACGGGACACTCCAAATAGGAATCCTCTTACTACTGCTCAGATGCAAAGAACGTTTTCTCCTTCTGTAACCAACCTTGGCCCCCCCGACACGTAAACACTGTCCCTCAATTTTTCCATCCTCTCATGCCACGCTTGGAATCTTTATAACTTTGCTTCCCCGTTTCTTTCTTCCCGATAATCATATGAACAGTTCTGAATAACAGACTAACAGTTCCCACGAGGGCCAGTTCCAGGTGAAGGGTTTCAGCTGTGAGGATGTGAGTCCTATAAATGGGCTGATTTCCTGTTTTTATTGCTGATATAATTCTAGAGTCTGCTTTCCAATTTCATTTCAATCAGGGTAAGCCTTTCTTAGTGCTTAAAGCTGAGATAGAGCCAACTCTGAGATCCCATTGTCTGTTGGTACTGGGGAAAAACAAGAAGGAAAAAAAAACACCCAAAGTCTGCTTTTGAGTTTCTCCTCTGAAAGGACAGGCCTTCTCATGGAAGGAGGTTCTGGCTGCTTCTGGGGACAAGAGGCATGTGTCTCTGTGCTTTCCCTGCTTAGGTCTGCCATCTGCTTTCCATCGCCCGCCCCCAGATTTTTCCCAAGTAAACTGAAATTTCTCCCTGATGTGCAATGACAGGGCAGGACCCCACGGATGTCATCGTAACTTTGCCCAAAGTGGCAAAAGATGACGTGGCTGCCACCCAGAGTCCTGTTACTCCATCCAGGGTCACCTGCAACTAACACCTGAAAACACACCACTCAGCCAGATAAAGAGCAGCTTCATGATTGTTCCCAGCAGGGCGGAAAACACGCTTTCTTTTTTTTTTTTTCTCTGCCTCTTCAGAAAAGAGTTTTCTGGAACATCAAGCCAAAGTAGTTTACGGTGGTGGCTGCGTATTAATTAGTTTTTAGGAGCTCCTTGGAGAATTACTACTGTAACCTGTGTGATTGATGCGGCCAGATTCAAAACGGATGCTTTGGTGCATCAGTGGAATCAGCAAGAGACCATGGGGAAGTGGGGGGAGGCGACGTCTTACTGAGGAGCACAGAGGGGGTGGCCCCAGGACAAGCCCCGGAGCTCACCTTCCCTGAAGCCGAACGTGCCGCCGGCACCGAAGACCGCACACATGCGAGGGGTGCTCTTTCTCCTAAAGGCCATTTGGGTTGGTGGCCTTTTACAGATAGAGGAGTGCTTCCCTTGAGGCTTGTGAAGTCAGATGCCCCCCTGACCCTGCCTTGACACTGGAGACCAAGGGAGAAAGAAGGGACAGAGAGGAGAAGTGGCAGAGGACACCAGCACCGAGCCGTGAGCCACAGGCCCAGCGGAAAAGAGGGATGGCCTTGTGGAGACAAGACTGCTTCTCTCCGTAACAGGTCTGCCCACTGTGGACCACAGGCCAGGTGTGCTTTTGTAAATAAAGTTTTATTGAGACACTGCGTGCTTTTGTAAATAAAGTTTTATTGAGACACCGCCATGCCCATGCCTCCATGTACTGTCTGTGGCTGCTTTTGTCCCACAACGGCAAAGTCGAATATTTGCAAAAGAGACCCTATGAAAAGCCAGAAATAGGTACTGACTCTACAGAAGTTCCCTAAGCTCCACTCTAGAACAAAACCCGAATCCCAAAAGCGCACTCCGTACACATGAGTGTGTGTCCACTCTTCCTCCGAGGTCTATGGCAATGATGCTTCTCGGGACAGCATCGCTGAGCTACTCAGCTCCCTGTCAAGATCAGTCTTCGTGGAGGATCTTTTCGGCCCCAGGAGAGACAGTTCACATTTTGCCACTGTTGTTTATTTTTCCCCAACGTGAGCGTGAAGCAGAGGTGGCAGTATACTTTGCCCTGATGGGGATGACTCTTTTGAAAAGTACGGCTGTAGTGTTAGCAATGCCACCGTGTTTAGCTTACTCCTTGAGGAGAAAGAATGTGAGAACAGAGAGGCACATTGGTGACCACATGTGTGTGTAATGGACTGGGGGGGCATCCTGGATTAACACGGTGTACGTCATGCAAAGAGTGGCCACAGGTCAAGTTGCTAAACTGTGGGGCACTAAGTGGCCCTTGTGTCCCTTTGCCTGGGTGTATTTCTAGTAGCCGACAGTTACAGAACGTAGATAGAACCCTACTGTCTTCAGCGTTCAGAGCGTAAGGCTGCTTACGGAGGATGAGGAGTGTCAAACTGGACTTGGAGGTGCCCAGACTCACGTTTTCCTCCTGTTGATTGGCTCATACCTTATCACTTTCTAGTGTCCCTTACCCAATGCTGACAGGAAGGAGAGATGCCACATACCTCTTGACAAGCTCTGTCTTCAGGGGTCGCTCGTTTCATCCCCCATTTCCAAAAAGAACTTTAATTTCCTACCGAAGGGATGGTTATCTGCCAACCTCTTCTGCTGACAGACATTTTCGCAATCCCTTCAGTTAAGTACCGGCACCTTTTGTGCTATCTGCTTAGAAAATGGCACAGAGCTGGGCACCGGCCACCTTCTTCCCATCCGTGACTCAGGTTTTCTTCACTGCTCTACTGCTGAGTAGCCACCAGGATGACTGCAACACAGTAAGCTAGATGAGCCCTTGGTGACCACAGGGAGAAGAATGTGGTGATGGGGCTTCCGCACATTGGAATAGAAAAAGGTTTGAGGTTTGACAATTGAGCCATGTACCCTGTCTCACACGGACCCGGGAAGATCTTCTTAAGCCCGATGAGTGAGATAAGTGGGGACACTTACTCCGTGAATGTTCCTTACTAGCCCAGGAATGAAAATTACGGAGAATAAAGATTACCATTGCTGTATCATGACTCTTGGCCCAGGCCCTCTACCACACGATTCGCATGCACCTACTCCTTCGGACCTTTCAGCAACCCGAGGGGTAAGCATTATTATTCCACTTTAGAAATGAGGAACGAGAGGCTCAGGGAGCCCGAAGCCCACATCCTCATACGTAGAAGCGGATCCTGGCCAGTCAGCTGCAGACTTCATCTTCCCCTGACCAGAACCAAAGCAACTGTTCCCAAGAGGGACTCTCTCCCTCGGGAAAGGAGTGCCCAGGAGGAGTTATCTGGAGCATCCGATCTGAACACGGCTTGAGGAGCCTACACTAGCATCGCCTCTAGGCTCCTGGCTACCCCTGGTTTCCGGCGACCACTCTGAATCCCTGTTGGCCCTGGGGTCCCACCTGGAATCGTGGACCAGCTTGATAGGATGTAATCTTCCCGCCTGTCCCCCATGGTACCCTCCCTGTGGTTGAGCTCTGCTTTGACTCCTGTTCTCGTGGGATCCTTGGGTTATGACACGAATCCCAGATGGCAACTCCCTAAAAAGCAAATCTAAATGTTCCACTTTTCAGTGTCTCGAGTATCAGTGCTGGCCTGGATCAAACTGAAGTTGGTGACACTTGGAAGTGATGACAGAAAGGCCTCCGGTGTTCATGGCAAATAAGATCTGGTGTTCTATCTGACAAGGCTGCTCGGATGTTTCAGGACTTGAGGGACCACTTTATTTCTCTCTTTACCAATTGCCCGATGGCCTGATGGTGGAGCATGAGTGATGAGAAGGAAGTCGGGCCTCGTGTTGAGGTCAGATGATATTTCAGCCTTGATCCTCCAGCCTAGATTTCCTTAATCTCTACCCCATTCTCAGCCATAAAACCCCCTGGAGCCCCTTGCTAATCTCTACCTTGAATCCAGCCTTTGAACACGGAAACCAGAGAGTTGAAGGAAAGCCAGGGGCTCAATAGTCTATGCGATCGTTAATTTCTTTCTCATAGCAAACAAATCTATATGTCATTGCTGTGCTAACATTGCATCTTTAACATCGTGGCAGCAGCTTTAGGCCAGTGAGCATTAATAAAGCAAACTGACTTGAACAGATGCAAGGCAGGCACTAAAAAGAAACCCTATGAGGCTCACTGCTAATCTCAACCACAAACTCATTCTCTCTCTGGAATCTTCTATTTAAAAAAAAGAATTAAAAAAAAAATGCCGATTAAGTTGTGGCAAAGAACATGTTGTCTGTCTAACGGAAGCTGGCACATTTGTCAACCGCGATCTGGATACAGAGATGTGATTTGACTCTGGGCTTGTCCCACGTAGTAGGAGCATTTCTAAGACCCAGATCTTATATACGGTGGCAGTGGCAGAGCTTGATGAAGTGGGCGCCCAGGGTGGAGTAGGGGGAGACCCAAGATTGATTCCGTGCTGTTATCGCTGTTAAAAGATTCTCAGCATTAAGGCTGAAGGAGACTGGGGGACCTTTCCTCTGGGAGACATTACAAAAAGTCCAAGAAAGAAAAAGGTATATGTTTTTCTGTTTTGTACTTTTTTTTTTTTGGTCTCTTCTAAATTCACAATCCTGGTTATGACCTCTCAGTTTTCTCATTTGCAAAATGGTGACAGTTGGCGTTATTATTTATCAGAGAGAGACTTTTTAGGGAGTGACAGACAAAGTTACAGTGTTGGAGGCTGTGCTTGGAGACCCTCGAAAGCAGCATTTTAAAACGGTGGGATTGCTACCACTTAGCGTGTCCTAAAATCTTGTTTTTAAAGGTCCTAGGATGAATGCACGAGAAAGCGGCATGCTTCGTGAACAGTAACAATGAGAGTTTTGTTTTGTTAAATTTTGGCTTTGATTATATGTTGGTATATAGTGGGTCACTGCACAAAATGTACTTTATAATGTGGGTTGCATTTTTTTTAAAAAAGCATGTGAAAGCCTGCTCTAAGAGTTGACCCTAGCTCAGTGACGGAAGCAAAGGACACGCCCGTTTTTTTCTCCCCGTACTTTATGCCACACGCAGGGGTTTTCCTGCTCCTAGATCATCTGACACTTAACTGGCAACTGGTATTTCCAGCTCCTCTAACGAGACCCTCATACGTCCACCCCGAGTCCCCCTCACTAAGGACCAGAGGCTTTTCTCAAACCAGGAACAAACCAGACTGGATGAACAGTCGAGGCGGAAGGAACTGTCATTAATTACGTATTTATTATGTGTTGGTTTCTGGCCCTAAAGCATTAACCTATATGACCTTGACCATAGTCCTAGGGCAAGTGTTGTGCTTGTTTTTGCACATAAGAAAATTGAATTCGAGAAACAACAGCGTCATTATTTTTCCAAAAGACCTTACCGCCTATAAAAAATTAATTAGTTTCTTTTTCTTTTTATTTAAGTAACTCCTGGGACTATGACCAAGCTCTGTGGAAAGAACTGAGAAATAGCGGGGACATCGTAGATCCCCATAACGGCACTTTACATTCTTTCATTGGAAGTAACGCACGCAGACCTACGAGTCTTCACGGTGAGCAGAGCGCTTCCGTGGTCCAGCCTGACTTGACCTTGACACGTATCGGGCAGGTGGGTAGGGAGAGTACTGTTCTCCTCCTAGAGACTGGAAAACCGATGAGCAGGTGAATGATCGACATGCTCAACGGGAGGTAGAGTCAAATCTCACACCCGGGTCTTGCTTCCGAGCCCACTGTTCCTCGTACGACAACTACCACTATTATGAGGTCATAAAGTTCCTTGTGCCTTGAGTTGTATTCTACGGTTTTTATGATGCCGGAGTGGGGGGCGGGGAGGCGGGCAGAAATGAACTCTACAAAGAGAAAGGGAAACTGGACATTATTGGAAGTACAGAGTGGAGATTTTTCAAACAATTTTAAGAGGCTTGAGCAAAAGTAGATTCTTGAACATTTTTATTCTCCTTAAGACTACCTTCTGGTGTTCAATGGTAACTAACCAGATTACTGACTCCTTTATAGAATTCTGAGGGTTCTGTACAGAAATCAACTCATCTAGCTCAGCAGGGAAATAGAAAAGACCAAAAGGCCTTTGCTTCCCCTCCCCCTGCAGCCACCCAGCTCTCAGAAGGAAAAGCAAAAGATAAGGGTTTTCTCTGTCATTTTAAACAGGAAAAATTAATTGCTCCTGCAGAGATGAAAACTTGATGCTTGAATTAAAAAAGCCCAGTGCAAAATGTTTTCTTCTGTCTCCACCTCTGGAGGCCTAGGGTCTGGCAGCCAATTGGAGCTTATAAAGTAGAGTCACAAAGACAAACAGCAGATCCCTCCCTGATGAGGACGTGAACCGTGTGGCTGAAGCCTGACAGTCAGTGGAGGGCAGATGAGATGAGATGGACAACATGTGATGTTAAAGAATAAATATCTTCACATCGGCTCCATATCTTTAACTAGGTCTGCCTACTCGACTGCAAAATGAGTCCTGAAAATTCAATCGACAAGCCTCGCTGGTCACACGGTTTTGGATTTGTAACTGGCGTGAGAAGCTCTTCTACGTGTTTTTCTATTTTCTCTGCCATAACAGGGAACCGACTTATAAAACCACCATGGCACGTTCTGATACACGAATTCATGGGTGAGGAAAACTTGGCCTAGGGCTTGCTGTGGCCCTAAGATTCAGCACTTGGGGCTTCAATCTTCAGTTCTCCAATGGAGCAATTTTAGTCCATCGGTCCATTGGTGCGTGTCTGATCCCTCTGTCCAAGGCAATGGGGGATGGGCTTGATTGCATAACATCTATTAAGGAGAGGGATGCAAGCAGATCTTGTGGGAATTTGTAGGCGCTGTCTGGGAT
Source organism: Pteropus alecto (assembly GCF_000325575.1). Taxonomy (NCBI): domain Eukaryota; kingdom Metazoa; phylum Chordata; class Mammalia; order Chiroptera; family Pteropodidae; genus Pteropus; species Pteropus alecto. Next base: position 1,536,065 of record NW_006430726.1, on the reverse strand, counting down.
TCAAACGAGCAGCTCTTCTGTTCCAACAATCTAATTACTGTGGTAGTCTTGACAGAGCATCGGACATGTTTTGGACCACGTGGCAGCTTCAAAATCTACTCTTTGAGTTTTAGGTATGCCTCTGTTGATCAATATACATTTGAGAAATCCATTTCAATGTCACTCAAACCACATTCTCATCCGAATGAGGAAACTGGGAGTATCGGATGTAAAAAATACATAGCAACATGCTTAATAACTACAGCTGTAAGTATTTCGAAACGGAATGTACCATGTGGCAATCATTCAAATAAACAATCGGACCCATTATGTTTTTTTTTTTTCCCCCATAGAAAACAGAAAGTCTTTCTCCCTAGAAAGATGAAGTCCAGGTGTTCAGACTCTCTTTTGGCACCAAGTGGGGTTCCAGAGCTCAGCTTGGAAAAAGAGACGTGGGAGTAAGGGCCTTAGGCATGGAAGAAGTTCAGGGCTGGGTGTCCCTCTGGAGAGCAAGAAGGTAAAGGGCATCTAACAGTCCAGATGCAAATTTGCAGATGAACCAAAGCATCCAATGGCTGCGTGGGGCCCAGCTGTCCCCCCTCCCCGGTGTGGGGCACTGAGGCAGTTAGAGACCTCAAGTGAGCAGGTGAGGAAGGAGAAGAGCAGGTGGGAGGACAGACATCCCTGAGGACTCAGACCACGTGCATAGCAAGTGCTTCTCAAGGAGCCTGTGGGAGGGAGGGAGGGAGGAAGGGAGGGAAAGAATGAAGGAGGGAAGGAAT
>NW_006430726.1:1531693-1535252 GCF_000325575.1 Pteropus alecto | reverse complement strand
GGTGAGGTGGGGAGGGAGAGACGGAGGGAAGGAAGGAATGAAGGAAGGAAGGAAGGAAGGAAGGAAGGAAGGAGGAAATGTGGGGAGTCTATTTATTCAGTCTACAGAGATTTAATCACCTTTGGTTCTGGAAAGCCAAGGAGTTTGTGGAGGCTTGTTTTATGCATGTACAATGTTCCAGTGCTGGATTTTCCAGCAGAGCAGTTGCCAGGTTCAAGGTAAGCCTTATTCTTTTGTTCGTCCCTGTAGATGGATATTCCCTCTGAGGTACTGGCCCTGTGTCTGAGACACAGCTGTCTCTATGCACTATCGATACTAGAGACACTTTATTCTCTATCCTAACCCCTAGTCTAAGTCATTGGGGGGTGGGAGGGGGAAGCAAAATGACAATGACTTTTCTTAGGTTGATTTCTTGAGCTAACTTTCTGATCAAGTCAGTCGACGAAGTTTATCTGATCTAATGGAATGGTGTCAACGGGAAAGCATCACGTGAGTTGCTAGGTATAGTAAGAGAGAAATCGCCATCCCTAGCCAATTAGTTGCTTGCTTCCTCAGGGAACTTCTGCGATGTCTCTGTCAAAGCAGCTAAGGAAATCTGTATTTTAGGTTGCACTTGAGCTGAACACTTTGTTTGCAATCTTCCAATGTTGTTCCTGCAGCCCACTGGCCACATTGAAAGATGAGATCCAAAATCATCGTTGATGAAATAGCACCCTCAGTGCATCTGATGCATTCCCCGTAGCACAGACAGCACCAGCGTGCTAATTCATCCCAGAAGGCATCGGGTCATTACGACACCGCATCTTCATCCCTCGTGCTCTCCCACTCACTCATTCGGCAGATGCTTTTTGTTTTGCTGCGTCGTGTTTTGCCTCCTCTCCGTCCTTGCTTTTCGAGCCTCTGTTTCAAATACATCTGAAATAAGTCTCATGGCTCCCAAGAAAATTTCTGCTCACGTGAGCATGCGAACAACTTCCATCTTCCTGTTTTCACGCAAGCGATGCTTTCTGCGAAAAGACGCTTTCTGCGCAAGGGAAGGGGGCTTTCTTTGGGTTTTGTTTTCTTTTGGGGGCGGATACGTTTTACCTCTCTTAGCGCAGTTGGATGCCCACTATGGGTTCTCTTTTAAATGTCTTTTCTGAGGCAGAAAGAGGTCATGGAAAACCTTAAATCCTGGCCCTCCCACTTACTGCCTATTTGGCCTTCGACATGGGACTTAAATTCTCTGAGCCTCAGATTCCTTCCTTGTAAATTGAGGATGAAAAATAGGACCAAGAGTATTGCATCGAGACCATAAAAGGCGCTGGATGTAAGTGACTATAAATCTGATTAGATGATCTTAAAACAATTTAAGGTCATGTTGTTCAATTATTAACATGAATCTCCTGAAAATCGGAGTCATCTGTGTGTTAGCATTGGGGGTACCATGGTCTGAAAAGGAGCATTTCAACACAGTAGAGGGGACTGGCAAGATGTCACTGTGCTGCCGTTGTTTCAAAGAAGGAACTGTGGGCAAGGGCATGGCCTGTTTTTTGGCTCTTTTGGGTACGAGCCCAGATAAGCAACCAGAGACTGTGAGGTCCAAAAATGGATGCGGGCCTCTGCTTCATGAACGGCTTGGGAAAGCAGGGAGTCCATTTAATATGGCTCTAGAGCTGGGGAAGACTCAAGAGATGAGTGAACTTAGACTTTAGCCAGCTGAGACAAGGTATGCTAAGTGCTTGGTACATGGCAACCCTTGTCGGCATGTGTAACAGTCGGTATCACAGAGGTGACTGTTGTTATATCATCGTTATTATTAGAAGCATCTGTAAGAAATCAAGTCAAGGTCGGGCTCAGTAGCATCTTCTTCTGTCTCCAGGTTCTACATACATATCAGGTTTACAAGGTGTAAATCGACGTCCCATAGAGTGTGCTTCTCATGACTTGTGGACGAGGACCCACGCTCTTCTCCAAACGGTTGACCACTGCACCGTGTGGAATCCCCTTCGGCTTCATGGCATCTTAGACGACCGTGTCTACCAATCCACTTCTGAAGGAAGAGGACGAGGCCCAGAACACGGCCATGATTACTAACCCAAGTGTATCCAGAGGCTCCGAAGCAGGAGGAGCAGAGACCTGGTCCTGGAGCCTCTGCGATGAGCATGTGTGACAACAACCCTGTGGCGTCAGAGGTGGTCATCACATTGACCACCGGGAAGATGCCGTGGTGGCTTTCGGGTAACTGCCCTGATCCTCCAGTTCCTCCCCAGTGCTTCTCCTGGCACCTTTCTCTGACTTCTTCAGTGGGGAGCTTGGGGAACTACTAGAAAATTCAGCAGCCATTCAAGTACCGTTTCATTGGGTTTGGTTGGCTTAACTCAAATTCAGAAGCATTTATCACCCCGCCGCCAAGGCAGTTGACAGCTAGGATACAAATGCTCTAAACATTCTTCTAAAATTATGCCTTTGCTTGGTCCTTGAAACTATGTGGTTTAAAAGCCTTGTGTTTGGAACATCCTACGCTGTGGGACGAGTGGGCATGCCACTGTCTTATTTTCTATTAAAAGCTCAGGTCACTTAATTGCTAAGTACTTTTTCCCTCTTCCTATTTTGAGATTGCTTATTATTTTCTCCACACCTGTTTCCTGTCACCATTCCATTAATTTGTATCACCCCACCCACATCAACTATTGGTTCACAGTCCCTACTTTTTAGCGGTTTCGCTGGACTTAGTACAAAAACAAAGCTGTTGTTAATGAATTTCCGGGGTGAGCGGAATCAATCGAACATGGTTCTAGATCATCACATGTCCTTACAACATCGCCTGCATGATCCCTTTACACATCTGTATTTCTTAAGTCGTCATGCCTACCAGATTTTAAAGTACTTAGACTTCTGTGGTAGTTGAGTGTGCACCACGTGTAACACCCTTGTGGAAAACTTGACACCTCTTCCATGATTTCTAGCGACTAAATTTGAAGGAATTCCCTTGGCTCAGTGCTATGAAGAAAAGTCACCAAGTGTTTGCTAACTGCTTTCCAAAGAAGACCTCTCATCCAGAAAGACCTGTGAGGTTCCAATCTTGGGTGGCTGGGTTATCTAGATGAGAGGCCACCATGACGTCGATGCCATGTAAAACTACCGTCTGGTGACCTCACAGTGCCTGAAGCGTCCCTTGTCACCCACTGAACAAAAGCATCTGCATTCCATTTCCATATCTTTTCCTTTGCTATTTGTCTATTTGTGTGTGTGTCTATTTTTTCGACCTCACCTGATGTTAAGACCTAACTTCTTTCATTGATCATATATCACATTAGTCACATTGACACTTCATCATTCTGACAAATTGTAAAACACACACCATCTTACAGCTCTTAAAACCCCAACAGCATGATCCAGACCTAGACACTTACGAAACAGCAAGGTACATGCTCAGTTTTCTGTGATGATGGTCATTTCCTTTGTTTCTTATTAGAAAAGTCTCTAGACTCACTGGGATCTGTGTATTTGGCATTCACAGTGAATTCACTTAGCAATGCACATTTAAGGAGATAAATTAGTGTCTCTACTCTTTAAA
>NW_006430726.1:1511633-1531523 GCF_000325575.1 Pteropus alecto | reverse complement strand
GCATCTCAAGTAAAACATTCTCCCGCGACCAAAATAACAAAGCCCATGACCGAGAATGAAATTAAAAGTGCCAAATGCAATTTGGCACTTGAATTTATTTTTAAACTTTTTTATTTTCCTTTTCACTCCTGTCACATACAGAATCCCTCATTACTGGGCTGTCCGATAAGTTAAAACACATATCATAAAACCCAGAAGGCTGTCCTCACCTACCGAGTAGGAGAGCTGATTTGTAAAATGTGGAGTTAGCACACTGCCAACTCCGGGTGCGAGGGAATCCAAGTGCCAGTGCGTCCAGCCTGGTCGTGAAGGAAGCGTGATGCCGGCACCACGTGGACCATGACCGACGTGGGCAAAGGAAAGGGGAGGGCTGAGTAAATCGCCAATGGATTCCTAAAGTGTAACGGCCATTTACGATTGCAACATAAAACCTGTCTGCTCCTGAGAGGTACGAAACACCTAAGTCCTTACAGCACGAGATGCCAGTGTTTTTATGACATGGCTCTTCTCTCTCCGTGTCCTTCCAGTCCCAGACTCCACCTCCCAGCACCCTGATTTGGTAAATGTCGCCCAAGGGTGCTCTGCCCTCTCACCTCGTGCCTTTGCAGATGTCAGTTCATCCAAAGGGAGCTCTGTTCTCCACCTTGTGTAACATTTCTGCATCCTTCCAGATCTCTTCTGGTGTCCCCCTGTCTGAGAAGCTTTCCTGACTTCTCCAGCCCATGTACGGGAATATGGTAGACCAATCGTAGTCCTAGTGACGACTTTTTTGCCTTGGATAATGAATGCTCTGTGCATCTTTTCTCTACGATAAAACCTTTTCTTCGATGAGTTCATTGAGATCAGAGACAGCACCCTCTTCATTGTTAATTCACCAGCGTTTAGCATAAGGCCTTCTTTGTCAAGTAGAATCTACTCAATAATTGCTTGCTGAAAGGCTCGTGGAAGACGCAGGTGACTAACGGGTTAACCGTTCCCCTGACCCGGTTTTGTTGGCAGAAACAAGAGCCCAGCTTACACGCCCCCTTTGAGTGACAATGCCAAACGGATACAAAGTAAGCATTTGCTGGGACCATTAGGGAATGACACTCGGGAGCACATGAGAGTGATAGGGAGGAAGTAATCCTGGTCACCATAAAAAAAAAAAAATCGATGGTCCTTCGTTTGACAAGATGATCCGTCTAATTCTTTCCATGGAGTGTTTATTTTGAGCCGTATGCTGGCTCTGAGAGGTAAATGGTCCTGTTTTTGTATTTAGAGTGACGACGTAGGAAACTGTGGTTTGAGAATTGAGGAGGGAGGTAAAGAGGGTGATGGAATAGGAGGGGCTGTTTCTTATCGTGTAACACGGGGGGCAGGGGAGGAGAGAAACAGGAGGTGGCAGGGCCATTCGGACGTGAGAACGACAAGGAAAATAACGCGACAGCCAAGAGTGACCAAACACTTGCCGACGCGCCAGGCCTAGATTAAGCTCCTCATATATATCAACTCATTTAATCTTCCCATGACCTCGTGAAGGGTTTGAGCACAGGGCGGGTAAGTAACTCACCCCGCAGCTATGCAGAAAGAAAGAGGCAGATCTAGGGTTTGAACCAGGGCAGGGCACCTGCAGGCTCCAGTTATTTCAGATGGGGGGCTGGTGGGGACGGGCAGGGAGGTGCAGACAGAAACAGGAGGCCAGCCCTCTGAGGAGTGTGACACGCTGTGACATAAGGTTGTAATGGACGAAGCTAAGGTTTTCCTTTGGGAAGGAAATGCAATGATTAGCTCTAGGTACCTGAGATTTTTCTCTTAGTTATCACTGAGTCAAGAAAACTAAAATCAGTTTATCTAAACTTGGTGGTCCACTTCAACCATCTGTACTTTATATTTCAAAGATCGTCACGGAGCTGAGAAGGTAGAAATTCATTCCCCTGGCCTATACAGCAAGTCCTCACTGAATGTCGTCGATAGGTTCTGTGTCTTTAAGCAAAATGAAGTCTAACGATGCCAATTTTACCGCAGGCTAATTGATACAAACAAGACTTAAGTTCCTACGGCATCTCATCAGCTTTGTAATGGAATGATGTTATTCTAATACCTGCTGTACTCACTTCTCTGGTCCAATTATGTTGAGTGCCTATGCTTTTGAGATGCTCGGTTTAGTGAAGTGGTCCCTCGAAAAAGTTATCCTAGTCTCGTTTGCCATATGGCATAAGAAAGAGGGTGGAGCTTTGAGTCAAAGGAGCTGGAGCCTTCCATGTGCTATGACTGGATACTTCCCTTTGAGAGCAATGTTAGCTCTCTCACGGGGCTGGTGAGGAATATCAAACAGAATACGTCATCCGGCGAGCGTTTTCTAAACTTCAGTAAAGTGTCGTTCTAGGGGATGTCACTGCTGTGTCCCCTGTTCACTCAGCAGTTATTTATGCAATGCCCACAGTGTGCCAGCTCTGTGTGGGTGCTGGGGATCCTACAGCGGACAAGACCCCTCGTCCGGGAGAACTAGTATTGCCAACGTGGTGGTAAAGGGGAGAAAGGCAATAAGCAAGGGAATAAATATCATTTCAGATTCTCAGTGCTATGAAGTTAACATAAGGAGAGATTGGGGGCTGCTTTTGCTACACCATAGTCCAACCATTAGCACCAACCAACTGCAGCCTAGCTAGTCTAATAAACTACGCTTTCTAGATGTTCATACCACAGTGGTCTGAAATCCAGGGTGATTTGCTACACCGTTAACAGCCCACTGTAACTCCTGGCACGTGCCTCAAACACATGCTCGTTAAATGCCCCACTAAGCACATGTCAATGACTGGTAATTTTTCTGATGTCCTCTCGCCAGAAGATATTCATAAAAGAGGAATGGCAATTGGAGTTAATGGTAACTTAAGGCTTCGATGAGTTCGGTTCTTTGATTTTGGTGGAGGGAGGTTAGCACAGTGTTTTGAGTACAAGCTCCTTGGAAGACGGCCCTGGACTGGTCCTCAGCTCATACCAACTGCCATGGCCAAGTTCCTTGAACTCCTTGCGTATTTCTCATTCAAAAACAGGGGTAGTAAGAGTACCTCATCTAACAGCATTGTTGACCATGTCATAGGAATTGATGTAAAAAGTACTTGGAATGGTTCCTGAGTGTAGTGAGCCATCTATCCCCGTTAGCTATTATAGTTTTCCATCCTTCCTTTTCCCTCCCTCCCTACTTCCTTCTTTCCTTTTTTCCTTCCTTTCTTTTCAACAGATGGGAAGACTAAAGGCCTCCAGTTATTCTGCCAGGAGTCAAAGCAAATTAGCAAAAAAAACAAACAACAACAACAACAAAAACAACAACTAGAAATCAACGTGCTGGTTGCTATTTTCCTATACTACGATTTATAGCCAAGGGCTCAGGTGTCCACTTGGGCTTGGCCCGTGTTTCTCCTGAATGGATCAGGCTACAGAGAAAGTAAAACTTCGTTCCTACATCTGACTAGAGACGAACGACCCTCAGCCTTCTGTCTGCTTCATGGGTACTTTGTCTTCTATCTTCATGCAAAGCCATGTCACCCAAGGAGTGAGAAAGGCTGCCCACGCCAACGTGCCTGTGCTGGGGGCAAACAGTGGCGTTGCTGTTCTGATTACTGTGAATAATCCTAACAATCACCTTTTGTGGAAACCCTACCGTATTCCGGACCCTAGGCTCAGTGGCTCATGTACACCATGTAATTCTCAGGACAGATCTGTGAAAGAGTTGCTCCTTATTGTAAGGTTGGGAGAACAGTTACCTAACTTTGCTGTCACATGGTGAGATTCTAGACCGTCTGATCTCAAAGACCATGTGTTTTGCTACTGGAAAACATTACAGACAGGGTTCCATTACCGAAATTATTATTACGCCATGCCCATGATCCATACAGAGTTTCCTAAAATTTAAAATGCGAAGTGCTTGCCATTCATAGAGGTATCGTGGCTGATAACTGTCATAAACACTGCCCGGCACCCACACAGGCCAACTCCTTTGCCTCGAGTAGGAAATAGTGATTTTCGTTATTTATCCTAGGGAGGTAAAATAAAACCCACCTCGGTGACACGCACTGGTGGTGAGCTCTCACCAGCAGTGATTGCTACGGCTTCCGGGACACGTCGCACACGAGATACCTGTTAGACCCCGAGGGCTCGGTGCCAGCCTGAGCAGTGGCTGTGGCAGTTAATACAGTGTAAACGCTTAAAACTCTAATCAGACATCCAGTCGTTGGCTCCACGGCTGCTTTTCCTTGTGAGGAGGAAATAGGCAGCTCCTTAGGGGGTGAACGCCAAACGTTCACAAACGGAGAAGCATGTGACGTATCTTGAGCAACACTTATTTATAGGAATCATTTACCCAGAGTCTGTACGTGCCTTCCCAGCTCCAGGAGTCATCTGTGGCCTTGCCCAGGACCGCAAAGCACCCACGTAGCCACACTCCATTTATAGCTAGGCAGGGAACTCTATCTCCCTAATTGTTTTCAGATCTCTAACCAGTGGATACAGTAACTCACCTCCATGCCAGATGGCAGCATGTGCTTCTCCGTGACTTCTAATTCTACCCACGGTAAACCAGTTGGCAAATCATTTGCCTGCCCATTCACAGTTTCTCTGCACACCAATCAGCAACTGCTTTTGTTTCTGTCTAGTGTCTGGCCCGACCAGAGTGCTGTTCTTTTCCATACACAGCGTATTTTCTACATCCATCTCTTCACTTCCGTCTTCTTCTGATCCCTCCATAAATGTCTGCATGAATGTACATTGTTGGCACAAGCAATAATTCTTACCTCATGCTCATGGCCAAGAATGGTGAAAAGAACATTGGCTTTGGATTATGGAGGTGTGATTCAGACCAAGTGCCCAATTTTATGGCTGTGACACTTTGGGCTAACTTTATAAACTACTTAAGTCTCCTCGTCCATAGGAACTTGATCAGTAATATTAATCACATATATATATATATATGTATGTATAAAGGAAAGTAGTAAGTTATGTGCTCTGCCCATAAACACTGGTTCTCCTTGCAATAAACTTTCCCAAAGACTTAACTTCCATAAATAACATTTGCTAACTACTCACTCTGGGCAGGGAATATAGTTTATACTCTTCAAGTCACTTAATCTCCCGATAATTCTGAGAGGTAGATATCGGTGTTATTTCAATTTTATAAAATGAGAAAACCGGATGCCGTCAAGTACGGCAACCTGCACAAGAACAGGGACTAGGTAAGATATAAACTCTTGTTTTCCTAAGCCCCAAGTGCCAAAGACACTGAAAAGCTGAATCCTCAGCACCTAGGACAGTGCCCAGCTCTGCAGATCTGACTTGACATCTAGGAGCTACTGCTAAATTCGGAGTTACATTATGGTTTTTGTTATTTTTTATTTTATTTTTTTTGTAATACTTAATGACCATGTAATTGGACCATGTGGGTAAACCTGACAGTCAATTCATAAATGCAAACGAATACGTTAGAATTGGCGATTTCAAACACAACACTTTCAGGAACACTGATGTCATTCTGAGGACATCGATAAAGTAAAAGCTAACATGTTGGTGTGCTTGCTGTATAGTAGCACACAATACTAAATATGTAATATACATGATTTTCATTGTTTCTTGCAACAATCCAATGAGGTAGATAACATTGTTACCCCAATTGTATAAATGGGGAAACTAACTAACAGAGAAGTAATTTGCCCCAAACCACATGGACAGTAACTGTTTAAGCCGGGGTTTGAACCCTGGCATTCCTACTCCAAAGCCTCCTGTGAGTTGAGCTAGTTATGAAACTTCCGTAAGCCTCATTTCAGGAATCGACATAATGGGGGAAACACTATTACCTACATCAAAGGGTTTTGAGAATTAAATGAGATACTGTATTAGCGACACAGTCCTTGGCACACATTTGGATGAGTGCAATACAGACCAATCATTAGCATTAGCATCCGCTGGATTTCAAGCTCCCTGAGGGCAGATATCATATCTAGTCTACATTTATTTCCCCACAGTGCCCAGTGTGTCGCTGCCGTAGGGTTGGTGCATAATCAGTGCGAGGGTTGGTGCATAATCAATGCGTTTGCGTGAAACCGGACGGGGAAGAGAATTGAGGAGCAGTGGCCTTCAGAAGTGCCCCGGGGCTTGGGGAATCCACGAAATAAAATCACTGAACCCCCAAGGCCTCCACCCTCCAGAAGTCCCATCTCTTGGGACTCCACTGACTTCTTGAATGACAGGAGCCAGCCTGATACAGCTTCCAAGCTCCCACTGGCCCCTGAATGGGTTGACTGGAGGGATGGGAGCAGCCAGGAGCCAAGAAATAGGTAATCTAAGTGTCTTTTTATTGCTTCCTGCCCACAAGAGACACAAGAGCAGACTCCTCTGTGGCAGGAGGTGGGCCTGTTATGAACATGCTCAGAGGCACAGAAGAGTATGTGCACCCAGACACGTGTTCTTCTACCTGTGCGTAAATAAATATTCACGCACAGATGATTAAAACGATCGAGGATGGCAGAGACAACCGAGAATCAAGCTATTTAGCAGCGTCCCCTGCTGCACCACCCGGTACCCAGGCTTAATCTGCGGTCACGTGCCAACACGCCCGGATGGCAGTGTGAAACATGTATAAATCAGACTCTAATGAACAACCTAGGGGCTTCATGACTGCTTTGAACTCTTTCTCACTTCTCGGCTGGTAGGAAACGGGAATAACTAAAAATATGCACCGGGCAAGAAAAACCATATTCTTAACCATTTCACTTGCGAGAAGAGCATGGAGGGAAGGGAGAGCAGCTGTCTTACTACACTTGCGACGTCAGTGGCACGGAGGCTCACACTGCACGGAGAACACGCCCCATGCCAGGCACTGAGGTCGGAACTGTATACGCAGCATTTACAGGTCCAAACACGTAGCATGGGGCGGGGGGCTTCGCTGTTCTCTCTTTAAAGATGCAAAACTGATTTCACAGCGTGTCTGTAACTTTTCCCGGGTCACATCTGGTAAGTTGCTGGAGATGGAAATTTGGAATCAAGCGTGCCTGACTCTCAAGACTGACTCATCCCTAGAAAATCAGGATGATGAAGGTGTGCGTTTTCTTCCGCACCTGCATCCATGCCTCCAAATGCTCCTGGCCACACGTGCATCCTTCCTGCCCATTTTCTGTCAGGTGGCCTGTTCCTTCATAACGTCTAAAGAGACTTTCTCCAGACCTGATACGGCTGGCCAAGCTTCTCAGGGCACAGTTTATGCCTTTAGCATCCTCATAGGATAGAACTTGTCTAAATTGCATATCATTTTACCAAGATCAAAAAAGAAAAAAAAAATGTAAGTAGTATCAACGTTGGAATGCACAGGACCAGAGGCCAAGTGGTATGGGTTTGTGACACAGTAGCTGTTTCTGGGACAGGAATTTTAGGACAAGGTCTCAAGGTCACTCTCACCTTCATACCACCTCTGTGCGGACACAGCCCTCTGTTAAAGAAGGAGAGATTTGCCTTTAACTTGGAGTCTCTGTCCTACAGTTAGGATGATTCCCCCTCCTCCACAAGCCTCAGATCTTTTACTAATTATCTAGCAGCACGGCAGACCGAGAAAGCGACAAGATGTGAACAGCACCTGTGCCTCTTCTAGAATCTCCTCTATGTGACCTTGGGGGGGGAAAAAAATAACTAACCTCTCCGAAGTTCAGATTATCCTCTGTAAAACGGAGACTAACATTACTGAGTTTTTAGTAGCCTTTAAAAAAACTGAAGATGACACAGTGGAGACACTAGCCTGAAAAAGGAGACAGGCAGGCGGGTCTGGGGTCTGGCCCGAGAGAGTTTTTCAGGCCAATTACAACAACTTCACTTCACACACACACACACACACACACACACACACACACACACACTCAAGCGTGCACTTGTCCACCAACAGGCTTTGAACTGAGAGCTCCTTGAGGTCGGAATCAGTGTGGCCTTCATCTCTGGCCCCGTCTGGAAGGGACGATGGTTTGGGCTGGCGAACTTCCTCCAAGGATGACCCCAGAGCCACGTCCCACTGAGCTGTAACAGGCTCTGATGAACCTGATTTTGCTTTGAGACTTTTCTTCATGCCAGTATTTCCTTCTGAGCAATTATTTCTCCATATCCATTCTGAGCTTTTGTCTTTTTCCCTTGTTAGACACTCATCGACCATGAACCATAGGCCTCCCTCCTGGGGGTTTGTTTTTAAATCTGTGCTATGAATACTGCGTCACCAGCATGAGCTGACATAATACTGGCCAAAGGAGCGTCCAGGGAGCCCAGCCTGAGTATAGTATCTACCACCTGTTATTGAGGCAGAAGGAAGAGGAGGAACCGGAAAGACGATTTTGGAAGGAAAGGAAGTGTCTGGCGAGGGCACATCATAAAGATAAGAGCTAAAGACCACAGTGCCAGAGCCACACACAGAAAACCCGAAACGTTTGTGACGGAAGAGACCCAGCCGTGGGATTTGGTAAAGAAGTAGAATAAAGAAGAGGCCAGACAGAAACCCACGAAGCGATGGATTCTCCATGGAACCAACCGTATTCGCTCATCATTGCAAGCGATAGTTACTGAATGCGTTCTCGGCGTCGGCGGCCACGCTGGCTGCCACCCCATCCTGATGAGAGGGACACAGTCCCTGCCTTGTCCCGTCTTAGAACTGAGCAGGGAACCGGGCAGGGACGAGAGAGTCGCGTGAGCACAGAATGACTAGATAAGGAGCACTGAGCACGTGTGACAGGAGGCTCTGGTCCACCTGGACGGCTCAGGAAAGGCTTCTCTGAAGAAGCCGATTTTTGAGTTGAAATTCAAAGAGGTCCCCCTCAACGGTTCATGAGACAGGAAGTGAGGGGAGCTGAAGGGTCTTCCCTGTAGAGCGGATAATGAGTGCGAAGCCACTATTTCAGGAGAAACATGTACGAGGAAATGCAAGGGAGCCAAATGTCCCCAGTCAGGAGGTAAGGAGATGGGCCCGAAAACAGGCCAGAGATGGGTGAGGACCCCGCAGAGAAGGGATCAAAGTCCCTGCTAGGTGACGGCCTTGACCATAGGAGAGGAAGCCCTTAGAGGGGTTTAAGCCCAGGGAGCCCTTAGAGGGGTTTAAGCCCAGGGAGCCCTTAGAGGGGTTTAAGCCCAGGGAGCCCTTAGAGGGGTTTAAGCCCAGGGAGCCCTTAGAGGGTTTTAAGCCCAGGAAGCCCTTAGAGGGGTTTAAGCCCAGGGAGCCCTTAGAGGGTTTTAAGCCCAGGAAGCCCTTAGAGGGGTTTAAGCCCAGGGAGCCCTTAGAGGGGTTTAAGCCCAGGAGTGACATAACCACATCTGCATTCTTTAAAGTTCACTCTTGTTAATATGGAACAAACAGGAAAAACAGAATAAAGAAGATGCCCAGGGAGATGCTAAGTGCAGGCGTTCAAATGAGAGACTGCAGTGGCCTCGACCACCGTGCTGGCCGTGGGGGCCGGGAAGGGGGTGTATGTGAGAATGTGAAATGGGCAGGGATTGGTAGTCTGCAGTGGCCTCGACCACCGTGCTGGCCGTGGGGGTCGGGAAGGGGGTGTATGTGAGGGCTCTGAGAATGTGAAATGGGCAGGGATTGGTAGCGGACACATGGCAGGTGAGGAGGGGAGTTCCCAGCATGGTGCACGGGTACCGGGGTTGTGTAGGTGGGTGGCTGGGTGGCTGCCCGCTGGCACCCGGGGTCGCTGGGTGAGGACTGGCCAGGCATGGAGGATAGCACACAGTGAGGATGGGGCCAAATTCCTGCTTCATCACTCTCCGGCCATGAAAACTGCTGCCATCAGCCTCATCTCTCGGGGCTCATGTTCCTCATTCGCAGAGTGAGGGTGATAGGCCTCGTCCACAGAGTTGTGAGAAAGACACAAGATACAGAGAGTGTGCGATTGCAGAGCTGGCCCTAGGCTCCACGGACAGTAGGGGTCACTGCATTGCTCATTTCTTATCTCAAGCCAGGAAATCGATCCCTTACTGATGGGAATAAAAATGGGGATGATAATGGTGGCTAACCTGCACCTCGCTCTGAAGGATAACGTGTCAAGAGTGGTGCTCAGTACACCCTATTACTATTAAAGTTCCAGAAAGGTACCCATTTCCTGTTTGGCTGAGAGAGTAGGAAGTAGGAAGCATGAAGGAACCAATTAGCCAAGAGCAAAAATTAAGACACGGGCCCGTTTTTGTTAGTATCTGGCTCTGCTGGAGTCGTCTCTCAGATCTACACCTCCACTTTTCAACCCGTAAAATGGAGCCGAAGTCGGTTTCTGCTTTAACTCCCAGACATCAGAGGTCACCGGAGAAAGGACCTCAGGTGTTGGGGTCCATATGTGCTGGGAGGGGTACAGCAGATCACTGGCCCCATGCACACGCACAGAAAGAAGGCCTTCTCCCTCAGAACTCTCAGAGATAGCACCTCAGTGTCCAGAGAGCCCAGGACGGAAGAGGCGAGAGAGGACAGAGGGAGAATGATGGACGACGACATGGCCTGCAGCAAACTGTGGAAGACCGTGTGCCCGCCTGCTGTCCACCCGTCCGCAGCCCGTCACCGCTGATGAGAACCCAGAGGTGAGGACTGTGATTTATCTCTGGAGGCTGAAACCAGGCGACGTTCGGACGAGCCTCGAGCTCCTGGGTTACGAAGCCTGCCACCAGGGATAAGTTACATTTTCGATAATAAGTCATTCTAGCGCATCGGGCCCTCTCATCTCGAGCTGCTGAAGACGACGCGGGTGGGCCCTCTGCAGTTTCTGAGCAGGGGTCCCAGGTGTGGGGAGAATGCTTGGCAGGGGTCTCCTGCCCCGAATGCACAATGCCGCCACCCCTTCCCTTGGCAACACCGACTATGTGAGCACAGGAGGGTGACGGGGTCTGCGCTTGATAAGGCTATGATTAAATCAAGGTTTCTGCTCTGATTATACTGCATTTAAATAAATGCAGCCTAGTAAGTAATTGTAATTGATGTGCAATTAAACATGTATTTATATCGCCACTGCCTTCCCCCCCGCATGCAGCTGTCTCCTCCCGCTTGTCACTGTGGCTGGGGACCCTGGAATCTGCCTGCTGCTCAGGAGGAGCGAGCCCCACTTTTGTCACATGGGTACAGCTCAGGGGACAGAGGGGACTATCGTTGAGATGCTTAGCCCCCTGACTATTCTGGAAAGGTCAACGGAGAAGGCCTGCATATATGTCATTTAGACCCTGGACCTCAGGGGGCACTCTCAGAAATGCCACAGTATTCACAGATGTGTGGTCTTCTAGATCCCCTTAGCTTGAGTCTTGAGCGCCTTCATTTATTCATCAGATTTGTTTAGGTTCAGTGCCTGGCCCTGCCTCTCTCCCATGTAATAACCACCCGATACGCGCTTTAGAGAACCAGTTTTCAACATGGTGAAGTTACCCACTGACTCTATATGACTCATTCTTCTTACATCTAAACAGGCTGTCATAGGTGAAGAGATTGACTTTTTTTGCTGAATTTTAAGGTTTAGATCTTGACCTTTTATTAGGCAAACAGTTAAAGGTAAAGATGATGTACTAAGAATATTGTGATACCACATCTTTCGGTCCCATTTCTCCCTACTCTTGTGTGTCCTTAATCTTTGGGTGGAAAACACATTTTCTATCTTCTCCATGTGCTGGAGCGGGCATTAAACATGAACACGGTGTGGAAGGTGGGCGGCCAATCACAGCTATGTAAGATACCCTGGGAGTCATCAAAAAAAAAAACCAGTGATGATGGTATGCGAGATACTAGGTAAGCCTGAGAATTTCTACTGATTCTAGAAAGCCTGAGAATTTCTACTGATTTTACCTCTCTGGAAGATAACACTGAAATGTTGCAAGCTGGAGAAACACAGGTAAGAAATTGCACGAAGATTCAAGCTCTATTTATATTTCCATGAAGCTTCATTGGGGCTAGGAGCTAGAATAAATCATAAGGCTGAAGAAGTTATGCCCTCAGGTT
Source organism: Pteropus alecto (assembly GCF_000325575.1). Classification (NCBI taxonomy): domain Eukaryota; kingdom Metazoa; phylum Chordata; class Mammalia; order Chiroptera; family Pteropodidae; genus Pteropus; species Pteropus alecto. Next base: position 1,519,561 of record NW_006430726.1, on the reverse strand, counting down.
GTTTACAATCTAAGCCAACAAGAAGGCAGAAAGAGAGCTCAGGCAGAGGATTAAAACAATGGAAACAAAAGAAAGTCAGGGGCATTAATGCTGAGCTCAGAGCTGACTTCATTTGGGATCTAGATGAATATCACAAACCTTTGGCCCGATTTTCCAGCAGCTGCGATGACACACATTTCAGTTAGGTCTTTCTTCACCATCAGGGGCCAGAGAAATAACCACCAGCCACCAACTCTGTCCTTATTCTCTGGCTAAAAGGACATCATGCATCCCCCTGACAGCTCATCGTTACACGCTGGGCTTCTGTCAGGGATGGCTACGCCCCCTTGCGAACCCAAAGGGAGACTTGAACTACACCGGGGCTCAGAAGAGACACACACTGTCCCCGGCTAAGACGGCTGGGCTGGTGCGGGTGTTAAGAGTCCCAATGGAGTGGAGTGAGACAAACCTCAATGGGCCGAGAGTGTCGGTAAAGGAGAAAAATAGGGAGGAGGGAGAAACAGCTATTTTTTGCTGTTGCAACTCCCTGAGTGCAGTTTCAGACCTCGGGCACCTGCGAGGTGCAAAATGGTTTTCAGAATATTAAAAAAAAAAAATGGAGTGTCTTCCAGGTTCTTAGCTCTTCTTACTGACCAAGAATCTCTCTCTCTATGCAGAATTTTATCAGACATCTATCTACGGTCGGTAGTATTCTCTCTAAATGGCTAATTTAAAAAACCGAGACCCAGAGAGATTACCGAATTCTTCGAGGTCGGAGGACCATGTGAGAGACGGGGCTGGGACTACGACCCAGGTTTTCCGATTCCCAGGCCCACGTTCTTTAAAAGGCAGACGGGTCAACAGGTACTGGGGATGTTTTAGAGATGATGGAAATGCTTTTAAGACTGGACGTGGCGATGGTGACACAGACAAATGTTTTAGAAGTCACTGTGCACTGAAAACATGTGCACTTTATGGTATGTGAATTCTATTTCCATCGGCTCTGAAAGAGTTACGGCAGCCACGTGTAGTGAGCAGAGCGGGGACTTTTCTGTCATTCTGCCGCGGTCCAGACCCTGATTCCGGCTCTTAGGTCCTTGAATGAGTTCCTTAACTTCTTTAAACATCCATTTCCATCTCTAAAAATTGGAATACTATCTACTATTCAAGACTGCTGTGCCGATCTGGCACTACAGCAATAATAGCTAATTTGAGCTCTGTTACTTCCGATGACTAGGAACCGTAATGTAAAAAAATAAAGGAATTTGCCCTCCACCATTTGGTCCATCATTAGTGCTTATTCGTGTCAAGGCCGAACCTTGTATGAACATCAGGCGCATGATACTGTTTTGGTTAAAGCCCCAAGCTGGAGCTTTTAATTGATGTCCAACCAGCAGAGGACAGTGGCTCCACACATGGAAGGTGTACAGATCCTCCCTTCTTAAACTGTTGGTTCTCAAATCTGACGGCCACTGGGGTTATCTGGGGAGTTTTGAGCGTGCTGCACCTCAGAGAATCTGATTTAAATGAGACAGAGTAGGGCCTGGACTTGGGGATTTCTGAAATGTTCTCACGTTATTCTAATGGCAGCAAGGTGAGAACACTCCAGCTCCCTGGGCTTTACTGACAACAGTGCGATTCACGTAAGGACTGAAAAAGGGGCAAATCTGAGCCTCACACCCAGAGATTCTGAGATAATCGGTCCAGGGTAGTGTGCAGGCATCTGTACGTGTCACAAGGTCCCCACGTGGTTTTAACGTGCGGCTTAGGCTGAGGGAACCGCTGCTTCGAACCTTCTCAAGAAGCCAGATGCCTTCCATGTGGGGGATGTGCTCTGCAGCATCCCCCCGCCTTGGTCCCCCCCCCTGCTTCCAGGCAGAGAGTCACAGGATGGTATGTCAGGCATTGCCCATCACCCATTAGAGACCGGCCTCAGATCACAGACCTGCAGCAGTGAGGGGAGCCCTGGGGAGGAAGACCTCCCAGGAATGTAGGAAGATCATCGGGGGAAATGACTGAGTCCTGTGTCAAAGGGGCATTGCAGGGTGGCTAGCATCCTCCGTGTCACGTGGTCTACGTGGTGTCTGGAGATGGGGGGTGGGTCACCACGGTGTTTCCAGGAGATGTAAGAAGCCATGAGGTGCTTTAGGAGACTCTAAGGATAAGATCCACCATCCATTCACCCCTTCATCAAATGGAGTGGATGGAGTGGCTCCACTGTATAGGTGCTGTGACGATGACAAGCAAGACAAGACATGGTGCCCTCTTCAGAACTTAACACTGAAAATAAAGATCTACTCTGCTGCAGATGAGTCATTCGCTAAGATGCGTCTGAGCTGACCATCATCTTTTTCTTGTATTAAACCCGAATCTCTGCTGGCCACCCCAGCTACTATTCTATAATTGCTCCCACATCCTCCTACATGAATGCATGTCACAGACCCCACCACTCACAGTGCCCATGACATCCTGATCCAGCTCCAGTCGATGCTCCGTACTTCCTTCCTGCCCCTGCCCCTATCCGGATCCACATTCTTTATCAAGCCAGTTCCCCCTCTAGAGCCCCTGAGGATGGAAGAATTGGTGGGGAGTGGTCCACAAGTCAGGGGGAACAAAGATGGGCAGATCCGGTCAGAAAAACATGCTTTTCTAAAGGAGTTTGCAAAACATGGTAGGGAGACAGAAACTCACTCACTGAACAAGTTCGATATGCATCACATCAGCCCCTTTTCCAGTTCTTATGCCTGGGCCAGGGCACCGATGTCCTGTTCCTGGCCAAATGAGGCATCTTCCTGTCTTCACTATTTGCCCCCATCATTTGTGGCCCCTCCGTATGTGGTTAGGTGGGGAGGGTGAGCCAGATCTGGTAGACTTAGCTGGGAGAATCATCATGTGCCTCGAATCCTGCTGATTTGTATTCTCAAGAACAAGAGAACCCACAGGTCCAGCTCTCAATTTTCTCTCCTGGCTTTGTAGCTGCACTCCTTCCCTCTATGTCTTGCATTTTTTTTTTCCTCCCAGAATAGATGAAGGTGATGCTATCAGGACAGCACTCAGAAGGAATAAGAGGGAGTGATCCTTCCACTGCTGTGTTTTGTGACATCGCTCACACTTAATCAGATGGTCTAAAGTATCTCATAAATCTAGTCCATTCAGCAATTGATCAAAAAGCCCTTCCAAACACATTTTAGAGGTGATGCCGGAAAACTATTATTGATTTTTTTAACGGTCCCGTTCCTTTATCAATAAGATGGACATGGCAATAATTAATGAGATAAGGTGTTCCAAGTGGTATCTAACTAATATAAATGCTACTATTTGCGGATGTTTTTGGTGACGGGGAAATTACCGTATAACTATTTTAAGCTCCTGAAATGATTCCATGGTATGAAGAGTAATTAATGAGTGTTTGCCATGTGGTATGTATTATTTTAAGCATTTTACTTATCTCGTTTAAGCCTTACAACGATATATCAGATGGGTACTGTTATTCCCATATCGTAGCTGACAGAAGTGACCACAGAAAATGTAAGTAACTACACCAATAATTATTCTCTGTGTTAATAAAACGTTTGGCAGAATCCAGAGACAGTGAGAGGGGTGGGGAAGGGAGAGAGCTGTGCCTTGATGGAGAAAGAATGATCTGAAAAACAGGAGCAGACAGAGAAGAGGCATCACGCAACATGGCAGGCGGGGCACCTGTGCAATGAGACACCTGGGTACTTGGTTCTTTGGCAAAGTCAAGTTCTGCTCGCAAAAATGGCACGTGACAGGCGTTGTAGTGCGTGAGTGAAAAGCAGGCTGGGGAAGGAGTGGAAGGAACAGAGATACGATGGAGAAGTCACATAAGGCAACAAACATGTCCTCTGCATTTTGGTCCTTCCTTCCTCATTTAATCCGTGCCATGTACAGACCCTGTTTAATAAAATAATGGAGGAAGAAATGAATAAGGAATGTCTGTAGCCTCAGGCAGCAAGCATGGCGATATCTTGCTACTTCCTAAGCCCTGAAAACGAGTGTCCCTTTGAATCCAGTTGTGAGTGCAGTGCAGTCTGTGCCAAGCACTTGGGGTACAGATGAACCAAGTCTGCCCATCCTCTTCGCTGAGCACCATTGGGTTGAGGGAGATTGAGCATCACGCCAGCACAGAGGGAGATAAGTTTATGCCATGGAAACCACAGAGCGATAGCACTGGGGTCTCCTGGGCCCAAAGGATGAGCTGGAGAAGTAACGAATCCTTCTTTATTTTCGAAACTGTCAAGCGATGGAAAAGAGCAACTCCTTCTATGGCCTCCCATTAAAATTAAAGCATATCGTGGGAAGAGGCCCTACTCACCCCACTTCTGAAGCAAACACGGCACCACTGAAATAGAAGCCTTGATCTCCTGGGAGGAGGATTTGACCTCAGAGGCTAGTGGAAACGCCCCAGCAGGTCCTAGAGGCTAAGCCTGGTCTAACTGGTGCCAATTCTATAGCTTTGGGGGATGAACTTGGCCACTACTGCTACTTTCTCCAGTCTACAGACATGATTCCATTTTCGCCTGTTATAAAGGCTGTCAGGATTTCAGCAACGCTGTTCTCATGTAACTGACTCACTATTCTGATTCTTTCCTTGTGGTTTGTCCACGATTGGATGAAAGCAAAAAGGAAATAAGGAATCACTGGGAAGTACCGCCTTATTTTCATGACCCTATTCTAAGGCTGTCAGATTCGGGCGGCTACCGGCAGCTCTGGCTTGAATTTCCCAGCCCCGTCCCGATGTGTGTGCAATTGTTCCAGTGGAAGGCACAGCTCCTTCTTATGCGGGATGTACTCCCGCTGTGCATTACAGCCTGGATGCTTCGGCAACCAAGGGACATGCTTCTCAGGGACCTTCCCTAGGGACCTGCAATTTTTTGAGGCAAAGCAGAGAAATTGGTATCAACTGGAATCAGGCAACACTAAAATGTGCTGTAAGTTGGACTCACTTAAAATTTTACACCAGTGATGTTTCAATCTCCTTCCCAAATGTCAATGGCGAAGCAAGGCATTCTCAGGTTCACTGCAATGAGCAAGCCCCTGTCACGGGATAATGAGGAGCACTATATAGGCGGTAAATGCCCAGCCCTGGGTCCCCTGTCTCTGCATGCAAACTCTAGCTCAGCCGTGTGCACACTCTGTGATTATAGGCAGGTCACTTACTCTAGCCGATGTCAGCCTCCTCATCAGTAGGGCTGTAAAGATTAAAGGAAGAATAACCTGCAAGGCACCTAAAATAGTGCCTAGAACACGAAAAAATTCTCGAGAAATTTTGGCTTTTATTGATATCACTTCATTCTGCTTTTCTCTCGTGGATATTTCTCTTGCTACCACCAAAGATGAAAGGATGAAGATGGTGACGATATCAATGCCAAATTCCTCAAACAGGAATTTAGTCTAGTGGTTTTTCTCACTGTTTTCCCACCATGGATCCTCAGCCCGAGTTCAAACAAAGCCTAGTGAGAAGATTAACTTTTATCATCTCCTGTTTAATACAGGATGATAAATTCTCAGGGAATTCATTCTACACAGGTCAGTTATAACTACTCAAATAAGTGAGACCGTGCCTGTAATACTGCATCCAGTTTTGGGGACTACATAATAAAAAGTACATTAGTAATCAAAGATACAGATTAAGGTTATGAAGGGACTCGATATCATATAATAAAAAAGATGAGCATGGGATACCGTATCTTAATTTTTTTAAAAAATGGGGGAACTATCATAGCTACCTTCTCGCTCATTCATTTATTCCTTCTTTCAAAATTGACTTTTGGAGATAAGACTTTCGACATGGCAAATTCTCTCAGCAAATCTTCTTCCCCAAGATCAGCTATACAACTGGACGAAGTTGTAAACACCCACGTGTGCGCATATGTGTGTGCACACACATGTACACACACGCACAGACATACACACGCACACACACACACTTCAGAACTGTGTAAACCAACCAAATGCATATGTCAAATACTAAATTCCATGTAAGAAAACTCAAAGTCTATGGCATTTCGCCTGGGGTTGTTCCCATCCCTCATTCCCACTCAAATGACATGACGGTTCTACCAGAGGCCACCAGCTTGTGAAAGCAAGAAGCTTCTCTGCTGGAGAGGGCTGACTTCATTTTCAGCAAGCAGGAAAAACACCCCCCACACTAACGGTGCTGTCAGTAATGATAGCTATTTCTGTCACAAATACAGGAAACACCCGTTGCTCAGTTAGAGCTGTACACCTAGTTAGGCTAAGCATTAAAGTGGCAGAGTAGCCAGAAATTTAGCGGGGAAATCTGGGCCATGACACAGAGAAAAATGGGAGTAATTCCAACCTGGCAATAATCACATTAAATGTGAGTGGAATCCCCAGTACATTACATGAATTGTCAGACTAGATTTTAAAAACATCACTATCTACCTTTATCCTTTCTCTAGGAGTCACACTGTAGATTCAAAGACACAGAAGGTTGACATTAAAAAGACAGAAATATCCCTCCGAAAATAGTAGAAAAATTTTTTGACATGTTTGAAAAGGAAAACAATATATCCAAATTTATAGGATGCAGGTAAAGCAACAACTTGAGGGAATGTATAGCTTTAAATTACTGTATTAGAAAATTAGAAGAGTCTCAAATTAATTCCTTAAACTTCTACCATAATAAATTAGAAAAATACAGACTAAACTGTAATAAAGCTGAAGAAAGCAAATCATAAATATTTTGGTGAACCTTAACAAAATAGAAAACAGAAAAACAATAGAAAAAAATCGATTATGCCAAAAGTTTGTTCATTGTAAAGATTCACAAAATTGGCAGATAATTTTACTGTTGAGAGAACAAATTACCAAAGTTAGGAATAAAAGAGCTTTAAACTATTGCAAGGTGTTATTTAAAGGAACAAAGTTATACCAACGATTTAGATGAAATGAACAGATCCCTGGAAAGGCACAATTTACAAAAAACTGACTCAAGAAGAAATATAAAATCTGAATAGACCTATAAAAAGTAAAAATAAATACATAAATTATTAATTTAAAAAATTACTCCTAAGAAAAGCCTAGGTCCAGAGGGCTTTCCTGGAGTTCTATAAGAACTGGCAAAATCATACTGGTCTTTCACAAAATCTTTCAGATAACAGAGAGGGATGAGACATTTCCCAACACAGTGTACGAGGCCAGTATTACGATCATACCAAAGCCAAAAACGTTACAAAGAAAATAAAAACGAAACTATAGGTCACTAGTCTTCACTAACACCAACATCAAATCCTTACCACGATGTCAGCAAACTAAATCTGGAATATAAAAAATAAGTTTATTCCGTGACTGCGATTTACCTTAAGAATACCAAGTTGATTTGCTATCCACAACTCGCTATAGTCAATAATATAGTATATTGTGTATAGAGTGTAAACAAAGAGACAGCACAATTGTCTCAATCACTGCCTTTAAAAAAGAGACTGAACAAAATCCAACACCCGTTAATTATAAAACTTTTAAGAAACTGGGAATAGAAGGAAGCGCTCTCAGTCTGATAAAGGGCATTCGCAGAAATCCCAAAGCGAACATCATATTTAATAGTCGAAGACTGAGTGCTTTCTCTTAAAGATCAAGGACAAGGCAAAGATGTTGCACTATGCCCCTCTAGTCAACATTGTACTGGAGGGTCTAAGTAGCTCAATAAGGGATTGATAAAAGACATCCAGATTGGAAAGGAATAAATATAACTGTCTTTGTTCACAGATGGCATGATCCTATATGTAAAAGACTCCCAAGGAATCCACACGAACAAAAAGCAAAGCTACTAGAACTAATGAGTTAAATGAATTCAGCAAGCTCACAGGATGGAACAGGCAATAAGTATGTCTATATACTAGCAATGGATTACATTACACTTATTGCTTTAGGATTCTGATGCTTCACTGTTTATAAGTGACCGT
>NW_006430726.1:1503902-1511575 GCF_000325575.1 Pteropus alecto | reverse complement strand
AGGGAGGGAGGGAGGGAGGGGGAAGAGAGTGAAAAAAGGTCCAGCCCCATGTTGCCTGTATTTAAACTCTCCTGTTCTTGCTATTGCAACATATGTCACTCTCCACAGCAAGGTCATCAGGCTGTCAGGGCTGAGTGAAGTTTTACTAATCCAACGTACTCTGCTTTCAGAGGTCCCTGTCAGAAGCATTGGGCTGTGATGGGTGCAGCTGTGTGCTCTTCAGGCAACTGGCTTTTCTTGCTGTTGTCCATGAAGGTCACTGTTATTGTTTACTCATCTGTAGATGTGAGTCAGAGGCACACACTCCATACCTGCTGCTCCTTCCTTGCAAAACTGCCCTCAGATTCACTCTAACTCCCTTCCGATCATCGTGCCCTCTCTGCCCCAAGGCGTGACATCTGACTTGTTTGCAGAGCTCTAAACTCTATCTTGGGTACATTTACTCATGCTTGGAGACTTGCACGCATTTTCCAGATGGGGCTCACTGTCTAGTGAAGTCATCAAGGAAACAAGGGACCGGGAGCACAGTCCCCTTCAGTCAGTGATCAAGCAAGCTAGTGCATGCTTGCAAAGAAGACTGCGCCTCCAACAGCATGGCAGACTGCACTCATCACCGGGCTTCACGGCAGAGAGGAATTCTGTGCTTCCAGCTGGAAGGAAAGACTGTATTCTCCCACAGAATGCTTGGATAATCGAAAGAATTAAGGAAAAATCCATTACTTCACTTGGATGCAGTACTAATTGGAAAGAACCAAACAGCTCACCATCATGAAGCCTAACACCTTACCTTTCTCCTGCAGAGAGGAACATTTGCCTACATAATGAGCCCCTGTGGTCCCTTCATCAACAGTGAGATTGCCCATTCTTCCAAAGAACCCCGTGGGAAGTTCCTGTACCACGTCCGGTAGCTGGTTCCTGATTGAGAACAAGAAAGCCTCCTAATTACGTGGAAATGGAAGACCACTCCGTGGCGGCCCTGGGCTCTGCCTGGCCACCGAGCTCAGGCAGTGGTGTCTGCAATATCACAGAGCGGGTTTCAAAGGTTTGATTCATTAGAGAGAAATCGATCGATCTGAGGTGCTTAGAGTCCAGAACAAAGTTCTGAGGCCATTCCTGCACTGCCACTTCAATAAAAGCACTCCCTTTCCTGAGAGCAAAAAGCACTCGAGGCAGGTGCAGTTACATTTTCTTCGATATTGATAGTCGAGGTCGCACGCCCTCCCTAAAATGAACACTTAGTTCTTCTGCGCTGTTGGTGGGAGTGAGCAAAGCAAAAGACGCTTCCTTTATAGAAGAATTCAGATCGGATTTTCCCTTTTGATAAATCCAGAGTTTCAGATTCTTCCACTCGTCCACCCCTTCATCCGTCTTCCTTGTCTTTATTGACTGTCTCACGTGAGCCACGCTCTGCTAATGGATTGGTCTCACTTTATAGATGAGAAAATAGAGTCTCACAATAATTAAGAACTTATGCGAGCGCCATGTCCAGTAAGTGGGGGAGCTGCTGTTTAAATCCGATTGGTCTTGCTTTGTAGTATAATGTGAAGTCAGGCAGAGTGATACCTCCAGCCTTGTTCTTTTTTCTCAGGATGGCTTTGGCATTTCGGGGTCTTTTGTGCTTCCATACAACTCTGATGATTTTTGTTCTATTTCTTAAAGAAGTGCTGATAGCATTTTGATGGGGATTGCATTAAATCTGTATATTGTTTTAGGTAATAAGGTCAATTTAACTATGATGATTCTTTCAATCCAAGAACACGGAATATCTTTCCATTTCTTTGTGTCTTCTTCAATTTCTTTAAATAGGGTCTTATAGTTTTCATTATGTAGGTCTCTTACATAATGTTAGGTTTATTCCTAGGTATTTTATTATTTTTGTTACAATTGCAAAAGGAATTGTTTTTTTCTATTTCTTTTTCTGACAATTCATTATTAGCATATAGGAACGCTCTGGGTTTTTGAACACTATTGATTTTGTATTCTGAAACTTCACTGTATTTGCTTATTAGTTTTAGTAGTGTTGTAAAGTCTTTAGGGTTTTCTATACAGAGAATCATGCCATCTACAAATAGTGACAGTCTGACTTCTTCATTTCCTATTTGGATGCCTCTTATTTCTTTCTCTTGCCTGATCGTTAACCAATTTCACCATAATAAAAATAAACAAACACATAAATAAATCTGATTTGTCTCACTTTAGAGCCCAAATCCTGGTATGTATGCTGGAAATGCCAAGTTTCAGAGACAGATTGATTGAAATAAATTTTAAAATGGTAAATGGAAAAAAAAAAACATTTAAAAGATGATTCATAGTCCCTTCAAGACACTAACATCACACGGAACATTCTCTTAAATTCTCACCTTCATTCGGCATGTGCCTACAGGACCTGTATTTTTCCACACAGAATTCTACACCTACTACATTATTTGCTTTTTCTGTTGTAAATCCTGTACATATCTCACGTTTTGAACTATTTCTCTCTCCCAGTAAAAATATGTTGCTCCATATAACTGAGCAAAATTTTCTACTTAGACACTATCAACTTGCTGCCCAACCAGATATGAGAAAATTGTGACTTTCCTGGGAAGATAGTTAAACAGAGAAATTTTATGGGAAGGAGTCTGAGCTAAGACTTGCTTTTTATAAACACCTTGCTTATGGTAAGGGGATCTGCAGAGGAATAAAATTAAAATGGTCAATGGTCTGGAGCTGCTGGCTTGACTGGGTTGAGTGCTGTGTGCTCGAGATGCTTGAGAACGATCAGGGCGCTGTCTTCTCTTCTTTGCTTTCATTTATCTCATATGCCAGTGGTTCTCAACCAGGGCTGATTTGGGCTCCAAGAGACATTTAACAATGTCTGGGAACAGCTTTATTGTCACAGCCGAGGAAGGAGGCTTGCTAACAACTTATCAGTAGAGGACAGGGATGCTGACCTATCATGCACAGGACAGCCCCTCATCACCAAATATGGCCCAGTCTATGTTGGTGGTGCTAAAATCGGGGAACCCTGTTCTATATGGATAGTACCTAGAGTCCCCGGTGAGATACTCCCAAGCTTTGTGAGTCAGACTGATAAAGCTAACATGCAACGGACCGAATAAGAAATACGGGAATCCTGCCTTCAGAGGATGAGCATCCCTGAGGGGTAAAGTATAAAGAGTAGGATTTAACAGAACAATCGTGTGACAAGGTCTAAAGCAAGAATATTTCAATAAATTGTATCTAGAGTATCAGCTTTGTAGAGGCCCCAAATAAAGGTGTTCATCCAGGACTTTGCAGAGGATGTTTTGATCCACAATGTCTTTTGTTGGTGGTGGTGGGTTTTTTTGTTTTTTGTTTTTTTTTGGTTCTTTGATGGAACAGCAACTAAATGGTAGATGGATGCAGCTGGGTATCCAGCGCCAGCCATGTTATTTTGTAACTAGCATCTCCCCTCTCCTCTGTTTGAATTCTACCCTCACCAACCTTCTGATTATAGTTTGACTTCTCATCTAGCTCCCCCTATAGGAAGATAATGTACTGACCAAACAGATAAAATTATTCTGGTCTGCTTGGCTATTCTCTCTCCCGTACTGATTTGATGAGCTGACATTTTGATTCCTTTATCAGATAAAACTTTGGGCATTTGGTGTCAGTCAGTTCCATGGGAAGCACTCAAAACCGGAGACCCCAGCCACAGACCACGGCGAACTTGCTAGAATCACATCATCACTGACAGCCGGGCAAACATTATTCCCGGGCATTATCTCTTTCACAGCCTAAAAACAGCAGCAACAGGAATAGCAAAGGGTTGAAAGGAACTAGTGTCATATCTAGCTCTTCCACAGGAGGCTATAAAAAAGAGTGAGCATTTTCCTTGCAACCACTGTATAGCCTCTTACATGAGCTCACTGTATGTACTGCACCACTGCCGTACACGTTAGTGATTTGTCTTTTCATAAGAAGAATGCCTTTTTCGAGGCAGAAAGAAAAGTAAATGTTTCAAAGGGGAAATATGAAAGTAAGATATATATATTTTTTAAGGGTAGAATAAGGAAATGAGGTCTAAGTTGGTCAATCAGCCAAAAGGAGAAGAAAAAAAAAAAATTTCCCCACATGGCAAAGTAAGATCGTGGGAATGCTTTGAGGTAAAGCCAATTCAATTAGTTTCTGCAGCATAACTGTCAGGACCCCAAAACTAGGTGAAATAATGAACTGATTAAAGCCCGTAATTGCAGTTCGATGGAGGAAACCGTTCATCACCAAGATGGCAGCGTTTCCTATGTTCCCGATTGCAGAGAGGAGTCGCCAGCGAAGGCAGGAATTGGGGCCGGATGTGACTCCAAGGAGAACTACAGGCCTCTTAACAATCGAAACTAGCTTGAGAGGGGAGCTTGGTCTTCATCCAGTCGACTTCTGATTTCTGGCTTAACAACTGACATGTAGGCTTCTCTCTCACGCTCTAACCCAAGATCATTTTGAGGATACACTTCTAATTTGATCACTATCAAATTTCCTGGATTTTACCCAAAGCAAACATTAGTCAATGCTCTATGATGTTTTGCAGGGCTTAAATCTCATACAGTTTCTATCTTTGAATCAAGGGTCTGCTTTGTATCAAGGGTCAGTCAATTCATCATGGAAAGGATCAGATAGTGAATATTTTTGGCTTTGGGGGAGTCACACTGTGTCTGTTGCACCTCCTAAACTCAGCTATTGTGTCCCAAAAGCAGTCACAGAAAACATATAAACAACTGAGTGTGGCTGTGTTCCAATATAACTTTCTTTAGAAAAATAGGTGATGGGTCAAATTTGGCTTGGGGGCTGTAATTTGCTGGTCCTCGCTCTGTATACTCAATGGTAATTAAGATAGCATGTAAAGCAAATTAATAAATGCCATGACTTCTTTAATTTTTTGGAAGACATGAGAGTCATTTTGTACTACATAGCATTTTCCTCTGATAGCTGAGAAGATTTTTGGATTTGCCAATAATAAAAGCAGTAATCACCGCAGGAATCCTGGGAGCAAACGGAACATGAATTGCATTAAACAGGCATTGCTTCATTCATTCAATCATTCATTTATTCCTCGTTGGCTCCACAGTGTTTGTTGAGGCCAGGGTATGTGTGCGGCTATCTGTGCTAAGTATTTTCTAGGTTCTGGGGATATGACGGCAAAGAAGAGAAAAATGATTCTTGCTTTTTTTTTTTACAGATTGTATTCTACTACGATGAGACACGTAGTAAACATAAATATATAAGCAAGGCGATTTCGCATTGAGAATGACTACAAAGAAAACAAGACAACGATGTTCGATGGACCAGATACAGGTGGGATGGTGACTACTACAGCTGGAAAGACAGAGAAGGACCCTCCGAGATGATTCTTTCAGCTGAGACCTGAGGATAAACCTGCAAAAGGATTTAGGGAAAGGAAAGGGAGGACATTGGTATGTTCAGAACGCATGGGTGCCGTGAGAATGTTCACAGTAATGTTGATCTATATGTAATGGCAACAGTGTGGGGGGGGGGCGAGGGAGAGAAGGGGAGAGAGGGTGAGAGGGAGGGAGGGAAGGAGGGAAGGAGGGAGAGTGAGAGAGAGGGAGGGAGGGAGAGAGACAGACAGACAGACTGGAGTCAAGTCATGCCTTGGGACCAGGGTGAAGAGTCTGAACGTGATTTCTAATGTGAGCAGAAAGCATTGCATGTGTGCAGGAGGAGATGACATGATCTAACTAGATCCTTTAAAGGGGAGCCGTTACTGGGGTGCGAGAATGGACGACTGCAGGGTTCAGGGGAGACTGGTAACAGGGATGTAAGTTGCATGGTGGTGACTTGCTATGCAGAGTGTCTTGTTCACCCATTTGCATTGTGGGAATTTATTCAGAATTGAGCTCTTGGCGGAAATGTATATTTTAAGCCCTATTCCATTTGAAGAAGTTAATTCTACCAAAAGGACCAAGGTCTGGGTCTACTGAGAGCTGGTGGTTTTGTTCTCTTAAGTCTCTAGTGTTCTATACTAACCTCCTTGATTTAATTGGTTTCTAGTTTAAGGGTCGACCATGTGGCCTACTGGACAAATTAGCTCTTGGATTTCAGAACACAATCTCCAGCATTTTGGTCAGTGAATATACTCTTAATTTGGTGCTAATTTCAAGATTAAAAAAACCAAACAAACCAGGTAATCACCATTTAGCAGTGTAAAATTGATCTCCTGTCTCTCATGTGTTTAAGGGAAATAAGTAGTTGCCTCTGTAAGACACCAGAATAAAATAAATACAGTTTAGGCAAGAAATAAGCTAGCGGCAGCATGTTTCTGCTCAGTGACAGACTCAAAAATAAGAAACTGCTTTTCCTGCCCTTTGTGGGCAGGACCTGGCCCACACGCCTGTCTGAGACAAGATGGGCTTTTCTTGATATGATCCAGACGGCAACTGGATCATACACGTCTGTGAATGAAGCCAGACACAACTCTGATTTCTGCTCCACGCCTGTCTCTTTGCAGGCTGACGTTCCACACCTGTGCTCCCTGCCCAGGTCTCTCCTTCCAGCCAGGTACATCCCCATTCTGAGTGAGGGCCGAGGTGTTCATGCAACAGAAACAGGTGGCAGGTGCCTGTGAGCCAGACACGTCTATAATCTCCTTGTGCCTTCTGGACTAGCCAGTCCCCAGGCCCCAGTGTGTCATGAGCATCAGGCCAGCGAGTCCCACCGACTGCGTGATTTGTAAGATCCGATCATTCCCAGCTCCTAATGGGCAGCTCCAGTCACAGCCCACTTGGTGTCTTTTCATCAGGTGCTCAGTCTCTGCTACATCTCGGTCACAGAGAGGAAACGGCTTTTCACATGGCGGGTAACCCTCTGCCATAGAAGGGCAGATCTTGCTTCAGAACTGCGGGATTTGAGGTGTCGTGCTTGCCTCTGAGTGGTAGGATGGATAAGGTCTGATAACTTCCCCCTGGGCCCAATTCAGAGGAAGGTCCCAGCATGTGGCAGAACACTGCAGACCCCAAACCTCACTGCTGTGACATCTCCCCAGATCTCTACAGAGATTACCTTCCATTCTGGCACGATATGGAAATAAAGGCATGACAGGTGTCTTTGGTGAGCAGGCTTTTAAAGAGTGACGTCCTCTCCAGGACGTCAAAAATATTTGCCATTTCCTACTCTAATGTCTAATCAACACCACATCCTAATATAAGGACAACTGAATGCAATACTATATCCTTTGACACCTACTTGCCTCTCTCATGGTCACCGAGGTCAGGGAGGAGCAGTTTTCCAGCTGTCCTGAGTCTCTTCTCAGCTTCCTGAAGGATTTTGATTCCTTATTATTTCTCAATTTTAGTATCTCCAGATTTTTCCCCTCCACAGAAAGGCCTTCAAATATATCATTTTTTTTTCTAATTATGAAATGACTCTTAAATGGCTCTAGCCATTCCTTTTGCTTGTCTCCTTTCCTTCGCAGCCAAACTTCCAGATAAATGCCCCATGACTGTGCTCCCACCTCCTGATATTTCTTTGGCCTCCATGTCACCTGTAAACTGAATGGACTTTATGAAAGTCTCAATGGCATTAAAGAATCTTGGCACTGGGAACAGCTGGGTGGGTGCAAATGTGTCTTTCCTGGGTCTCCATATCTCGATTCTGCTGTGCATCCCAGCAGGCTGTCCCTCCCCTGCGACTTTCTCTTG
>NW_006430726.1:1501149-1503230 GCF_000325575.1 Pteropus alecto | reverse complement strand
GGTGTCTTTTCATCAGGTGCTCAGTCTCTGCTACATCTCGGTCACAGAGAGGAAACGGCTTTTCACATGGCGGGTAACCCTCTGCCATAGAAGGGCAGATCTTGCTTCAGAACTGCGGGATTTGAGGTGTCGTGCTTGCCTCTGAGTGGTAGGATGGATAAGGTCTGATAACTTCCCCCTGGGCCCAATTCAGAGGAAGGTCCCAGCATGTGGCAGAACACTGCAGACCCCAAACTTCACTGCTGTGACATCTCCCCAGATCTCTACAGAGATTACCTTCCATTCTGGCACGATATGGAAATAAAGGCATGACAGGTGTCTTTGGTGAGCAGGCTTTTAAAGAGTGACGTCCTCTCCAGGACGTCAAAAATATTTGCCATTTCCTACTCTAATGTCTAATCAACACCACACCAGATCTCTACAGAGATTACCTTCCATTCTGGCACATATGTACCTCTCCAGGACATCAAAAATATTTGCCATTTCCTACACTAATGTCTAATCAACACCACGTCCTAATATAAGGACAACTGAATGCAATACTATATCCTTTGACACCTACTTGCCTCTCTCATGGTCACCGAGGTCAGGGAGGAGCAGTTTTCCAGCTGTCCTGAGTCTCCTCTCAGCTTCCTGAAGGATTTTGATTCCTTATTATTTCTCAATTTTAGTATCTCCAGATTTTTCCCCTCCACAGAAAGGCCTTCAAATATATCATTTTTTTTTCTAATTATGAAATGACTCTTAAATGGCTCTAGCCATTCCTTTTGCTTGTCTCCTTTCCTTCGCAGCCAAACTTCCAGATAAATGCCCCATGACTGTGCTCCCACCTCCTCATATTTCTTTGGCCTCCATGTCACCTGTAAACTGAATGGACTTTATGAAAGTCTCAATGGCATTAAAGAATCTTGGCACTGGGAACAGCTGGGTGGGTGCAAATGTGTCTTTCCTGGGTCTCCATATCTCGATTCTGCTGTGCATCCCAGTAGGCTGTCCCTCCCCTGCGACTTTCTCTTGACTTCTGTGACATAATGGAAGGCTCACGTGGTCCTTTTGCCTTTGTGAATGAGACTTCTCAATCCTATTTGTGACTACGCAGAATTTTTCCTCTCTGTCCTAGAGGTGGGTGTTGCCCAGTTCCCAGGCTTTCGTAATGTGTCCCTGTCTTCAATGCCCTTGGAAGATTGATTTTTATGGCTTTGACGAAGACCTCATATTCGTCTCCCTGCCCCATCTTCTTACTGTGTACCTATCTCCTATTTCTGGCCCCAAATAGAAACCGCTTGCATGAACGTGAAATACACGCGTGCCGCACCCGCTCCCATCTCGTTCCCCACAGGTCTGAAACAAACAGCAAACTGACTCACCCCTCCCTTTGCCAAATCAGCCTTTACCAAATTCCTCATCGCTATGAATGTTCTTTTAGCCTTGAAACTCTGAAATCATCCTGGACGACTTCATACTCCTTGCTTCTCTCTCCACGAATTTCACAAAGCTTTAAGATCCCTTATCTCCACCTCTGTCCCACAATCGGTACCCCCGAAACCTTAAGCATAACACTTATCTCCTGGGGGTTTGTCCTTCCTCTTTGCTCCTACTAGTCTTCCTGAAAGTGCCATTAGGTGCCTCCCCTGCCTCGATAGAACTTGCAGTTTCTATTAAAGTGGTGAATCTGACCTTTTAAGTCTTAACCATTTCCTAAATATGAACTCTTTGCCAGAAATAATTGGTCTCTTTAATGTCTATTACACACAGATCTCCCCTCTGACACCTAAATCCTTGCGGTCAGTATATTTTGCAAGGAAGGATACCAACACCACGCTAGAAATTGGGAACGGGTCCTATTAGCTCCTGTTCACAGATCTAGCCCAGTTCACCTAATACTTGTCATTTCATTTACTTACATCGTCCCAGTTCTAAAATTAGACGACTACAACTTGCAATATCTCCTAAATCGTCCGATCGATAAAAATGTCTTGAGTCTCTGCTCAGTGCAAGGTACTGAGATCATTACTTTGGGGAGATTAAAGTAAAAGGAAGTTTCTGAGTCGATTACCTCGCAAAGAAATGTCAGTTATTTA
>NW_006430726.1:1500691-1501104 GCF_000325575.1 Pteropus alecto | reverse complement strand
ATACTGGTGGCCAACTGCCATACAACAAAAAGTCTGGTTCTCTGACTATCGTACATTACGTACACGGGGGTGCAAGAAGGTGAGAGAGAGAAGTCAACCAACATTTGTTTGCAAATTACTACTAAGAGGTAGGCATTCGACATGTTGAATCAAGTAATCTTCACGAGAAAACAATTAGGTATTTTCCACATCTATTTTATCGTGCAGGGAAATAAAGTGCAAAGGCATCAAGTAAAATCCCCAAGAGTTAACTTTTAGAATAAGTCGACAAAAATCGATTGTTTTCCATGGTGAGTGCAGAGATAATGCACAGACAGCTTTTGCCCTGGTGGAATGTAAACAGTAACATGATCATAGAATCGGACGTGGACCAGATTATCCAGATGCCAGAGTCCTAACTCCTATTCTAAGAG
>NW_006430726.1:1492951-1500643 GCF_000325575.1 Pteropus alecto | reverse complement strand
AGTCCCCCTTTTTATTTTTAACCTCCTGGAATATGAGGATTCATCTCCAAGCTCCACTCCAGGGAATGTATTTCTGTGACCCAGACCCTTCCACCGGTGAGCACTTGTGGATATCGGTAGCACATTAATAGCTGATATTCATTTTGAACTTCCTATGGGGATTTGGTCCCTGCCTAGGGACCCCATCCGTCCCCATCAGTCTACAGTATCGGTCTTCCCAGGCCTTGAGCCAGCACAGACGAGGGCAGCTGTCAGGTGAGACAGGGATCGAGACTCAGCTCCACCGCCCTAAGTCTGGAGTCTGTTCATTGGCAGTCAGGGCCCAAGGCCAATCACAGCTGGAAAAGGAGGCTGCGACTCCTTATCTCTCACAGCAGATGCATGGTACGTAGGGCGGGAAAGACACTCCTACCTCAGTCTAGAGCTTTCATTCTCTCTGAGACTAAAGCTCAGTTCTGAATCTCCTGGCCTTTGACTAGCCCTACAGCCTGTTATTAATTATCACCACTACTCCCCATCCCGAATGCTGCTCCTTGTCCAAATACTGGTTGAGAACTTGTTCCAACTGCCAGAGATCTCCTCAGAACAAGGAGCCTGTCACCCATTGACAGGAGAGTTGGGTGAGGACTCCAGAGACTCTCTGTGTAGGCGTGGAAGGGATGTCGGGCAGAGGGGCCACTAGGATAAGGGTCGTCAGTGTTGATCTGCTTTGGAAGACAGCAAAGAGACAAACAACGTTCACGACTCTTTAGAAAAAGGGCATCGACGATAGAACCGCTTCCGTCGAAACATCTCTTCTGGTTCAGAAACGTTTTTAGGACTATCTCCTCAGAGGAGTTTATATCTACTAAAACATTCACATTTACTTTAATTTGTATACATTTAACGATACTTAAGATATTGTCAGCATATTGAGAACGGAGAGGCACACTGTGTGTTGAGCACAGCACGGTAGAGCCTCAGAGCATGGCACCTGAGGTCCCGTCTGGCCCCTGTCGAACTCACCACGCTCCTCCACAGAGGCTGCCCATCTCTGCAGCTTTTCTCATCATCAGTCCTATCCAAAGGTCTCGCGTGCTCAAGGCTGTCTGTAACTCCCGACAATCACATCTTCCGACCAGCTGCCTACTCTGCGTTTTCACTGCCTTGACTTTTTCTGCCTGGAAAGTTCTCATTCATCTTTCAAATCTTGCCTCTCCTAAAAAGAGTTTTACTTTCCTGCCCTCCCCGACCCACCCCCAACAAGCTGCTCCCTGCTTTTTAATCCTTCTGGACTGTTCCATATGGACGTCACTGCGAACATCACAGTCTTCTTACATTCACTTCTTCACATGCTCTGCAACCCCCTAGAATGCCTCGTGTCCAGCCATCGGACACAGTGCCTGGGCTGTGCAGGAACCACGGGTCTGAACAAGTGAGCATGCTGTGCACTTGCAAGGGCACACGAGGGGTGGTTTACAACAGAAGGTGAGTCGGGGGCCGCATTCACATGAGCCGGTCAACTGTGATGGATGAACTTACAAGCCTGAGGCTGTGGGAACCAGCTGTGTGACTTAGGCACGTCTCGCAGTCACCTCTGGCTGCTTTGCTAAGTCCCTGTGCCTGGGTTCCAGCATTCAGGGAACTTCAGGACATCTTGAGGCCCTTGGTGGGGTCTGGACACCAAAGCTTTTTTTTTTTTTTTTTTTTAAGAACTCCCACAGATGATTCCCATGCCAAAGTGAGCATTTTATTCGTCGTTTTAAAGAAGCAGCTTAACAAATCTTGTTCTCTTTGTATATTTTTCTAAGGTGAATTTCGGCTCACTGCCGGACGAAATCGTTCTAAACAGTGTTAGCTTTAAGAAGAGAGCACGATGGGTGTGTGTGTGTGTGTGTGCGCGTGCGCGCGCGTGTGTGTGCGTGTGTTACATATGACACTGTTAGAAAGGAAAGAATTTCGGCCAGATTTCTTTTGGAACTGACTGTGGTATATGGAGAAAAATAGTCAATGTGAACAGATTATCATCCGGTGAGGCTAGAAGTCAGGAGACCTGAGCAGATCTTGGCTCTGCCCATAATTAGCTATTTGCCCTTAGACCTTAGATTCTGAGAACATGTTAAAGTTTATAAAGCATTTTTCCACATGTTGATTGATTTGAGAAGCAAGGCAGACAGCTCCTTTCCCATTTCTTCAGAGTCAAAAAACACAGAGCCTTAAACATGGATATCATCAATCAGTATGAATTAGTACATATGGTAGAGAGAGAATTGACTATATATCAGAAACTCACACTAGATGTTTTCTGTAACTCTTCCCAAACTCAGTGACAGCTCTCACTATGTTAATTTAAGACGACTCACTCAAAATAGTTGTCGCATCTTATATGGCGCTATAACTTTCTTTTTGCCATTGAACTTCTGGTAGGTCTTTCCAGCATTGTGGAGTTGGGGACTGACCTCTCTAAAATCATAGGGGACTAAGAATATCCCATTCCCATTTACTGACAGAAGCGCCATGGATTTAAATATGCAACTATATTTAAATAAAACTGAAGGGGAATTTAGAGAGTTTTTAGTGCGGGACCTAGAAGGGCACAGAAAGCCCGTTAGTACTCAGAGAATATATTTGTCCATCACAGAGAGTCGGTTTTACCTTTAGATTTAAGAAAATGTTACAGGGCCATGAGACAGAAATGTATCTACAGCAAGAACACAGTCACATCTATAGCCTCAGATGCCACTGCTATGGTTATCTCATATCTGAACTTTTCCAGTAGCTTCCCAACTGTTCTCCACATCTTTCATTCTCCTCTGGATTCTCTACAAGAGTTAAAAAACAAAACAAAACAAAACAAAACAAACCAAAACAAAACAAAACAAAACAAAACAAAACCCTCCTCTCTGCTAAAACATGGTCAGGGTTTCCCATAGGACACAAAACAAGCTCCTTGGTGCATCGTAGATGATCTTTATTTAGTTGGCGTTCATGCCCATTCTTCCCCAACACCTCAGCTGACCTTCATACTCTAGACGTACTCAATTACTTCAGCTCCAATGAATGGCCCCAGAATGATCCATATATTTTCATGTTGTCCTCTTGTCTGCTTACATCAAACTTCCTTGGTCCATCCGGGCAGCAGACAATGACCAGTCCCTTCAGATCTGGTTCGTGTGTTGCCTCCTGTGGTACCGTAGACGAGGTTAAGTACTTTCTGTCCTGTGTGTGTCCAAAACCCCTCATTCCCATAAATTACCCCTTCGAGACGGACAGCTCCTTGAGGGGAGGTCCAGGTATCACTAGACTCGATTCTCACCAGTCTCACACTCAGTGTCTAGCAGACACCAGAAGTGCGTTTGTCGATCAAACGAACATTTTAGAGACAAGAGCTGAGGTTTAAGAGTAAGAACACTCCTCCAGCAAAGACAGAACACCAGTGAGGGAAAAACTTCTCCCCTGAGCTGGCCACTCCTGAGCTTCGGTACAGAGAGAAATCTGGACTCTTAAGGATTCTGAGAAATGGGGCTCATTAATCACAGCAACCCTGGAGTCTGAGACGACGTTAGGTCATTTAGCCCTGCCAGGACTATAATATTCTGCACAGTATATTTCCTAGTGTCTTATCCTGTCACACTTTAAATATTCTCAGTAATGGGGCCTTTCAGAGGTACTGATTAATAGGGTTTAAAGAAAGACTGTGAGAGAAAAGCTGCCTGACAAGGAGCCCAGGGAGAGAGATGAGCAACCTCGTGTCCTTGAGTCTAGAAGGTGCAACGGTCATTTCCTACAGGCCGTGTGTGGGAACACGCGAGAAAACATTAGGCTGTGCCGTTACTGAATGACAGACGAGCAGCCCCCGGATGCCTATGACTCGAGCATCCGAGAAGATCATATTACAGCAGTGTCTGCTTCTCTCTCACTCCTCCCTCATTGCAGTAGGACTGAAAACCTACTTCGTCCTAAAGAATAGAAAAGAACAGTTTTTTTGTTGTTGTTGTTTTCTTTTTTTTAAAAAAAAAAACAAAACCTTCGCACTTTCGAACTCATTTAAGAGATACCTGGCTGCCAAACTTCTCACTTCAAGATGGAATGAACCCCAGACTAAATTAACGTGATGTTTAAATGAGCTTACAAAAACCCCCAAACCCTGGAACTCAATGTTTCTGTTCATATATATATTTTGGTTAGAGGGAATTATTTATTTATCTTGTTAAATACCTACTGATCTGACAGAGCCTTGACCAAAGAAAATGCAAAACTCATACCAAGGAACTACGAAGCCAGATTCATCATTACTTGTCCTCTTAGAAGTGTTCCAATCTTTCCTGAACTTCAGCAATTACTCTGAAAATTTGTGGTCTACCAAACTTCCGTAGATTGCTGGGGTCTCTAAAATACTCTCCATTTAAGTCAAATAGGCCTAGGCCTTTAGAAAGTGATCCAGTATGACTAGAAGTTCCCCAAATCCACACATTCTTTCAGTAATTCCAAGGTATTGCTTGATTCTCAGCCACAACTCTTGTGGATTAAGGCAACGTGTCCAGAATGTCGCAAACATGAAGTAGCACCAACAGTTGCTCGTAAGGTAGCACATAGGATTAATGCACCAAATTAGCTAGTTTCTGAGTAAGAATATAAGGGAATGGGGCCAATATCAGACACATACTGATAAGGAGGGAAAAAGAATCTGGTTGTGGAATGGTTCAAGGTATGCGTGTGCCGGGGCAGGAGATGGCTTTTTGAGGTGTTAACTTTTGCCAGAGACTGTTTGGGTTAGAAGGAATCGCCAAAGTCAAAACTCTCGACCTCATATTTTGTCTTGGGAAGACCTTAGAAGTAAAAACTTCCAAGTAACCAGTTCTAAAAGAAGAAAAAAGAAAAGAACAACATGAATTATTTCACTGAATACCCACATTACAATGGAGCATTGTGCCTTTATGAAACGGATCTTAAATTGAATCATGAATCTCACACTCTCTAGCTAGTGACTTCCGGTGAGTTAATGATCTTTCCTAATCCATACGTGTATGAAAATGAAACGAGACAACATATGTAACAAGCCTCTCTTCCTCTGTGTAGCCATAGACAATTTTCTGCATAGAGAAGAGGGATTCATTAAAGAATCCAAAAGGTTACACCTTTGTTCTCCTCATCAGTATCTCACGCAGTGTCTGGCCCCATTGCAGGTGATCAATATTCACTGAATATATTACTGAATAAATTATGCAAAGACAAAGGGAAAATTCATCCATGATTAGTGATGATCAAGGAAAAACAGAGACAACCAAAATCGAAGCCAAGAAGAATTGAGATAATGAAATTATGATTCAGACAATAATGGAATCAACCAATGCGTCAATGGAAAAGAAAGAAGGAAAGAAAAAGGGCAGGAAGAAGCAAATAAAAAACAAACGAGGATAAACGATAGATTTTTCATCTTGGCAGACATGGAAGAGGTCAGCAGCCATCTTCCCATGACTCATTCGGTTCCTATGGGGACTTGATGAAGGCAGAGGGAAGACCAGTGGGATTCAGAGACAAGAACTTGTCCGCTACCTCAGGTCAATGCCATGCTATTAAAATCTTGGCCAACAACTCAGTTTTTTTTTTTTTTTTTTTTTCTGAAAACTGTCGGGTGGAGCCTCGGGCAAGTCCTGCACAGAGAGCAGCATCTTCTCCATGCGGAGACCGGGGGTGTCATGGAGAAGCACATCTGAAATTTTCCCAACTGAGAAAGGCAGAGACTGTCATGTGTCCACTGGTGTTTGGAGGCCTTATATCTCAGGATGGTCATGTCTAAGGTTTAGGGATTGAAAACCCATCGGAAGAAAAGAAGGGAAGAAGCAACTGTTCTCTCGAAGTCATTTTCTTCTTCCATTTAATCCCCTTCTAACCTATAAGGTCGGGATCGTGATCGTGATCGTGTGGAAGATAGATAATATGGAAGCTCCGAAACGCCCTATGGTTTCCCCTGCATTCCACGGCTACTGGGTTGTGGGGCTTCCATTTCCACTGCGATGCCTCTGGCCATAGGTGGGGGCGTGGGAAGCAGACCAGGTATAACATTAGTTTTACTTCTCCTTTATCCGATGTACTTTATAGACAGTTTCTTATTTCACAACCAAAGCCCTCCAAGTCAGATTTTATTTTCCCATGTGATGATAAAACAAATAAATAAATAAATAAATAGTCATTCGGAGAGTTTAACGCACGTATTCAAAGTGAGGGTGCACTTAACAAACGCTGAAAGTTCCAGGTCCTCAAAACTCTCGCTTTTCACCCAAACTGGGACAGTTGGTCACCCTGTCCGTGGCTCCAAAGTCGACACTTTTCACGGTGCCCGGGACTTCCACGGCACACAGACGGCGCTGGCACACCGTGGGGCTTCTTGCCTTGTCGCCGAATTATGGGAGCTTCGAGTCCACTTTTACGAGAAACCAATAACGGCAGCAAAACATAGTTGTTTTCCCCCTTCTCCTCCTTCGGCAGCCATCACGGCCATCCACACGGGCCACCGACAGGAGTTACCCGGTGGGGAGCACATACTGTGTGCCAGGTCCGGCACTCCGTGCTTCATTTGCAAAGTCTCTCTCAGTTCTCCTCCAACAGATCTCTTATTACCAACTCAGAGAAAATGATAAAATGTGCAGGGGACACAGAGATAAAAGGATGTTTGTTGTCAGAGACAGCTGGCCAAGTGCTGATTTTTCCAGACCCTGCCAGCTCATTTGCAAGGCTAACGGGCTCACTTAGTGGGCCCAGCTGTGACTCACGCAGAGCCACACTGGCTGGGCCGCTTTGCCCTGTCTTATTTAAACCCTCGCTCGGCTCTATTTTCGAGTTCAAGAAATTGGGACTCAGGGAGATTTATCAAGGTCCCACAGCCAGGACACATTAGAGCTAGCTATGAGTACATTGATGTGGAATTTTCCTCAGAAAATCCAGAAAACAATTACAAATTCTGAGGGAAAAAACAGACAGAAATTTATCTTCAGAGCCGCCATGTGAAGTCACCCATAAAGAACAATATGTACTATGTAGCCTATAAAAATATAATCGAATATAATCTATGGGTATATAGAATTAATTATAGTATTTATATATTATGGAAATAAGGCATAGAATATATATTAATAAATTATATATAACAGCAGTGAGCACTTATATGTTACTTCACATGCATCAGAGCTGTTATAAGCGCTTTTACAGATAAAGTAACCCAGTTCCCCCTCTCAATAATCTTCCAAGTTAGGTGCTCTTATTCCCGTTTTAAAATAAGCAAGGAGAAGCACAGAGAGGTTGTGTAACTTGCTTAACTTCCCATAACTAGTGAGTATTAGAACCAGCATTTGGACACAGCCAGCTCCAGAGTCCCTTCCTTCAATTATCTCACCATTACGGCACGTAAAACTAAGCTGAGCTATGTCTCTTGAAATTTCCAAGCCCAGAATGTATTTTACATGGTTTTGACGACTTGATTCTTCTTTTAATAGCTTCGGTTTTGCTCAACCACTTCTGAAATGAGCTCTCTCCTTCATTTCTCTCTCCCAGGTCATGTTTCCTGGTCTTGCTGAAAACTTGGGTGCCCTCCCAGCCCGCTCAAGATTGACCTGGTAGGGTCGTCTGGGGTGGTCCAGACTGCGGCTGTGGGTTCCAGTTTGATCCCAGTGACTATGACTACGTTCTTGTCATCTGAGTGAGTCATGGAATACC
>NW_006430726.1:1482222-1492914 GCF_000325575.1 Pteropus alecto | reverse complement strand
CCACACCTCTAGAATCCATCTTTGTATTCCCAGAGGCCTCCCACCCTTCCTCCCAACCTCTAACCCAGAGCCCCGGTCAGCACAGCAGAGGTGCGGGTACGCTGGGCCTTCAGGTCTGATGCATTCTTGCCAGGAAGGAGATCCTGGGAAAGAAGACCCTGAGGTCGATGGAGTTTGAGATGCTGCTGAGCCCTGACTCTGTCGTTCCGGACTGAGGTGACTTTTCCTGCTGCTGTGGGACTGTCAGAAACTAATTAGAACTCCATAGTGTGCAAGGACCCTGGGGAGCCGCAAATGGGTTACAGGGTAAAAGGGTTCGACGTGCTAGGGTTGGTTATGGAATGCCTTTCCCTGACTTTCCTGAGCATTTAGAGAAAATTTAGCATTCTGTTTAGAAGAACAGACATCTTTTCATTGAAAAACGGCATCTACGTGTGTACAGGGCGGGCGGGCATTTCAGAGAAGAGTGAGAAAACCCATGGGCACGTCCCACCAACGCCAAGGGGCCACGTTAGGGCCTTCATTTCTTCCTAACAGCTGAAAATCATCCCAAGGAGTCCCTCGTCGTGTTCCTTGTGAGCACCGTTCCCAGTCTGCTTCCTCACGGGCACACGTCCACGTCACAGCGTCCCCCTCGCCCCTCCGAGCTCCCTGGCTGGCAGGCTCAGCGGAGATTATCGGAGGCTGCGAGGACCGCGCACAAAGGGACTCTCTCCTCGCGCCTTGCGGGCTCTCGTGCAGGCGGGGAGGTGGGCTGAGCACGGGGCTCTGGACGGAAAGGCCAAGGAATGTCCGCAGATCTCTCAGAGGAGCTTCCTGCCCTGCCGCTCACTTAAGTCACCATCCTGGGGGTGAATAAAAACGTCAGCCCCTAGGGCCTATTCGTCTGGTGCTCCTTACAGACATAAAATTCAGTTTGAGAAAAAAGACGAGGCGGGGAACCTGTTCTTTTTTTTTTTTTTCGGAAAAATAATGGTTTGTTAAAATTTGTCATTGGCCCTTGGGTGAGAGAGCTCTGCTCA
Source organism: Pteropus alecto (assembly GCF_000325575.1). NCBI lineage: Eukaryota > Metazoa > Chordata > Mammalia > Chiroptera > Pteropodidae > Pteropus > Pteropus alecto. The sequence goes on along the minus strand of NW_006430726.1, from coordinate 1,491,892 downwards.
GCTCACCAATTATCTCCCGGGCCCAGAAGAAGAACCCTCTAGTCCTGTGCAATCATTTTACCTATTGTGCTCTGAGAGCTGGGCTCTGGGAGTCCCCCCACGCCTTCTCACGGGACCCCGCGCTTTCCCCGACGGCTCCGTCTCAACATTTCCCTTGCTGGCTAATCCAAACATGTCCTGCCTTAGCTTGAAGCCCCTGGCTCGTATCCTATGCCTTCTGGCTGCCCGTGCTGCTCTTCAGTGTGAAGAGTGAGCTTGGAAAACAAGTCTTCCGGGGTGGCTTTGGTTCCGAGATGCTGAGATCCTCTGAGACATTCCTCCCACGTGGGCGTAAAAACGCAGGACCTTGCCTTCCAGCCCTCTCCTTCACGTTCCCCCTCATGTCCCGTTATGCCTTCGCCGGGGACGGCGATGTAGCCACTTTCGTGCAGGAGAGAACAGCAAGACCCATTATTCCAGGTGCGTCTTGGGCCAGAGCCTCGAGAACTGGCATCACCCGTCTTGCAGGTGAGGGTCGCGTGACACTGCCATCGGCACGCAGACGTAGCATTCACGTTTGGCTCCGCTTCCTGCGGTTCTGTGTCTTTCCTGAGGTGGGATTCGTCGTTGCAGTTGTTATGATTTTTGATTTGTTTTTATGACGTTCCTGCCTCCACCGTTGGCTTGATGTGAGAAACCAGCCAAGCGGGAAACGTCGTGCATTAGAAATGGGTCGGAAAGTGCTGTATTACATTCAGATGCTGTCATGAACCACGTGTGTGTTCGCAAACCCGGTTTCTCAATGGTAAGTACTGCCGCTTACCTGGAGTTGTTTTTGAAAGATAATTAACATGAGATATGCCTGAAGCTGGTCACGGAACATGCACTTAACAGATGGCATTCCCTTCTCCCGTTCTCAGATGTACTAATATGTAAATGACTCCCTTCCGAAATTATGGTGATTCTTTTCACTCTCTTAATATTTCTTACTAATTTTAAACACACGAAATTAAGAATACACGGCACTAAATTTTCTGTCCCTTCCCTTTGTCTAAACCTCTCTGTTTTCCACAGTGGGTATTGCTTTCCTAGGACCTGGCTTCTTTCATGCCACTTTGTCTGAGATGTCTTCGATCAGTGGACTGACAGACGTGTTACGAACACTAGGCCAGACTCTTTCTCTATGCCAGCATTCCTCGACTGTAGCACTAATGACATCTTGGACCAGATAGTTCTTGGTTGTTGGGGGCTGCCTCGTGTATTATAAGATGTTTAGTATTATCCCTCGCCTGTATCTACGAGATGCTAGTAGCACCACCCTCCCTACTTAGCTGTGACAACCCAAAATGTCCTTACACACTGCCAAGTGTCTCCTGGAGAGCACAATTACCCCTGGTTGAGATCCACTGCCCTATGCACTTCTCATTCTCTTCCCTTCAAGACTTTTAGGGTAAATTTGCTCCATGCCAAGAAGCAGAAGCAATACTACTGTATCGTTTCATAAGGTCCAAATAGCCAAAAGATCAGAGAAAACTCAAAGGAGAGATGCCAGTGGTCTGACACGCTTCAAATGGAACACCTGTGAGAAGCTAGAATTTCCTCTAACCTTTTCTGCAACGAATAAGGATACATATTAATCGATATATATGTTAGCGCTACATATGTTGCCTATGATGTTAACCGAATCTAAATTTCTCACCTTCATATTATCCCTTCACTTGGTTGGAATTTCCTACAAACCAAATAAAAAAGAAAACTCACTTCCCTAGGGAAATTTGCCATAATTTTGGAGGGACAGTTAATAATACTACAAACAACTGGTCCAATACTACGACAAGCTCCTTACCCATCTTATATTATCAAAACCTTACCATAGCCTGTGCTGAGTGCTTTGTTATATCTTTTTTAGAAGTGAAGAAAGGTTAAGGGGCAATTGCCATGCATCATAATTAGTGAGTGACTGAGTCACAATTTAAACTCAGGTCTGGCTGGCCACACACACACTGAACTCACCCCATGATTATATTCATACACAATATTGAGATAATCTCCTTATTTTCCTGTCCCTTCCATTACACTATGAGCACACTGAGGCCGGGAACCATATACATACATTTCTGGTTCCTACGTTAAAGAAACTGAATCTCTTGATTTGTTTGTTTACATGTGCTAAGCTGACGTATTGAGTGCTAAGCCTATGTGAGACTTAAGAAAAAGCAGGTGTCTATCACCACACCGGGTTCTCTAACATCGAAACACGGTTCTACTTTGCGATTTAAAGAAAAGATGCAGCAGACCTATGGCCGGAAAGTGCAACAGGCAACAGGTGTTTAGTGAGTTCCCGCCGAGTGCCAGGCTCCGTGCTGGGAACTGAGACACAATGGTGAAGTAGCAGACACAGCCTCTGCCACCACGAATTTCTGTTTATTGAAAGATTTGAAAAACTCATTAGAAAAGCATCTGGTCCATTTGAGAATGGGAGGAGTAGCCCCAAGTCTAAAGTGATTGGAGGTTTGAGCTAGTGAGTTGAACTCGAAAAAAGCCACTGGTTGTGTGCATGGGATAGTGAGGAGACCCACAAACTTAGTATTCTTCCACAATCGCAAAAAAGACCGTGGCAAATTTAAATCCCTCGCTATCATCGACAGTGTTTTCAGGGTTTATTCCCACCATCTCGGGCTGTTTAATCTCCAAGGGAAATAGTTTAATTCTTCTGAAGCTTAACAGCATCCATGAGTTGCTGACAGGGCGTAAACATGTCTCATTTCCAGCACTGACTGACCAGATTCTGAGTCCCATTCCCTTCAAGTCTCAAGACTCTCCAGGTGTCCCCGTGGCCCCTCTGCAGAGGTCCCGCATAGCAACGGCAGCAGAGATCTTTCTACTTACTGGTTCTTGTATCCAGAGCATGTCAACTACCTGGGTCATAAATCCATCAAATCTGCCTGTGACATGGATTGATAGAGACTTTAAATCTCTGCTGTGATGCAGAGACCTCCACGATGAAAAGCTAAAAAAAAAATTAGGTAGATAGAGACAGGTACATGCCAGACGTGCTTGGGAACTTAGTACCTTCCATCTTGAGGGTTGTCAGAAGTGAGAAATTCCTTACAAAGGAAAAGCATGATATCACATGCATGGGGACTGGTGTCTGCAGGCAGATCGAATAAACTAGAAATGGCCAGGGCAGCCTCAGATTCAGAAAAGCAGGGCACGCGATCATCTGTGAGGGTTGCATTGGGCTTTTGCATCTGTTGATATCACCAAAGGGAAGTTATTAATGGTTTTAAGCTAAGAAAAAAAAAAAAAATGCTTGAGTTCTTTTCTGCTTCTCCCCATTTTTCCAAGGAAGAGTTTTGCTCCTGGAGAGCATCAGAAGAGGAACTTAACTTCTAAAACGACAGGCACCCCAGTGATAGCTACTAAAGGAAGCAGCGGTCTTTGAAGCTGAGAGCTGGCGAATGTAAGCGTCATTTTCAGGAAAGGCCCCGAGGAGGCATTACACGCGCAAGTCTCAGGTTTTGTTTTTGGCTGAAGACATACGTGGACCAAGGAGAGAAATCTATTTCACACTCAATTGTCCTCTATGGGAGAAATCTGCTAAAAAAAAAAAAAAGTTTCCCAGCACAAATCTTTATTATTTCACTTATCTCACCTCATAAAATATTACCCCGTATAACCTGATTCGGTTATGTCTTCAGTCAGATAATTTCGTTCTCTCTCTCTGGCCTTCCTCCCATCATTCCCTTATATTGCATTCCACTTCTGCCTTTGTACGTCACTTTTTTTTTTCCTTTTCTTTTTTACAATCAGCCAGGGAACTGTAGAGCAAATATTTTGAAATGGGGTAGACAGCATGCCCAAAATGCTTTGAAACAAACTTGCCAGGTGGTGGTTGCTAACATATGACTCCTGCTTAAAACTGGCACAGCGTGCCAAATTCAATTTTTAAATTACGTCTCACAAAAAAAAAAAAAAAAATCCCCTAAACGCATAAAAGGCCAGTTTTCTAAGCCGAACTTTTAAACTAGGTATGTGGAGTGAGAACAGGATAACTGGAAATATATGAGGGAAAGTATCGCATAACAAATAAAATGATGGGAGGGGCGTTTCCGGGTTCCAGATTTTAGGTTTGGCTCTGCCTTAGAAGCTAATCTCTTGTCTTTAGGGCAGACTATTTGTAAGGATATAGAAAGGACAGAAAGATCAAACAAATGTAAGTTTAATAACCCTTGATGCAAACGGTACGTCAATCAATTCAAGAGTCTTTACACAGTTTCAAATCTTTTGTAGTTCTGTGGCATACTTTTTGCCACGGAAGGTCCATAAGAATATCTCGACATAATCTCTGTGAATAAAATGTGCCTATTAATTACCAGGATCCATGACAAAAACAGTAATATCCTATCAAATGAGATCATTCCAATTATTTCATGGTGGTGCCGGTACTTGCTAAAGAGAACGTGTCCATCAGATGCAGACTGGCAAACAAGCATGATATTAGCTACTCTCTGACAAGATATAAGAAAAATGAAAAGTTGCTGGATGCTCTCAAAAGGAATGCACTGTTCTAAGAAGCCCACATTCCGGAGTGTATTAAGCTGCATTTTATACCTGGGTAATTATATGGGTATTTTCCTGTTCTTCACTGTAACCTTAATTTTCTGATCCACACACTGCCAGTTACATGGTAATTAATCTTTGAACTTTTTGATGACTTCAAGTATTATTAAGCTGTAATTTGCAGAACCATTTCATTACGGGGTAATGATTAGTTTTTTATGCAATTCCCTAGCACTTTTCAGCTAAGAATTTCAAAATGACTTACAGATTCAAGATGAAGTTGTTGGGGCTTCATTTCTCTTTTATTTTGTTCCAGAGTCAACAAACAAGTGAAGGTCAAAGTACTTCATGTGTTTTCCCATCTGCCTGGCACTTACAGGATTCCCCTAATACAAGAATTCTGTTACTTAGCTAATTCAGCCCCAACATCAGAACACTCCCTCCCTTTAAAAAAAAAAAAAAAATTAAATCGGCTGCTCTGAAATAAGTAAAAGGATGAAGAAATCAGTGTTCGTGGAATGACGAAGAATATGAACTAACGTGCTGTAGTGAGAACGTGATGTTACCTGCTACGTAATTGCTGTCGTCTGGATGAGTCTCGTAACGGCTACCCCTTTCCCTCACCCTCTGGACTGGCCACGTCTGTGTGGTCGTGCATTTTTGCAGAAATTGGAGATAGGTTTTTAAATATAAGGGGGGGCGGGAAAAACCACTAAGAACTTATGCCCATAACAAAAGGCCCTTCCAAGTTATAACGACGTTTGGATCTAAACAAAAGAAACCAGAGATGACCTTTCAACTAGATCGGGCTCTGAATCCAGGTTCTGGCTACCAGCTCCCATCTGAACGCTGAATGCTAGCACAACACTCGGTATAGAAGAAAGATGGTCCCCAAAGAAAGATTTATCTCTGATAAATGCATTTATTTTACTTTACCCCCGGGTCCCAAATGAAGGTTGCCAAGCAAAGGAGCTTCTACCCCAACTTCTCAGAACTCAGCAGAGTCTCCTCGTTCAGGAGATTTACTTAAATCAACCCTCAGAAGAACAAAAGGACAAACAAAATAACCTCCACCAACAACAGCTGAATATCTGGTCTCCTACACTGCTGTTTCTCCCATCCCTCCGATACGTGTGAGACACTGGGCTTCACAGCTCAGAGATTTAAGTGCTCGCCTTGGGTGCCTAGAGGCACTGCCTACCGTACACGTGGTATAAACAGGACAAGTTACTTAAATTGTCTATCCTTCAGTTTTTCAAGGGTTAAACTAGAATAAATGATATTTATCTCATGTGGTTGTTATGGAAAGTGTCTGACTTATTGCAACTACAAAGTCGTGGTCCATTCAACAGGCAGTAGCCAATCTGAGTGGCCAAAGGAACCGGGTCCTCTTGGTTCAAATTTCCAAAAATGTCCAGAGAGTGGGAATTCTCCCGGGATGAAGCCAAAGACTGTTTGGGTGTCCCGTGTAATTGGCGTATGCGGTCTTTAAGGTGTAATGCGGGTCTTATAAACATTCAGAGGCTGACTCAGTGACCTCTGTTCCGACACTCTGGTAGCATGTATGCCAGGTGACTTAATGCTGAAAAGCTGAAGTGTAAATATCCCAGACACTTTTTGTGCTCAGGATCCCAGGGATAATCTGGCTTCCAACGAGCAAACACTGTCACCTAGGACTTTGAAGGCAGGGGACATGGTAAGGCAGTGGCTGTCTGGTTCCTCCAGCAAGTATGTGGTTTAAGCAGGGTGTGTGTGTGTGTGTGTGTTCCACATCTTTGTCCATTCATCCATTGATAGGTTGTTTCCATATTTTGGCGATCATGAATAATATTAAGTAACAGTCTCGGTAAGAGGCCAGGCATTTCTCCTGGCTGCATTGTTTATGGCTGGGTAGCACCTAAACTTAGTGATGCAGACCTCCAAGAATTTCTGTGTAATAACTAATTGCCTCTGATAAATCGCTTTCTGCTTAAACTAAAATGCTGACCGATTCTTTAACAACAGTGTCATCTGACAAGAGGTCATAGAAAAAAAAAAAAAGAAGCTTTGCCTCACATCCAACCTCGGCTCTTATCCTGAGCCCTCCAACTCCAGTGGCTGGCTTCTTCCCATGACAGGTTGGTCTATGTTCATCTCAATCCATTTTGCTGATGGATCTTTTATATAACTCTTCTTATATACGTTGTAAAACTCTACCATCAAGGTCCTTGCCTCTAAAAATGCATGTGTGTGTGTGTGTGTGTGTGTGTGTGTGTGCGCGCGCGCGCACGCGTGTGTGTGTGTGTTTTCCTAGCAGACGCTCTGCCATAGAAATATTGAAAAGGGACCTCTCTGTCCTGACCCATCTCAGTTGTGATTAGCTGGATGGATCACTCAGTAACCTGAGATGGTTGAGACAAAGGGAGAGATCAATAAGAAGGGAACTGTTAGTAAATTGAAATTGCCTAGTGCATTTTTTATTCATCAGAGTGGGTGAGTTGAGATGCCTGCAGGGTGACAGGTCTCTGGCACATAATAGACCAAGGAGGAAAAGGAAAGAGGGGGCATTTCTGCTAGTTTTTGAAGTGTCTCTGCTTTTCCATTCCATTCTTAGAGCTTCAAGGCATTCAGACTCCTGTTGGCCATGCCTGATTGGGATATGAAAGGCGGCGTCCTGCCATCCTGGAGCAGCCTGCAGACAGTGAGCGCTGGTGTGTGTAGCCCCATAACGCCAGTTTAACTGAAGCTCTCATGATGTGAGGATACAGTCTTTGGAGAGTCATATAGGAAATACCATTTAATGAGATCTGCCGCATGCTGGCACTCGGCTAGGTGATACAAAGAACCCATCCTAATCTTCCAACAACCTGCAAGGTACTTCACAGGTGAGGAAATTCATAGTTGAGTGACTTCTACCTGTATGCACATCCCAAGAGTTGTTTGTTTGAACATGGGGTTGTCTGATGACCAGAGTTTGTCTTCTGATCACAGCTAACTCTGCTCGCACGACGGATTCACATTTATGGGCACTAGGAGTTACTATTTGTAGTGAGAAAGCACTCGAAAGCTCTTTCCTCCTGACCCATAAATAGGGCTTGAAAACTTTTCTCTGTAAAGAGCCAGGTAATGAATATTTTAGGCTTCGTGGACCATATAGTCTCTGATGCAATGAATTCACTCAGCCTTGTGGCAAAGAAACACCTTATAAATAAATGGGTATGGCTGTGCTCCAATAAAACTTTATTTACAAAAAAAAAAGGGGCAAAGGATGAATTTTGCCCTTGAGCTATACAGTTTGCTGAGCACTGATTGCTGTTAAACTGGTCAAAGGCTTTCAGTGTTGCATAAGCTGCTGAGTGGTACGAACCAGAATGACTCTCCAGCTCTGAAGCCATAGCGAAACCTTTGGCCATTCTTAAAGATTCCTGTCATGTCCTAGGTACGGGTCTCAGGTGGCCATCGGCATTTCGGATGGTGCACACGAGAGGCAAGCAATACAGTTTCATCTTTGAACTTTGCACTTATCTGATGCTGAAGCAGATGGAGACCAATAACTTCGAGTGGTCAGAGAGCTCACTCTTGAGCTTTATGGAGCTTAGAGATGATCCATTATGACAGGAATGAAAGGGCAGAGGGCACTGTGCTCAAAGTCTGGTGGCATTTAACTTTCTGAGGCATGAAATGTCCAGTCAGCCAACTTGTCTCTTCACTCTCCCCACTGTGAGGCGGAATAAACGTGGCCTCGTGGACGAGAAAGAACGAGAAAGTCCTTATGCTAGCAGTCTCTTTTTCTGTGTGACCTTGGGCAACTCACTTCATTCCCTAAGAGCACAGGCACCTTAACTGGGAGATGAGAACCCCAATGGACGCCCCTCGGAGTTAACGTGACAATTCAGTTGTTTAACACATAGAAGAGGGATACTGTACAGTGCTGGGCACAAGGTGGCATGTGACATTTTCTTAATCCCATGAAACGGAGGGGCCATATCCTCGGGAAAGTGGTCTACTGCTTCCTTCCTATGTGCCACTGTAAGTCCAGGAAGAAAGCAGGCAGCCCAGTGGTCAGAGGCCGGTGCTGGGGGCAGGGTTGAGGAAGACAGTGCCCTTTGCATGGGAAAGCTGAGCTTCCCAACATGACACTGGAGCTAGCAGAGTCATGCTCCTCCGTCCAAGTGACGGGAGCCCCAGGGAATGTTCGGGAAGGCTTCATCTCCAGAATGAGCATCTCTGAAGGCACCACAAAACTTCAGGACCTCTCCGAAAGCCCAGAAGGCTTTAAAAAGGATGGGCTGTCAGATATCATAAGGGGGCTCCCCCAATCAACCTTCTTCCACACAATGATCAGTGTCCTCCTATTTCTCATTTTCATCACCCCGCGATGCAGGCAACAGCAGGGGGTCGATGATCTGACAATTAAAGCTGAGGATTCCCAGTGCAGCCCTCAGAGCTACGGAGACGAAATTTCAAATTTTGATAAGCCACCTCCATCAGCTGACCGTCAGCAGATGGCCCTCAGCACCAGGTCCTGAAGCTGACTGATTGTCCCTAGGGTGTGGAGTCCACCAAGTTTCCTCCGGTGGCAATTTTCCTGCTTTTTGGCAGTGGCTGGTCTACAGGTGGGAACTTTCTGTGATGAGATTACACAGCTCGTCCTGTTCGCTTTGGGACTCTATCTAGAAAACTCATGAAACTACAAAACTAGCCACTCAATCGCCTGTGTACAGCCTCGTGTTTGGGACTGGACGACTAACACTACTACCCCACATTCGGAGACTCGGGGGTGGGGAGAAAGCAAAGTATTCCTACTACGCGGGAAAATCATCAGGTGTATGTCTAAGAGCTGCCCTGTTTCAGAAAATCACTGAATATGAGACGAGACGGCACTGAAAAATTCTTAATCTTTTAGCAGGAAATGAAATGGGACCTCTCTTGCAGAGCTAATCTTTTTAGTAAACCTAGTTAACTTTTCCTCCTTCTTTTCTTTGGAAGAAAGCTCTCCCTCAAATCCTGATAATTGCCCTGGCGACTCAGGTCCTCTGGCTATTGATAAGGGTCATCAGCTCATTGTTAAGCAGAAATGGTGTTAAGCCAGGCAGGGCCCTTAGAGTCTGGGGGGAGAGGGGACTTGAAGCCAAAGGTCTTTCTTTTT
>NW_006430726.1:1469627-1482068 GCF_000325575.1 Pteropus alecto | reverse complement strand
AGAGCTCCATGAAGCCCCGGTAGGCAGGGACTGTGACCATTCTCAGCAAGAAGCAGATACAGAAGAGACCTCCCATCCCTCAACATCCATACTAATAAAATAAGGGGGTTCATGGCTCTTAGAAAAGAGGTAGGCAGGAAAGTTAGTTAGGGGGTTTTGGGTCTGCCTGCAAAGACACTGAGGTCATCCTATCCTATCCTTCAAGCAAGCTAGAGGGCATTTTTTAACTCATGAAGAAACCAGTAGGCAGAGATTTAGGTACCAGTATAAGCCAGTCACTCGCACCCGTGCAATGACGATCTCAACAACCTTCAACTCACCCGAGTCTCATTATACCATCATTATAATATGATGCATATGCCCGGAAGTTCATCAATATCATTATAACAGACTGAATTCTGGGAACGAACATGCGCAGAAGGCAAAATGATGAATCACTGAGGCCTGTCAGTCTTAGTTGTCAATCAAGGAAGCCCACTCCTCTGAGAAAAATAACCACCCAGAGCAAAAGGATCAAAACTCTGAAGCCTTTGTGACCAGGTTTAAGTCGACTTTCCTTTCTAATAAAACCTTTCTTTTCTACTGTATTTCAGTGTCTTGCTCAATTCTTCGTTCGAGACATCAAGAACCTGGACGACGCGCCGGGAGAGGACCCCGCTCTCCGGGAACAAATATGGGGTTAGAAGAAAGTATACCAATGTGGAAGTAGTAATTTTTTCCCCCATTGCGATAAAATTCACAAAACGTAAAATTCATCACCTTAACCCCTTTAAAGTGTACAATTAAGTTGCTTTTAGTCCCTTCATAATATTGTGCAGCCATCGTCATGATCTCATTCCAGAAGAGCACCCCAAAAAGCGACTCCGTCCCATTAAGCAGCCCCTCTCCACAGGAACCTGGCCGTCCCCATAATGAAGAGATCTCCAAACACCCTTTGCACAATAAAAGTCTCTTTTTCTCTCCTTCCCTCTCTCCACCCTTCCCAGTCCCCTGTGACATTAACAAGCCCTGGGAGCTCCTTTCCTGTGGTTAAGTCACCCGAATGCCTTCAGGACACAGCATCTACAGCTCTTCCTCCTGGAGGAACTGGCAGTGCTTTGTGATTAGAAAATGATGGCTGAGTGCAAATCGCAGCTGTGTGTACCTCCTTTGGAAGGGCTTGCATCCCCTGGGGCGAGAATTAAGTAATGAGAAGGCATCAGTACCTTCAGGAAAACAACAACAAAAACACCCTGATCTTTAAATAATGCCTCACCTTAAGAAATCGGATGACAGAGGAAGCGAACGTAGTGAGAATCAGGAATAATGGTGTGTTTCTGATTGAGAGGTAGGGTGTCTATTTTCATCACCAGAGATTATTTAAATGATCGGAGCCATTTAAGCAGAACTAAAGAGGCATGGAGAGAGATTTCAGAGCTAGCTCCAGGGGAGGGTGACATGTCCTATGCCCCCCACCAAGCATTCTTTCCCTGGTCAAGTAAATATTTCTACACTTTCAAAAACAAAGGGGGTTTCTAAGATGTAGGAAGGCTGCTAACACTTGCCATCACTGGAGTGAGTGGTCTTGAGAAATTCTCTGGAAATTCTGGTGAAACGGGCTGGACTGCAGTTTCGCATAGAGCCGGATGGTTGGCCGGGAGGTGTAATTTAAAAGCTCACTGCTTGCTCCCCTCAGCTTTCCAAGAGGGTGGAGTCGGTCTGTTTGTATTCGCCTGACTGTCTCCAACAATGGCATCATCTATAAACCTGCGTGAAATATTCGGCCAAGAAAATTTAAACAACCCAGCAGCACATAGCAAAGCCAAAGCAGAAGTTTCAGTGTTGGGAAGTGGGCAGAGATTTGCCTTAGATAATTCTTACCAAACCCTCTTCCCCCTAGTTGAAAAGTCAGAATCTGAGTTCTGTTACATTTATGTCCCTGGGAGAAAATCCTCCTTTTGTTGGATCACTCAATGGTTTCTGCCTAAAGATGGAGTTTACAGAATCTCCAGGAACAGAGATTAAGACACACCAGCATAGAGGCAATTGGGCTGAGCCCAGGAGTTAGGAAAAGCTGCATTGGGGTGGCCTGTATGGGCTGGTTTCTGACTCTAATCACATAGATGAGTGGACTGAGATGCTGAATCTCAGACTTCACCATAGCATATTTATTCTCCTAATCCCTGTCCACATTATTTCCTCTAGCTAGAAGGTTCTGAAGCCCAGTCTCCATCCTTCCAGATTTTGCCTGGTACAACTTCCTCTGCAAATCCTGCCCTTCGACCTCAAAGCCTCTTGCCTGCCAGAAGATTCCATTACCCCCTTTTCAGTGACTTCTGTTTACCCATGAACCCCAAGCTCATTCTCGCCTTTCGGACTTGTGCTTACTCTTTTCTCTGCATGGAAAAGTCTCCTTCCACATTTCATATGGCTAACCCCTTCCTATAACAGACCTCTCAGCTCAGACTTTTGCTTCTCTGGTTATCCAAGCAGAAGGAGACCCACTCTTTGATACTTCCCATCATGTTATCCTTTTAAAAATACGTTGGGCACGTCATTTATCATTGTCTGAATTATCTTGCTTAGGACCTTATGTATTTAATGATGACTTGTTCAGGGAAGTGACTTTATTTGCTGCTTGCTTAATGATCACTTCAATACACTTAAAATACGTGTTCCAGTTCTTGCCTCTTTCATTCACTGCTGGATCCCAACTCCCCATAGTCAACACTCAATAAGTATTTCACAAACGAAGAAATCGGTGGCTCCAATGTTATCCAGTCTTCAGCTCTACGAAGGCTCTCGTCACACCATCTAAACAATGGCTGCTTGGCAGGTGAGTCTCTCTGACGATGTCTGTGTCCCCTTCACATTCTGTACATAGTGTGTGTATAACACTCGCAACCTGGTACACCGCCTGGCACATAGTAGGTGTTTCTTAAGTGTTTGCTGAATAAAGTAATAACCGAGTTACTTATTCTTCCCTTGATTCATCTTTGGTTTCATCGCGATAGGGCTGCCGATCCCACAGACGAGAAACCTAAGCAAGCATCTAGGTTCTTCCAAGTGCTCAGTCTCATGAGAGGGCTGGGCTGCTTCACACCCCATAACTTTTGGACCTTTTCACTCTGACCTTAATAACTCACTGCTATTTCCCATTCCTACACCGCCCCTGTGGTCCAAAAGTTTGCTTCAAGGAGGTGATCCCCAAAAAGATACTCCACAGTCTAAGGGGTATTTTCTATGCAACTAACCAGCAAGGATTAGTGTCCAGATATGTAAAGGACTCCTTGACGTCAACATTAAAAAAAGGAAAAAAAAATCAAAAGAGACATAGGTCTAAGATACTGACAGGAAATTCTTGGAAGAGAAAACCTGAATGGCTCAACCTCAGCAGTAAGCAAAAAAAAAAAAAGAAAAAAAAGGCAAACTAAAGCCACAATCAGAGAACGTCAATCAAATATTCAATTGGTAGAAATGAAAACGACACAGAATATCAGTATTGACAGAGAGGTGGAACACTGAGGACCTGCATACCCTTGGTGGGGGCGTAAATTGGCACCATCCTTGGAGACCAACTTAGGGACCTCCAGAAAGTGCACGTACATTATGGCCCAAGCATCTCCATTCTTGGAGAAAGCACAGTACAGGAGGCAGGAGACACACGCAAGAGTGTTCAATGTGGCCTAGTGTGTACCAACAAACGGATAAATCGTGATGTGTTTAGACAAGGCAATTAAATGGCTGGATCTACACACATGAATGGATGTGTAGTCATTGCAAAAAATATACGCTGCATGAAAATGAAAGTTGGGTACATAAAGCGTGACAATTATATGAGTTAAAATGTGATTTAAAAATCATATAAATGTGGTTTATGAATACACAACGGAAGTAGTAAAGGTGTAAGACAGGCCTTGGAACGGTAAGAGGTAAATTCAATAACGTGGTTACCTTAGCTGGTAAACAGGAAGATGCATTATGACAGGCATAGAGAGGGCAGTTCATTTTATTTATAATATTTTATTGTTCAAGCTTTATAGGAAGTTCATGTGTGCCTGTTGTATTTTTCTCTATATATTTTATAAGGCCTAAATATATTATTAAAAATCATCAGACTTAAACTCACAGGTACAGAGAATGGATCTGATGGTTGCCTGAGGGGCAGGGGGCTGAGGGCTGGATGACACGGGGGAGGGGATTGAGAAGCACAAACTTGCAGTTATAAGTCACGGGGATCTAATATGCAGCATGGGAAATACAGTCGATAATTTTATAACTAGACACAGTGACAGTGGTTCCTAGACTTACTGTGGTGGTCACTTCGTAAGGTATATAAGTGTTGAATCGTTGTATCGTACACCTAAAACCAGTATAATACTGGATGTCAACTATATTTTTAAAATAAAAATTAAATTAAAAGTCATTGTGCCTGCTGACCTTTGTGCCCATTACCCACTGGTACAGAGGTCTTGGTCAGAGACTAAGGGATTCAGCCATGTGCCTGGCTCTGTTCTTTTCCCACCACCAGTGTGGACACGCCCTCCTTCATGCAACACCCAGAAGAGGACAGGTCTGTGGGGTTCCGTGTCCGGCCATCCTCGTCCTACAACTCAAAGTCTCTGGCTGCCGTAAGCTTCCAGAACCAAGGCTTTGACTCAGAGGCAAGTCCCAGAAGAACCAGTAATAACCGTCCAAGAAAATCCAGAGAAGCACAGAGTCTCTGAAGAGAAGCTGAACCCCGCCACAAGCATCTACCCAGCGGTGTTTGTGCACAAACCACTCGACCCTCCTGTAGCTTAGATCCTGAGGCACCGATGCTAGCGGGGAACATAAAAGCATCTCCCATCTCCAATCAGTCTCTAACCCACTCCTGATGGACTCGGGCTAGACCTACTGAAGACCACGGTATTCCAGAATACTCCATGGGCCAAGGCACACTGACTAACTGGACTCCAAGGTTAATTCTATAAAGCACCAGAAATCAGTTACCTTTGAAATCAGTTACCTTTGTAATAGTGGGGACATTTATAAGGAAAGTCAACGTTCTTTTAAGCGCTGTAATGATCTCGAATCAAAATCCAGTATAGTAGTCTTTCAATGAAAACATCTAGGTTACTTTGCAAAAAAGCAGAATCCTGAACTCTGAGGCAACCAGAGTAAAATCTCTAAGGCTGGAACCTGGGATTCTGCATTTAGACCAAGCTTCTTGGGGTTTGGAGGGAGTATTCACAGTAAGATCTGAAAAGCATTGGAGAAGTGAATGTACTCTGCCAAGCCGAAATAAATGCTGGCTATTATTTCTGGAATTTGCATAACCGCATCTCCTTTCGCACTTAACTAGTTCACAAAGCAAATTAACTTTCTGGCCATATTTTTCCTGAATTCCGTCAGCAGGTTGCCTCTGTGGGGAACAATCCTCTCTGTGCCCCAACATTATTAATATGATTATTAATATTTAACATGGTACTAGGAACTTATAACTGCCAGCTCTGTCCTAAACACTTGATATATGTTGTCTATGGCAGCTGTTCTTATTAGTCACAAGTTACAGATGGGAAGCTGAGGTTACAGACTGTGCAAAAGTGCACAGCAAGTAAATATTGAGTCAGAGATTTAAATTTATGTCACTCCGATCTCAAAATCTATGCTCCTATCTCAACTGCAACACTGTCCCTGTCCTAAATCAGAACTCTGATTTTCTTAGTGCCCGCAGAACCTCACAGTGAATTCCTCTAATGTCATTTTTAGCTTAAAAAAAAAAAATACTCAGCTTTATTGAGGTATAATTAATAAAAATTATATATCTTAAAGGTATACCACATGTTTTGTTGTATGTGTACATTATGATTACCACAATCTAGCTAATTAGCATATCTATCAAGTCGCATGCTTTTTTTCTGCGAGTGTTGAGAACACTTAAAATCTACTCTCTCAGAGACTTTCAAGTATATAATACAGTATTATTAGCTATCGCACCATGCTCTATATTAAATCTCCAGCACTTATTCAACCTGTGTAACTGAAGCTTCTACATTAAATCTCCAGCACTTATTCAACCTGTGTAACTGAAACCCTTTGACCATCATCTCCCCATTTCCCGTCTAATGAAATTTAAAACAGAGATGCTAAAAAGCTGATGGCAGGGATTCTGGCCCTGTGGCCCGCCTGCCGTGCACGGATGACAGTCTGGTGCACACAGACAGCACACCCTTGCTGGTCACAGGTGGAATTCCTCCACCCCGAAAGGGAAAGAAAAGGCAAAAATAAACAGGAAGTTTGTTTCGCGGGATGGAATTCGTTTCTAGAGGGCTTTGCACTGTAGCTGATTGACAGGAGCACAAAGCAGGTGGAAGCCTTCCAGGACGAGCAGAAAGGAACAGGAGGCGGGGCCAGAGCTTCCTCTGGGAAGTCTGCTTGCATCCGAATGGATGGACCAGAAGCCCAGGTCGCAGGTGGGGACATCCGAAGCGGGGATAAAAATTCAAAGAACAATCTCATTGAGTGGAAGAATTTCCTTAAAACAAGTGGAAAGAATGAAGCAATCTTATAGATATGCATTCCCTGGAGATCCAGCTGTTTTTTCTCAGCCTTTTAACTAATTACGCATGCCATGGAGAGGGAGGGAGGGAGGGAGGGAGGGAGAGGGAGAAAAATCACGCACAAGAAACAAATGAGCAAAAAGTGGCCTGAGTTTGTTGAATGCAAGTCAAAACTCATTTCACTTCAATCAGACGCAGGCGGGGAAAGGAGTTAGCTTTGGGGCTTTCGGCAAACTAAACAAAGAAACCTTCACCGTCTTTCAGCCTTGAAACGTTTCGTTGCTGACTTTCCTGAGAATAAAATGCCCCCTTTATTATTGTGTAGCAAAATTCCAGGGGACCTAGACATTTACAGAAAATGTTTTCTAGGGCTAAAGGTTGGTTTTTCTTCCTTCTCTACTGCCACCTGCTCCCTCTTGGTCAATCCTGAATTTGCTTGATATACTCAAGGTCAACTGCAGCAGAGAGCGATGCAAGCATTGGAATGTGAGCCAAGATGAGCTGCCCTTGCAGATTAGTTTCTAACTACCTGTCTCATCATATCTTTCACACCAAAGAAGGAAGTGGTTGTTTGTGGAGCTTTCTTCCAATTCCCCAAACAAGATCAGAATAGACTAGGTAGCATTTGAAACCCAGTTTAAAAAGTGGGAAGCAGTAAAATCCTGCTGTCCCCCCTACAATCCTGTCCACCTTTGCAAAACACACAGACACAGACACACACACACAAGCTCATATCTACCAGTTAACACTGAGTCTAATCAGACATTATATCCAAAAGGTTTATAAGTATTATGGTTAAATAATCCTCAAATGAAAAAAATAATAAAGAATTTGAAGTGAGTCAAAGGCCTTTGATAGAGTATTTCCGGATTATGTTAGGACTGATATTTGAATGAGCTTGCGAGATGGAGACTCCAGTTGCAATTTTTCCAGATGAAAAAGAACCGAAAGTTCAAGATTCATGAATTGTGATTGAGAGGGTTTATGAAGAGCCAGGAGACACTCTGTAGTGGAAATGAAAAGGCACGATTCTGTTAATAAACTAAAGCGCCGTATTAAAAAAGTTTTGTTTTTGTTTTTGTTTTTGTTTTTTTAGGGTAGAAACCTTTTGTGTTTCATCTTCCCAGCAGGTGATCACTGTCACTTTTAATAAATCACATTCTTTAACATGTCACTTTTAGGGTAGGTGGAAGAAGCTTGTTTCTCAGATATCAAAGTCCTTTTGTTTGATATCCAGTCCTAGAAAATTATGTAGAGAGTGATACACAGACATATACAATGAAAGTGAGGGAAAATGATATTTGTATTTTGATAATATTTCTAAAAATCAGAGTAATACTCGATAATTATCATTTTTTGAGTACATAATGTGGGCAATGCACTCGGAATACATGGCCTCATTATTGCTACTAAATTCTCATATCAATTCCCACAAAGGAGGTATTACATTGAACTGTTAGGGGAAACCAATAAAATAAAAACAGAATACGCATCTTCTAAAATAGTAAAGAGAAAACTAGAATAAAATTGATCAACTCTATGGAAAAGCAGAAAATAAGGGTATAAAAGGAAATATAAAACATGTAGAAAAATTCAAAATAGGTGAGAGAAAATTATATTAACACACATCAGTAATGTAAATGGGCTACACTTGTCAGCAGACAGAAATGGTCAGCTTGAAAAAAACAATCAACTACATGTTATTTAAAAGATATGAAAAATGACATAACATTAACAAAGATAGATTTTAAAAAGACAAAATACCTAAAATGTCAAATACCTGTGAAGAAATTAACAAAACTTGTATGAGACTTCTGAAATGAGGAATTAAAAAAATTCTTCAGAGAAATTTAAAGAGAAAAAAGTTAATGGAAAGGATAGTCTCTATTCACAGAACGGAAGAGTTCATCTTGTCTGGTTTCCAAATCTGCCCCAGAAAGTACTTACTAGGGAAGTTTACAAATTATTTCTAAAATTTTATGAAAATGCGAATGCCCCAAAATGGGCAAAGTAATCTTGAAGAAGTGAATCAAAACTGAAGGACATAGCCAGGAAAGTATCAAGGCCTATTGTAAAGTTCTAATAAGATAGTGTGATATTGACCTAATAACAGACAGACGAATCAGTGGAAAAGAACAGAGTCCAGAAATGATTATGAACCTATAGGGTCATCTGATCTATGACAAAAGTGACACTTCAGTGCAGTAAAGGCAAGGATGGTCTTTTCAATAAACGGTCCTGTGTCAATTAAATATCCCAGTGGGAAGAAAATGAGTCTTGACCCCTACATCATACTGTATATGAAAAATAACCAGACATGGGTCATAGACCTAAATGTGAAAGGGAAGACGATAAAGTTTTATGAAGAACACATAGCAGAATAGCCTCATGACACTACAAGAGGTAAAGGCTTCTTAAGTAAGACACAAAGAACACTCGCCATAAAGGACAAAAATCATAAGCCGTATTGCATTAGATTAAGAATCACAAATATTCATCAAAATACACTGGTAAGGGAGTAAAGAGTCCTTGTGTGTGTGTCTAAAACGCACACTTCTCCAAATCAATCAGAAAAACACAATTGAGTCAATAGAGCAATAAACAAAAATTCGAATAGCCTCTTCACAAATGAGTATACTCACATGGCTCATGAAATATAAAAATGAAATGCTCTACTTCATTAGTCACCTGAAAACATGCAAATTAAACCACAATGAGATATCACTATTCTCTCATTAAAATGAGTCAATAAAAAAGAAAAATCTAATGACTGGTATTGTGGAGTGTTAGAATCCTCCATATAGTCCTGAAAAACCCTTTTGTGGATGTATCTACCACCAGCTGAATGTACGTATACCATACCTAAATTTACCAGAATAAATGTTTACTAAACAACAGATATAGTAATGTTCATAACAACAGCATTCGTAACAGCTTCCCTCTAGAAACTCCCTGAATATTCACTGAGGAATCAGTGGATAAATTTGGTGAATAAACACAAGAATGGACAATATTCACACAACAGAACACCATGCAGCGATGAAAAGGAACCACTTTATGCAATACGGACAAATTTTACAAACCCCAACATGGAGTAAAAAAATCAGATTCAAAAGAATGCATAGCGTATGATTCTATTGACATGACATTTTTAGAAAGGCAAACTATTCTATGGTGTTTGATAATAAAGGCCACGGAAGAACCCTAGGAGGGTTATAACTGGAAGAGGACACAGGGGAACTTCTGGGGGATGCATAATGTTCTCTTTCTGGGTCTGGGTGACAATTTCTTGAGCATGATTTGTTCACTTATCCATATCCATGTGATACATGAATAAAAATTAGAAGAAAAGCAGAAGGAATATGGTTACTGTCAAACGCAAATGGAGACTTATTTACATGACAAAACGCAGTGCGAATAAAGTTTGAATGTTCAAAACCTTTAGGGCCAGAATGTGATATTTTATGGAAAGATTAAAAGAAACCCTGTAACTGAAAACAGATGTATGTACATGGATGGCAGTTACTGATATCATAAAGACCCCAATTCTCCCAAAATTTGTCTGCTGAGTCAATGTAATTCCAGTCAAAATCCCAGCAGGACAAACATAAAATTCTTATGAAAGCTGAAAACTGAATAATGGCTAGGACAATCTTAGAAAAAAAACAGATAAAAGAGTCCATGGTGATAAGAAGGATATAGAAGGTGGAAGGACAAGTGGGATATGGGTTGAAATCAGAATTATTTTAACATAAATTGATATTTAATATATAATTGTAAACATTATTAACAATGGTAATAATAAAATGCCAATATTTTAATTGGGTGGTACATATGCACGCATAGAAAATAGTCTGAAGGGACAGGATACAAAGAAACAGACCCTGGTGTTTGAGAGCTTGCACATGACAGAGGTGGCCTTATGAAGACCGTGGTGACGCTGCTGAGACCATTAATTGGCTGTCCGAAAGAAAAACTGAGCCCTTACCCTGGCCTATATGTAAAAATAAACTCTAGATGGATGAAACACCTAACTATGAGAGGCAATTCTGCTATATTTTGGAAGAAAATATAGAAAAATATAGCTTTCTCGTGTTGAGCTAATAAACAATTTCTTAAACTGTACAGAAGAAACAAAGCCTACAGGAGAGCGCTCACACACAGATTTCGACACATTAAGTAAAAGAAGCAAACAAAAAAATAAAAACCGAAAGGGGGCGGGGAACAAAAATCAAGGTGGAAAAAATTGTCACACAAAAAAATGAAAAGACAAGTCATAGACTGTGTAAAGGTAAGTGCAACCCCCGAATCAAACATAAAGACCACTAGTTAGGATATAACGAATTTCTACAAATCAGCAAGATAAAGAACATAACAAAGTGAAACAACAAATCGAAAAATGCACAAAGCATATTAATAAGTGACTCAAAATAGAAGAAACCCCAATTGCTAATAAACTATGGAAGGAAAATTCCTCAACCTAAGAATCAGAAAAATAGCTATTAAAAAAATTATGAAATAAAATTTAACTTCGAGACTGTCAAAAAGTAACTACGTGGATACCACTAGCTTTCGATGAGGAGACAGTCCAGCAATTCTCATTCTTATTAGCTAACACGGAGAAACTTTTCTACAAGGGAAGTTACTGTCGCTCAGTAAAGAAAATGGATCCATAGACGGATACTCTGTGCGATGGGATGTGTAGTTATTAGAAGAAATTAACTGAATCCACTTTTACCAACAGAGAGAAATCTCAGAGCAACATTTTAAATGAAGAAGATAAGATGGACAATAATAAAGTATGACACAATTTCTGTAAGAGTTCAAAACAAGCCATATGTTTGTGGATACATCTATGTCCAGTAAATATGGGGGTATATGGAATGACAGTCACTGACTCGAGGTGATGTTCAGGATGAGGAAGAGACAACAATAATGACAAATCTTAACTGCGTAAGAAAGATACTTCGAGCAAACGATACAAAGTTAACTTTTTAATGTATTAGTGATGGCTACATATCAGGTATCTGTTATATTATTTTCTATACATTTTTACGTGTTTGGAATATTTGTAATTAAAATTTTAATGCAAACTATAGCAAGATCTTGGAAAACAGTCTTCTGGTGTGAGTTCGAAATCTAAGGAGAATCTGTACACGCAACACTGGTCCGTCAAAAGGCCCAAATATGAAATTTTAAATCAACATTTGCATCTTAACCTGCACTCAGGCTTTTTCATGTCAGCTGTCCAGAAACCGGTGATGGCCAAGGGATCTTGTGCCGAGGGTGTGACATACTGACCGCTCTCTCCACGCAGCCGTGCAGGCTTGGTTTTGTATGTCATCTCTCACCACTGCAGGATTTAATTCTAACAGGCACCAATTGACCTGCAAAGCTTGAGTGAGGAATTGACATGATGAGCCCTATCATGTCATTTCATCAAGAGAAGCTCAGGGTCACCAGCCAGGTGCCCCTGTCATCCTTCTTCATACTCATAGACATCGTGTCCGGTGATCTCTACCTCCATCCCATCTCGGGAATCAGTTAATTCCTCCCAGGTCCACTGTTAGCCTTGGTCTAAGCCACCACCATCTCCTGTCTGGGCTTACTGCCACAAGGCTCTACGATGCTGCCCTTCCCGAAGACTCCTTCTCGTCATGCTCCACACTGACACCCCACGGACCTCTAAGTCATGTGTGTGATATCTGTCTTACAAGGGCAGGGATCACAGCTGCTTTGAACACCACTCCATTCTCAGTGTCTGGCATATAGCAGAGGTACAGTAGGAGTTTTCTTAATATGAACAAGTCACCGAAGATTTCCTAAAGCATGAATATGAGCATGCTTCCTCTCTAGCTACGACTCTTTCACGGTTACCTGAAGGATAATGTCGCTCTTCCTTTGTGAGGCTTTGCGACCC
>NW_006430726.1:1441793-1469611 GCF_000325575.1 Pteropus alecto | reverse complement strand
TAGTCCCTGTCTACCTCTCCATGTCATTCCTCACGTCCACCTTATTCTTTCAACGAGTGTGCCCTGCTCATGGCTCCCGGCCTTGATACACGTTGTTGGCACTTCACAGAACACCATCCTCTGCTTTTTCCCCAGCATGAGTCTTAATTTCCCTTCCACTTTACCTCCCTTCCCCGTCAGCCTTTCGTGACCCTTCAAAGACTGGCTTACCTGCCTCTTCTCAGGGTTCCCTGCATTTACTTAAGGCTCCCTAGGGTGGCAATTATCTCACTGCACTGAAATGACTTTGTTGATCTCTCATAGATTTTACGCTGTTAAGCACAGATACTGTTGTGTTCAATATCCTTGGCCCAGTCCGTGAACGAATGCTAAATAAATATTTTGTTCCATGAATGAATGAAACAAAAGGCCAAGAGCGTACGAAGACTCCGCTGTACCTGTTCTATGCCCCAGCTGTCCTGTGATGACCCTCCAACCTTGTTTGAATATGCTTATTTGAAACCATCTATCACTGGTATCCATGGGCCGGATGAAGAGGCCAGACAGAGTTTAAGTTCTGGCAGGGGAGAGTGACTCTGCTTGGGGGATCCGTTAGGCTGTCAGAAATTACTCATCTGGGTGACAGGAAAACAGAGTCACAGAGAGAGCACTGGGCTCAGGTTTAGCGTCTTCTCCTGCTACTCTACATGCCACTCTGATTTCTCACACTTGAAGTTCCTGCTCAGGACTGAAGTTCCAGAAGGCCTTAGTTACGGTTGCTAGGCAAAACCTTCTGGGATGGAACCACCTGCCCTAATTAAGAGGCGAACATTTCTGAATGTGGGTCATTGGGTCTTGCCAACACGCACGTCTCTGAGAATAGATTTCTGTGACTGTGTGATCGCTCTCAGAGCCAAACTATTGATTTTTCCATGGCTTGTTAAATAGGTCCCCATCTGTCAGAGGCTTCCCTGCGGAGCTAGTATATTTCATTCCGAAACCCCCACGGAGATAAGCAGTCTAGGAGAGATTCTTTAAGATACACACCTACCGGCTCTGCCTTTTCCTTTCGCATGGGTTGCATAGCCATGAGTGGTGATCAGGCCACATTGCAAGTGTAAACCATCTGACTTCTAGTTTTCTGTACATTTATTCCACTAGGTACATGTGGGTGACTTGTACCGATGTCCATTTTTGGTGGACTGGCTCCATGCACAAAATAATGATATTTCCAAAGGGATAAACTTAAATTCTATGCATCTTTCCAGATTTAGTTCAGCTGTTGCCTCCTCCAGGGGGCCTTGGTTCCTCCTTCAGGCCTGTGTCCTCTGTGTTCCTTAACTATAGTACAACATTGGGCTGGAAAACTGTCCATCTCCCCATCTAGCTGACCAGTTCCTCAAAGCCAAGAACTAAATCTTGTTCAACTTATAAGCCAAACCCTAACACGGGGAATAGACCTAATAATACTGCTTGGACATGACTGAACCATGGATAAAGAGCTAAGTATACATCTGCTCTCGATTCTGAGAAATCCAGGCGAGTCGAACCCCAAAGCTCGATTCGTCAAGCATGCGTCCAGCTGCTGCCGATCACAGTATTGAAACAGCTCTTAAGGTCACCAATGGCATGCACAATTTAGCCACCAAGGGTTTGATTCGTGTTTGGACTAGCATTTCTCGGTCCTCAGCACCTTAAACCTGTCAGCCCCAGCCAACATCCTCGCTTCTCTTCCGCCTTAGATGACACAAAGGCCTCCTTGATTTTCCTTTTTGTCTGTCCTCATTTGCAGACTCATTCTTTTCTGCTTAGCTCTTACACGTCGGACCCAACATATACCCAAGGCCAAGCCCCAGGCCTTCTCTGCTCACTCTTAACCTCACGTATGCCCATGAATTACATCACCATCAAGGCACACGTGACTTCCAAATGTCCATCTCCCATCCAGAAAGCTTCTCTGAAACTTGGGCCCAAATTTCCAGCTGCCTAATTGAAATTTCCCTATGACTGTGACAAAGGCACCATAAATATAATGTGTTAAAAAGTCAAGTCCCGACCTTCACGCCTCCCCCAAAGGTGTTATTCCTACGGGTTTCTCTATTTTTCTTTAAACAACTCAATTCGACCCAACCACTTTCCCAAGCCAGAAATGTAGCAGCGATTGTTAACGACTCTTTCTTTTCTATCCTTGATTTATTAATCCACTCATTAAATTTTATATCTTGAATCTCTCTCTACCCTGTGTTATTTTCTCCATTCTGAGCTCTACTACTCAAATCCGGGCTACTAACCTCTCTTATCTAGACTGTCGTAATCACCTCCTAACTAGAGCTCTCCCATCCGCTCTGGCCTCTGAACTGTGCTCTCTCTACAGTGCAGCTAGTGTGAGCTCTTCGAAACAACTCTGAGGATGAAACAAATTTGAGGATGTTTCCCTCTTGCTTAAATCCTTCAATCAGTTCCCATTGTGTCTGGAGAAAAGGTCCAAATCTTTATCCTGGCCTAGAACCCAACGTCTAGGTATTCCTTTGGATTGCAAACGAGAACGGCTCAACTCGAATTTAGACAGAACGAGGAAATGTATGGCTTCTAATATTAAAATCTTAATGCATTTGGTCCACTTTATTTATGGCTATATCTATAGCTAAACAATGTTATCTGGGTATGTTTCACTTTTTTTTTTAGGATTTTCTTTTTTTATTAAATTAATTGGATTAACAAAATTATATGGGTTTCAAGTACACAAATCAATAACATGTCATATGTACATACGTATATTGCATTCTGTGTTCATCAAAGTTAAATTTCCTTTTGTCATCATACATTTGACCCCCTCTACCCCTAGCTACGTCCTTCCCCACCCTTCTCTCTGGTAACCACTAACCTGCTGTCCATGTCCATGAGTCTCTGACATGTTTGTTGCTTTCAGTTTTATATCTCACATATAAATGAAGTCATATGGTTCTCAACTTTTTATGACTTATTTCACTTAGCCTAACAATCTCAAGATCCACCCATGTTGTCGCAAATAGCAGTATTTCATCTTTTCTTATGGCTGA
This sequence comes from Pteropus alecto, assembly GCF_000325575.1. NCBI lineage: Eukaryota > Metazoa > Chordata > Mammalia > Chiroptera > Pteropodidae > Pteropus > Pteropus alecto. Next base: position 1,466,573 of record NW_006430726.1, on the reverse strand, counting down.
GTAATATTCCATCGTATGTGTGTACCACAGCTTCTTTATTCAATGATTTATCAGAGGACACTCAGCTGTTTCCATGTCTTGGTCACTGTGAATAAGGCTGCAGTGAACATCAGGGTACATATATCATTATGGATGTTTTCACATTTAAAGTGAAAATAAATGAATGAGATGATATCAAACTAAAAACCCTCTGCACGGCAAAAGAAACCGTAAACAAAACTAAGAATATATTTGCATACAGTGCCTCATCATAAAATAAATAACTAAAGTTTTTATTTTATTTTTCTTTCAAATATATAAAGAACTCATACAACTCAACAACAAAAGAAAACACACAAATCCAATTCAAAAATGGGCAGAAGACCTGAACAGACACTTCTCCCATGAAGACATGCATACAACCAACAGCTAGGTGAAAAGATGCTCAAGTTTACTTAAAAAAAAAAAAATCATTTAACAGTACTTTTCCCCATGAGGCTGCCTTCTTAGACAGGCTCTTCTCCAGGAATATTTCTAATACCCCACTGACCGAGGTAGTTAGAGCTGTCTATACAGCTCCAGAGCTATTTCCCATGACAGCACCAAAACAGCTTAGGGATAACTATTACTGTTGCTGCTTCGGCAACTCATCCATTCCTAGAGCAGGAACTGTGTCTGGGGACACTGGTGGGAGACAGGGACAGAAATAAGCGACGGGTCAGGTCTGGGTCAGATGCTCAATCCTGGGAGCAGAAAACGGTTCTCGGCCCCAAATTAATTTCAAGGACTAAGCATGGAGGAGAGGTGATTTCCCAGAGATGCTGCCGTGCCTCCCAGAGACACCTGCCTCACACTGAGAGACCCAGCCACACTGGTCTCCCTTCTGTCTTTCAAGTGAACCACACCGAAGACGTGCGTGCTGCCCACCTCAGCCCCTCGCCTCACTCCTGTCCAAGTTGGAGCCTCTAAGCCTTCCTGGGGAAGGTACATGTAAACACTCGTTTCCTAGAATGGCTGTTTGGCTGCTGGTGACTTCCCCTTCCAGCAGCCTTGGGGACCACTCAACTCTGACTAGGAAATGAAATGTGACTTCCAGCAGCTGAGACGGGCAGAAAGGCCACCGCTTCGTGGACATTCTCGGTCCGTTGAAGAAAAAAAAAAATAAATAAGGAAAACCACAAGCAAGCCCATGTGTGAAGATTTTGTTTCCATGCATCTGTGAGCATCTGGCAAGCAAGGGACAATTATGCATGAACAGTTTCTCCTTACTGACCATACTGCTTCTTGGAGATGAGAATGCTGTGTTGATATACTAAACCAAGGATGGAAATGTGGAAGAAAGCTACCTGTTCCCCTTCCAAACCAAAAGAAGCAGAGAAGGATGCAAATCTCCACAGAGAAGCAAAAAAGTTATCTAGAGTCCCTCGAAGCTAGCTTTTGCAGAGGAAAAGTGTAAGGCTACTTAAGCATATTGGAAAGAGCATGCATTTGATTCCTTATTCTCTCCATTTACCAGCCTATGTTACTTAAGCGCTTTGAGCCCTGTTCCCCTTCTCGTTAAATTATGGGTAATAATACCTGTATTGCAAGGTCATTGGAAGGATTAAGGATAATGTACCTGAAGACATCTAGCATTATCTAGATCAATTACGGTAGCACTTCCGACTGTAATGGAGACACCCTGAAATACCAGGGGTATTTTTACTACCGTAAAAACTTATTTTTTTTTTACCCAAGTAAAAAGCAGTGCACAGTGCTTCCCATGGGGACTCAGACACCTGCCTCCTGTCCTCTGTGACATCACATCCTCAGGGCCTGTCAGTGTTTTGCTTCTGGCCAGTGAGTGGGGAAAAGCAGAGAGAGGTTTTATGAGCAGGGCCTGGCCGTGGACAGCTCGGTCCATGCTCGGTCACATGGCCACATCTACCTGAGAGTGCAGCTGACGCAGGTAATCTGGCTGCCCGCCAAGAAAAAGCAAGCAGATTTGAGAAGAGGCTGGTCTGCTTACTGGGTCACTCATACAGAGATGATGTTTGAACGTGGCAGGTATGTTACTGCCCAATACATTCACTTGCAAAACTCCCGATTATCCTTTAAGAGGAAACAGAAAGCTCAGTCCATCAGTTCAGTGAGTTATCAAGCCCCCCATCTGTGAAATCACGGTGTCCTCTTTCCTTCCGGGGCAGCCGTGACCCCATTGTGGGGTTTGTAACTCTCCGCACTATTGACATTTTGGATCATTCTTTGCTGCGAGAGAAGCCTTGAGGATTGTGGGATGTCTAGCAACATCCTTGGCCTCTGCCCCGTAGACGCTGGCAGTAATCCCACATCCCCCACGCGTGATAATCAAACGTGTCTGGACATTGCAACGTCTCCTGGGGGCAGGGAGGGGAAAATGGAGCGACAAAATCAACCCCACATAAGAACCCCTGCCCCGTTATAATTAACTCAGTCATCTGGAGAGGCTATGTGTGACCACCTGTCTAAATTCACCTCTGCCCTGCATCAAGTCATTCTCTACCACAATGCATTGTTAGATTTTCTTCACGGGAATTATCACCAGATACAAATTAGCTTTTTAATTTGTTTACTGGGTAGTTTACTCATCCTCTGGAATGTAAACCCCATAAGGGCCTTTTCTATGCAATTTACTGCTGGGCCCCTGGGCTCACAGGGACCTCTCGGGTGTAACAGCTGTTACAGATGCAAACTGTACTGTTGGTGGTGAGCGTGACGTAGCACGCACAGATGTCAGTTTATCATGTTGCATGCCTGAAACGTATAAGTTGCAAACCAATGCTTCCCCAATAAAAAAAATTTTAAGAAAAAAATTAAAAAGCTGTTGGATGAGTGAACGGCTGAGGAGATTAAACATTTAAAACATGATGTTACACCAGACAAGGTGAAGGATATGAGATTGTAACATACTTGCTGGTTTATTACTCACAACAAAAGCTGTCACCAGAGAAATAGGTAACATCAGGTCCAGGTGCCCAATCCCCAGATGCACGGAAAGGAACGAGAGAGAGAGAGAGGATAAGGGATGAGGAAGAAATAAATCCCATTTTCACTCTAGAATGCAAGCAAATATTTTCTGGGGAGGGGAAAGAGAGAGAGGTCTTTATCTTTACTACCTGTGGGGTTGGGATCTGCAAATCCCCACATCTGAACAGAATACAAGCTTGCCTGACTTGTCAATTTGGGCACCTTAAATTGTCAGACAGTGGCGCGTTTTACAGAATGCTACCTGTGAGAACGTCACGAAGAAGAAACAGCACTGGTTGTGACCCTGGAAAATCTGACTTTAAAACCTCTGTTTCTACTTTGACGGACTGTGGGATTTGGGGAAAGACTTCAGAAGCAAGGCTCAATTTTCTCAGCTGTAAAATGGGAATATCAACAATTCGATGACAAGTTTTTGAGAGCTCTAAGTCTGAGATAACAAATACAAAGCTGCTTGGAGCTCAATAAATGCTCTATTATTTCCTTCAGTTCAAGATATAGGATTTTGAGTCTGTATGACTCTAGAATATGTGCTATTTCCTGAAACTAAAGCTTGCTTTGGGTAACAAGCCTTCTCTTCATTTATTATGGGAGGATCTAACACTAACAAAAAAGTATTTTAAAGTTCTTATAATGAAGAATACAGACAAGTAAAGAGGTGTGAGGGGGAAGCTATCTTCCCCTAGCTTAGCATTACTTATTTTAGAATAATTTCTAAGGTCAAGACAAAGGTCAACTAGTCTATGCCCCTGCTTTTCACAGATGCATTGCCAGGATGCCTGCAATGGTGCTACACTTCATGATCAAATTAGTTTAGGGGCATCTTTTCCCCTCAATTTTTAGAATTCATCTCCGTGCAATACTCCATTCTTTAAAAAAAGATATTTAAAAATCAGAACTTCCCTTATATTGCTAATATGTTGTTAAAAGATTGACACTTTAAAAACAGTTGGAGGGATGTGAGGATTAGACACAATAGGATACTTTGCCGTTGACCCTTCAACAAGGTTGCTAGTAAATACAACGTACATCTCCTACTTAAATTGTAATATAATCCTTTCTACTAATTTACCCTAAATCCTATATCAGAGCTATAGTTCTTTTTTCTCATCCACCCAGCTAGATTTAAAAAAGGGGGTATTGTAGATTCTCAGAGTAGTGTGTGCGTGTGTGCGTGTGTGTGTGTTAAAATTCTTTGGTCAAGATTTAAAATATATGTATATTTTAAAAAATAGTCTTATCTCTGATCATTTGACTTCACAGTCTTGGCTTAAGTAAATAAAAGAGAGCCTCTACTTACTATGCTTCCCGATTCTCATGGCTCTGCTTCTTGTACTACAGACAACAGTAGAAATAAGAATTTGATGAGGCCCATTGCCTGAGAGATCTTCAAGGATTAGGACCGTGTCTTTTTGACTTTATACCCTTAGTGCATGAGCAGCATCCAACATATAAACACTCAAAAAATATTCGACAAATAAATGGATGGATAGATAAGGGGATCTCTACACTGAAATATAAATCACTCTGACTTGTTCTCCTGGATTAGACACATTTCTATATGACAATCTGTCTCTTCATATGCATTTTATGTCTCTTATAATTGATGGGTCTCGAGTGGAAGAAAAATGTTGAATGAAATAATTTCAGTAGCGATTTCAGTAGTGTTTAATGATGACATCCATTATTAACATGTGCAAGACACAGAGTTAGACCTACAAAATCCTCAGGCTATACCATCAACGGTTTTACAAAAGACCAGTGACTGCTCCAAAGGAATCAAATTCTAAGTCACAGGTAAAGGATCAAACGAGCAAAAAATAGTGGAATGTCTTTGTAAATGGAAACACGAATCGGGTTTACTAGACGGGGCGGCATAGCCTGGGAGTAAGAGAATGGACTCTGGATCCAGACCACCTGGGTTTGACTCCTGGCTACACTCACTGGCTAGCTGGGCGACCCCGGGCAGATGATAACCTCTCGGCACTTTATGGGTAAAACGAGAGAATCATTGCAACTCATCTCATTGGGTTGGGAGAGTTAAGTGAGTGAAGCCACATGAACGATACCTGCAACAGGAAAGTTCACTAAGTGTTGGTTGCACTGTTATTACTGTTGTTATTATTATTATAAATTACAATAAGCCTGGATATTAAACAGTTAAAAGTATTTTAAAGCAAATAATTGCTCACTAAACTAAGTTCAGCTCTTCCTTTCCTACGAACGGCCTGGAGGCTCCTTCTGGCTCTCTCCACCAAAAACACCATGAAACCCGTGTCACCTCAAGTCTCTATAATGCTGGATACTTTTTATTTCTCCTTTGGCTAAATTATTTCCCAGCCACCAATATCTTTCTGTCTTCAGACTCGTCCTCTAATGAGGCAGCATCGGCACTGGCATGAGAGGGATTTTATTTTAAAAACAGAGGTCTAGTCACTCCTACTGCATGCCATAGTTATAGTCTGCACTTCGAGGTGTCCTATTATGCCTCAGCCCCTCAGGGTTCAGAGGTTTGTGAGGGTTAATTTCATATGTCGCCTTGACCAGATAGCTGGTAAAACATTATTTCTGGATGTGTCTGTGAGGGTGTTCCTGAAAAAGATGAGCCTTCGGATGGGTAGACTGAGTAAAGATCACCCTCACCAAGGCAGGAGGCATCGCCCGGGCCTGAATAGAATAAAAAGGCAGAGGAAGGGCAGATTTGCTCTTTTCACTTGACCTGGGACATCTACTTTCTCTGAATCACACCCCTAGCCTTCCTGGGTCTCCAGCCTGCAGACGGCAGACGGTGGGACTCTGTGGCCTCCATAACTGCAGGAGTCAATTCCTATACTATACCCCCACCTACACCTCTCTCTATAGAGCCTACTGGTTCAGATTTTCTGGAGAATGCTGACTGACATGCCCCCTCATCTTTTTAACTTAGCTGAGAGCCACCCTTTCACAGAGGCTACTTCATTCTCCGGATGTTTCCTCTGACCCATCGGCTGTAAGTCGTGTGCCCTTCCTGCACCTCACCCCACCTGCCCCACTGACTGTCTTTAACAGCAGAGCTTACTAGTTGGGACTGCAGCTGTCTGCAACCTGCTTCCTTTCTCACAAGGCTGCGGGGGCCTTGATGAAAGTATCTGGGTCGTGCATATCTCTATGTCCCTAGTGTCCGTCCCAGTGCATGATACTTCCTAGAAACACAGCGATTCTTTGTTCAACAAATAATTTATCACCGGGAAATAAGGCAAGGGAACTGGACACACACACAAAAAACCAAAAAACAACAAAACAACAACAAAAAACCACTGTCAGAAAAACACACGTCAGTTGCTTTTCTGCCCCTGGACCTGTGTCAGGATTTGGGGCACGAACAAAGTACACTCCAGTCCCCAGACACACCCAGTGGGTCTTGACAAGTTTCTCATCCTTCCGGTATCTCCTAAGAACACGAGCCCGCCACCTGGCCGTCTCCCGCCTGCCACAGAGACACCTGTCCTGGGGGAATCAACAGCTTCCGTGAGCGAAGAATGAGAGGTTCAGCATTGTTGATCATTGCTTGGAGGTTGGGTTCATCAGAGTCGAGAATGAGTAGATGTTTTCTGTATAATGCACATTTACCCAGCTCAAAGTTGGCCCAAATTAACATGAAAAAGTCGCTTTAATGTTCACTTGCACATCTTATAAAAAAACCTCCTGGTCATCCATGGTTTAGATATATCATCCTCCTAATGACCTCAGCAACTGAGTTAAAGGCGCCGTAAGAACTTTGTTAGAAAATGAAGTCTCTGTAGGTGATCAAATCTATAATACTATTGTCAAAGTTGATGTCAATTATATATAATGTATTTAGTAATTTAAAAATATTTTATTCTAAAAATAAATATAAAAAAAGAGTGTGGAGGATTTATAGTAGGCACCCATGTGCCCAAATGTTAACTGTGTTAACGGCTGACATATTTATCTCAGATCTTTTTAAAATATACACATAGCATTAGACACTTTCAGTAAAATACTTCCACCAATGCCTCATCCTTCTTGTATCTTGCCTCCTGCTAAACCTATCTGACAGCAGCATTTTCTGTCTTTTGAATGTTTTAAAGTATTTAATATGTAGAGTCGTATGCACAAACAGCTCGTGTGTTATCATCCTGCACTTAACCCGTACGGCTAAGCGGCCGACAGTTTCCTGCTCCTTTCTGCCTTCACCACCCCGCCCCTAATCCTTGGCTTATTTCCGGAAGCAAGTGTGTTGTAAGGCTCAATCGTTCCAAGCAGTGGCAGTTGGACTACCTCCCTAACCCATCTCACCTCCTTACTCCTCAGAGAGATCACAAAAACATGCCATCTGCTCTCCCCTACTCTGCCTCTCCCCATCAGATAAGCCGTTTCACATTTGTCCCCCAGCCTCTGTCCACTCCTTTCTTACCCATGGAAAATACATTTCCCTCACTTCATTTCATTTGTGACCCGTCTCTTGACAAGCGGCAATAATCCTGGCCAATGAAGGTGAGAGTTGTGTCAGGCATTCACCTCCATCAACAAAAAAGGAACATCATAGGCTTAGAAGTAAAATAACAATGAAGAACTGGGGACCGCAATCTCTAAAGTCTTATAGACCACCGAGAAATTGATCTTTGAATTCCAGTCATTTCATCTATTCCCTGATCCTCTTTACATACACACAAACGCAAGTTGTTTTTATTAAAATGATCATTTTACATATTTTATTTTTCTAATGTGTTGAGCACAAATGATCAACATAAGCAATATGTTCTGCCGCTCTTTATTGAGGTACAGAAATTGTCAGCCAATGTGTGAGTTAAATAGCTCTTTACTGATATACCCAAAGAACCCAGAACATTTTTCTTATGGAAGAATATTCAGGAGATTGCTTGAGTAAACCACATCCTAAGTGCCCACACACACACAGGTCTGAGAGTCACTACATGTCTGTCGAGTTATTATTATTATTGTTGTTATCAGTGGAATGTAGACAGTAAGTGTGAGACGGGACCAAAATGCGCCCATGCTCATCCAACATGATGCAAATCCAACATGATGCTATCGGTCATGGCTCTCGACTTCTGCTACTCAACCTAGCTTTTCATTTACACACAGTGATGCAGCCCCTAGAGTTTATGTGATTAGATACTCAATCCTATTGTTAGCACCGTGGTGTTTTTCTTGCACTGTCTGTCTTACTCATCCCTAAGCAAATAATTCTTACCCTCTCTCTCTCAACTTCCGCACTTCACTTAGATGTGTTCTCTTTAAAACATGCTCGACTCTGCCATGAATATTCAACGAGAGGGTATGTAGAAGTCCACGCACCCCTCGAGTTAGCATCGCAGAATTCCAAGCCGCCGTAGAACTTCCTCTGGTTTCACAGCTGAAGAGACCAGATGTAACTTCCCTCGGGTTGCTCAGCCCAGTCATGAGACTCCCCGGGCATGAACCCAGGCCCCGACTCCCGCTTTTACCCCTTTCCCAAGGATGTGGCTCTCGCGTAGCGTCGTCTGAAGCCCACCACTTACGGCTTCCTTCCTCGGAGCCTGACGAGAACCGATAATGACTCCCGAGCCACAAAGACATCACCAGGATTCACGTCCCACCTTTCTCTCGGCTTGCCAAAATCTCCTCCCCAGAGACTCCTGGGATATTCAAATCACCCTTCACTATCCCGCCCTTGAATGCAAATTGCTCGAACGCTCATCTTTTCTGTACGCAGAGAGAACCACTGCAGTTGTGATCTCAGATGTGGTCCTGGATCAGATCGGCCCCTCCCACTACCGGATGAACAGGTGCAGATTCACCCTGGAGCTGACGAAACCAGAGGCCCTGCCTCTCACTTGGACAGACACCCTTGGCAGCCCTTTACCCACATTCACGTCCCTTTGTTTCCTAAAGGGCTCTTTAAATGGTATACCTTTTAGGCTGCAAAGAACGTGGGTCTTCCCTCAGCTACGTGGACTTATTGAAGTCATTACTGCTCATACGAGTTTTTTCACCATTAAATTTGAATAATAATCCTTACTTTGTAGTGCAGCTGTACAAATAACTCTTTTAGTGTATGCCACGTTTTTTATTCCAGGACTTGACATATAATAATAAGTCCTCAATGAACATGTCATTGCTATTACTGGCCTTCTAATCTTGCCTGGAAGACAGTAAATGAGAGATGAGAGCTTCTAAGATCCATGATCAAAATTAATTAGGGAATCAGAGGCAAAGACCTGGCACACTCATCTCAGAAAAAGGCTCCTAAAAATCACTCTGTGCACATGCATTAGGATCGAAAACTACATTGCAGGGGGAGAAAACAAGGCTAAGATACGGTTTCCTCCTGAAAATTACTCAGCGAAGCTATCTGTCTACACCTCACAATTGAATCAACCTCCTAAAGGGCTGTCACCCATCTGTTTGGTCCATGAGCCGGTTTTACTCAGCTCCCCGCTTCACTCATGTGTAGACCGCACAGAATCCTTAGCCGTGGATTCCTAGGATGGGGGGAATCAAATTTGGTGAAACCCAATTAATTCCCAAAGCTAGCAGTCGCACTAACCACCGAACCTCCTCGCTCTCCCCATCCACCCCCTGGTTATGATAACTGAGAAAAGGCAGTGCTATATTACACATGCCCAGGGAAAGACACCCAGGTGCGAACCGGGGTGTTTATTTTTACAGAAGGAAAAGAAAGACAGGAAGCGAAAGCTTCTCCAGCTCTCGGGCCAGCATCTGGCTGGCCGAGTTATATCGATCATTTCATGCTTCCCCGGGTCCATTTGCATTCACGGCAGCAGGAGGCAGGCGGCAGAGGCATCTCTCAGCTGTGTGTTTCCATAGCGTCCCTCATCCTTCACCCCTTCTGTGGTTTTTCTCTGCACTTAGAAAGTCCCTGAGAAATGCAAACGGTCAGGGGGGAAAACCGGGGACCAGGGAATGACGAATGGGCCCAGAGCGAAATGAGGGTGTGCGGCTAACGCTTTCCTACAAGTGATGATTAAACGTCGCGCCTCCACCTCTCAGCACCCAGTTGTCCCCGCGGCTGATTCATGGGCGACACGCTAACGTACGGTTCTTGCAGTTCTATTAGCCAGGAACAATTTAGTCATGAAAGGGAGCCGGCCCTGCTTCTCATTTTCTGCCGGTCCGAGAAGAAAGGATGAAATGTAAACAACCACCTCGCTCTCTCCACACCACAAAGACGAAATAGCATGATACAAAGACCAGGAACGAGGTAGGTAGTCACTGGCTGACGATGGCAAAGCCATTACCTCATGGGAGTCATTTTCCTGTTCCAGACAGAGAATGTTCCTACAGTTTCTATAAATGGAAAGCTGCGGCGGCTGTGGCTGCTTTTTAAGTTGGTCTAAATATAGCCGCACGCCTCATTTTTCCAAGTGTCAAAGTGCCTCCCTTTACCCACCTAGGAAAGGTTACAAGGGTACCGTAAGTACCCAGACATAATGTGGCGGTGTTCGTGATTTTCAAACCGATGACAAGACACATTCCCACGGCGGGCAGAGACAAATTAGAATCACGTGACGATCGGCGAAAAGAAGGTGCGGTCGAATCATGATTCTTCCCTCCCTAAAAGGATCTGCTTGCATGTTTTCTGTCCAAGATTTTAATGCCTTCCGAGATTCCTTCTATTTTCAACGAATATCTAAAAATGTCACCTAGAATCGTTACTTTCTAATAGGAGTGTGGCAGAAGGAGACTGGGTCTGTGATCTTCAGAGGAAAGCTAAAACCAGTCAATTAATATTTATTGATTCTTTAATAACTTAATAATACATATTAATCCCTTAAGTACATAAGAGCAAGCATTTATTGGACACTTAGGTTTGATGCCCTGGACTATGCTATGCACTTTGCAGAGGTTATATTGTTTTATCTTCATCGATCTTAGGTGGGAGTTGCTATGACTGTTTCTATGTTGCAATGAGGGAACAAACTTAGAGGGAAACTAAATAATTACACAAGGTCACACCGTGCTAAGCATCATGTGACCTGAAGAAGGCTAATGCTAGAACCCAGACTTACGGCCATGGCGGAGCCTGAATTCCCTGCATGCTTTTTCCTGTGACGTCCACCTGCTCCTAGCCAGTGGACTTTCAGAAGCATAAATGCATCCCACGGCAGTTAGGAGTTCTGAGCTAAACAGGAATCCTGTAATGTTTCAGATGAAATACAGAGTTCTGAACCGACATGAAGAGTTCTGTATCAAGATACAGTTCAAAACGCCTCCAACTCACAGACATCTTTATTGAACCCGATCATACTCTCTAGCCTCATGAATTTAAATTCTCACAGACGTGGATCCTTGACACCGAGATCAGAACAATTTCAAGGGCCAATGAGTCACCCATAGCAAAATCCAGAGCACTCATCTCAACTTTCAACAGCCGTCTGCCGGACACCTACGAGCCGGTCACCGAGATCGCAATGCTGCCCCGAAGCAGAGTTGGTCTCTATCCTGAAGTTTATAACCCAGGGAATGAGAAGGACATAATCAATCAATCACAACACTAAATGCAAATAAACACGACCACGGTTATAAAAGAACCATCCTTAGTACTGTGGGAGCATATAGCAATCCCGTTGTTCTATGTGAGGGGTCTAGGGGACGGAGTCCTTGACAGAGAGAAGAAGGATGAATTAACTAGAAGGGATGTAAAAGGTTTCCAGGCGGAGAGACTAAGCAAAGATCTTGTACCAGGAGGGAGCTTGGAGTGTGTGAGAAACGAAAGGCAGGCCAGTGGGGACGGAGCACCAGAAACAGGGTGGTCTTGACATTGCATGATGCAGGGGAAGGGCCATGGACCATCAGTGAGTTGGAGGCCATAGCACAGTTTTTGCTTTTAACTGTAAGAGCATTGGGAAGGCATGGGGATACTGACTCGGAGTCAAAATAAACGTACGAATAGCACTTCAGAAGCCCTGATTCTCTTAAGGTCTTTCCTTACTTTAAAGGGAGCAATACACCCCAATATTCATGGCAGCACAATTTACAATAGACAAAATATGGACGCAACCTAAATGCTCATCAACAGACGATTGGATAAAGAAATTATGGTTCATATATACAATGAAATAGTACTCAGCCATCAAAAAAAAAATGAAATCCTACCATTTGCAATGACATGGATGAAACTAGAGGTTATTATGCTGAATGAAATAAGTCAGACAGAGAAAAATAAATACCATACGATTTCACTTATTTGGGGAATCTAAGGAACAAAAAAGAATAAACTAATCAAAAACACTCACAAATATAGAGGACAATTTGGCGACAGTCAGAGGGGACGGGCTTTGGGGGGACTGGGAGAATGGGGTGAAGGGTTTAAGAAGTACCAATTAGTAGTTGATAGCTGGTCATGGGAATGGGGAGCACGGCAGAGGGAATGGCAGTCAGCATTAATATGATGGCTAGGTGGAGGGCCAGGGGAGGGAGGGAGCAATTGAGGGGATCGTTTTATGAACTATATAGATGTCTAACCAATGTACTGTATACTTGAAACTAATTTAAATGAATAAATTTAAAAAAAAGAAGAGTAATGCTAATCTCTGCATCAGAGGGGGCCGCGAAAGCCTCTGTGAAGTGGCATGAAATGCCCAGAATCCTTTGCCTGACCTGTCAAGGTCAGAGTCAGGAAGAGAATCTGGGTTTCTGAAATTCGTATCTGCCTTTAATGCTTGCTACCACGGGAAAAAGAGCAAAGAGTCACCCGTGGCAGAAGCACTCATGGTTCGAAACTAGAACCTACAAATTAGCTTAGAGAGGCATAATGGACCGGATAAGACGAGAGAGAGGGGGGGAAAAAAAAGAAAAAGCAAGCCCGAGGGACTAGGACACAGCCAACACAACCTTCTGTGATGGAGAAAATTACCAAAAAAAAAAATTACCAAAAAAAAAAAGGTGTGAGACAAGACTATTTGTCATTTAAAGCAAACGTGTCCATTTTCTTCTCTGTTTTCCGAGGGTATTCCAGAGCTATGTGAACACTGGGCAAGCCACTTGACTCCACTGAGCCTTGGTTTCTTTTTCCTCTGTAAAATCAGAGTTAATAGATCCTTCTCAACAGTGTCATGGAGGCGGATCCAAAGAAACGGCAGTGAAGAGTACCTTTCGCGTTAGCAGGTGCTCGGTAAAAATCAGGTCACTCTCCTGGTTCTGAGCGGGACATGAAAGCTGATGGCGGAGGAAGTGATCTGTTATCTCTGGCTACAGGTGGGACACGTGGGAGTACTGCTGTTCTAGTAGGAGAACTTGGAGGAACTCTCTGGTTGCCTCGGGTCAAGCTTGCACAAGAAATACGCCACGAGGACCATGCTTTTTCGATGCGGCTTCAGAGCGCCACGTCCAAGGGTAATCCTGAATTAACGCGCCTAGACATCCGGAAATGATAAGAATTTCTAAATGCAGGGCGAATGTTATACATATGTAAGAGTTATTAATAAATTCTCTGCCCCGTGAACAGTTTTGAAAACCCAAGACAAGACAGTCTCTGGGAAGTTGCTGTTGTATAATTAGTCATGGTGGAATGAGGGAGGATGGAGCAAAAAAGAGACATGCTCATTGGATTCCAATTTGGTCCACTCGCCTTGGACCAAAGGACAGGCAAAGGGAGCTATCTGAACTGCCAACTTTCTTGCTTTAAACCCCTCAGTGGCTTCCAGGTACCATCCAGATGAAGTCTAAACTCCTCACCATTATTTATAAGATGGACTCTATTTGTCCAGTCTCGACAACTCCCTTATCTTCTTCTGTCTGTCCTCCAAGATCCAGCCATATTGAACAGCTAGCTCTGCCTTCATGCACTCACTCTCCCCTCTCATGATTATAAAAACGTATCACGTTCACTGCCTTTCCAGATGTCCCTGGGGATGTGTGCTCTGGAGAGGCAGTGGCAGAGCACCCAAGGCTCAATGGCATGGCCAAGTCCCCACCTCTGGCCGCCTTCTTCCATCGTGGTTCTGATGGCTATTCTTTTTAGGGGCCATCTCTGAGGAAACACGTCCACGTGTGTCAGGACGGGCCAGTCATCCCAGGAGGTCCTCTATCCCACCCTTCCAATGCTGCCTCCTCCTTAGTCAGGATAAAGCGACAGATTCTGCGCTAGAAAGACATCAGTTAATGACGAAAAGCCAGTGGGCACAGCGACGAGTCAAGCAATATCTGAGAAGAGCTGGAAGCTAAGTAAGAGCTAAAATCGAAGTATTCCGTCTACCTTCAGTAGCCACGGAGAAGCACATAAATAAAGGTGCAGGAGAAGTTCACACACACACACACACACACACACGATAGAGTGTCAAGTAAGCATAGACGTGTATGGAGGGGAAGACAGTCCATCTGGGAAGACTACCTGGGAATTTTGAGGTCGATCTAAGAGAAACGGTATTTTATCTCCGAAAAACGTAAAGGGTCTTTAAGAAAGGTCATTGGTCCCTGTTGCCATTGGAAGACAGGCAACAGGATTTGCTCTGAGATTTTGACCTTTTTGGTGCCATTTTCCTATCTTTTTTCTTCACTTCGAACCCGTGAGAAAGGCTTAGCCCGTCATGGACTCTCCGTGTAAATACGTTCTCTGCTCCTCAGTTTTAACAATAACCTGGACTTGAAATGAAACATAGGAGTGAGTTTTCTGTACAATCTGCAGTGCACTGAACAATTTTCGTTCAGTGTTTCGTTCAGAGTTTCGTTCTCCTTTTGAAAAGGGACAGGATGAACTGGCGTTCTCTATTTTTCCTAGAGAGGCAACCAAACGCCTGCGACCACCCGCCCTCACTTGTATCTGCCTTTCTTTCCCTTTACCCCTCCTTTCCCTTCTCACTTTTGTCTTTCCCACAAAGCAGACCCCAGTACGAAAGTCCACCAATATAGATTTCCTCCATCTGGGGTCTCTTCCTCAGACAAACGTACAGATGACGCGATTTCCCACGTTGCTTTGCAACGAAAGGTTTCTGATGAGAGTTTCTCAGACTTTGTGTCGCGCAAGCCCTGGTTGTCTTTGGCTCGTCTGGCTCCACGTGTGTTACCGGGAAGAAAATGAGATCAAAATTCTAGAAGAGGAAGTGGAAGACGTTAAGAGAAGGGAGATGGGGAGAGAAAGGGGGACGGACTGTTGAGCTCGGCAAGGCGCGCGAGCTGAAAGGTCAGCTGAAGGGACGGAAGGGTGAGAACAAGAAAAGCACTTGACACAGAGAGATCAGTGCTGCCCGCAGCAATAAACGGACACAGCCACGACCGAACACCAGAACGGAAGATGACGCGGGGGAGAGGCCTGGCCGACACTTCAGGGTGTGTGAGCACTTGTCCAGCTGGGAGGGGCGGGCGCACCCAAGCCTTGTGGGAATGTACGCCAAGGATCCAGGGGGTGAGGAGCCCCTTCGACCCAAGAATGGACACAGCAGAGTTGAAATGTCTGTCCTCGTCCTACCAACGGCCCCACTCACATGGCATAACTACCTTAATCCTTGAACTGACTGCAGAGCCAAGGAAAAAAAAATCCCAAACAGCACACACCCAGAGACAGTCCCATTGACCCATCAATATCGACTGAGCACCACTTCAATTCTTCTGTACCCTGAGACTTCAAAAATCCCGTGAGCCATGGGACTGGCCCTCAAGAATCTTGTAATCCAGTTGGGCAAGCAAGACATCCATGCACGAAAAAATTAAGGCCGTATTTCTCAAACATGGAGTAAGCACAAATCCCTTTTAAAGATAAATGCTTCCTTCAAGCTGTTGACTTAATTTTTAAAATAATAGTGTTTAGGTCTGCACAAACATGAAACATGATATTATATTTAGAGCTCTTACACTCCTAAGCTAATAAAATTTGAACGCATCATTATAATTCATCGTGATAGACGTCGCTGTTTTGCCGCAAGTAAATCAGTGATGTGGTTTTCATGATTTAGTTTCCCCCGGTGGGCAACTGAGCAACAGTCGTCACAGCATACTGCGATGAGTAAGCGTCTCAACCAGACTTTACCAAGAGCCTGTTGCTTGGGAGACGTAGAAGAACAGTGGTCCTGGCTCTTACGTCGCTTCTGCCTTGCTACAGAGAGCAAGTGAGTCCCCTGACAAGACATCAAGATACAGGGATGGACTTGTCCTGCAGACATGCAATGTTTTGACGTTCGGAGTTTAACATGGACAAGTGTTGTCAGGGGTAACAAAAAGGCTTCCTTCCCCTCTCTTCTGAGTATAGGCTCCCTAGATAGGATCTGCAATTAAAAAGACAGCCTTGATAGCTGCCTTAGAGTACTCTTTTGTGTCCCTAAGCCAGTCTGTGGCTAATGAAATTCCTTGGAGATGACCTAAACCCTTATCGGCCGCCTTGCCCCTGGCCAGACTCCTTGGCAAGCACAGCTATAATGGAGACTGAGTTGGAAGATTCCAGTTCTGGGGTCAGCCAGAGCCACACTGAGGCCATATAATAATAATAATGATGATGATGATGATGTAATATAGTGTCCATATAATAATAATAATGATGATGATAATTTACCAATATAGTATCCATATAATAATAATAATAATAATGATGATGATGATGATGATGATGATGATGTAATATAGTGTCCGTATAATATAGGCACACAGTCTCTAAATGCGTTTAGTCTCTGCTGGGTACCAAGGTCACGGAACCAAGTGATTTCAAATGGAAAGACTTCTCAGGGAGAAGCAAACAGAATGGCCTCTAATAAATGCTGGCTTGATTTGGGAAGAATTGCAAAAAAAAATAAAAATAAAAAAAGGGAGGGAGAGAAAGTTGGAGGGAGAAAAGTTTATTCTGTACTTAGGAGATTTTATATGTGAATGTTGCAAAATTTTGTCCGTGAATATTGCGATACTCTGGTCCACTAGTTTTGCTAATTCACTGTCCCTTATCTAATCATATGTCCTTGACATTTGGTTCAGAAAAAGAACTCACTGGAAAAAAAAAACAAAAAAAACTGGCACATACAGAACCACTCCTCATAAAACACAAAAGAGTCGGGCCATGAAAAGTTTGATTTGATCTGTTTTTCCTTTCTCCCCAAATATAGTTTCCCATATATCTATATTTTTGGAGGATGGGCTAAGGCTGTTACCCTTAACCTCAGTCCTAAAAATATGTATAACAGTAAAGAGGGCTTAGGGAGACTTCCTCCCTGGTCTCTAACCCCTGGCAATGGGACAGCGGGGAGGAGCGGGGCTGAAGTTCTGAGCTCTTCCATTTGCCTTCGAACATGGGATCCTGCAAGGTGGTGGCAAGGGAACAACCTGCCCACCTCTACCACCACATCATTCAAATCAAACCTATTACCTGGGGAAGTGCCCGGAAATCCCTCTTAGACCAGATACAATATGAATGACCTTGTCCTACAAACTTGGACAGATAAAGACCTTTCGGAAAACATCTGTTTTGCTGCAACAGCCAGCACGCCACAAAACTCCAGGCTACAAAGGCAGGTTCCAAGACTCTGGAAAGATGGATAAGCAGAAAACCAGGCGGAACGGAATAGAGAAGGTGGTGGACGCAGAGCTCTGAGCTCACGGAATAACCTCTGCACGGTCGGAAGGCTCCACTTAGCCTTTGGTCCCCGTGATGGCCATGCCACACACACAGAGGTGCCGGAATGTCCGCCTACGGTATATTAACTCCTCGCTAGGCAGGGCCACTGGGACTGTAGAGTGATTCACAGAGGAGCATGAGGTGAAAGTTAATTTATTCCACGCACAAAACAATTGAACCGAGGTAATAAAGTGTTGCCTCGGAAACATCATTATAGAACAACTTAGATAAATATGGGGCGGGGGTGGGGTTGTAAATAGGTTAGCAGTCTTTTCATGTCAAATGAGCATTTCTAAAATTCTAAGACCTGTGATTAAAACATGTTTTTCTTTGCAAGGGAATAGTCACTGTCTGTGGAATTCTGTCTGCATTATGATTTGCTTAAAAAAAAAAAAAAGCTATTGTTTCTAGCTGATTTTAAGGCAGCCTCTCAAGATATATGTATACCAATAAATAAAACAAACCAAAGAAAGATTTGCAATGATAAAATATTTAAATAAAACATGAGATACAATTTTTCAGCCATCGAATTAAACATTCCACATGGCTGGGGTGGCTGCCGGAAATGGATCTACTTCTATACCAATTACTGTGACTCGGAGGGTAATTGAGCAAAATCTTACCAAAAAAACAAACAAACAAACAAACAAACCTCATAAGCCTTACCAACAATCCCCCCTTAATATTTATTTTGGAATTCCAAAATAAATTCCACTAGAAAGAGAATGTCAATTAACGTCCCTGCCAGTGCTGGCTTTAAAAATGAAAATCACAACACACCTGGGGAACGAAGATGCATCTGTGGAGGGCTAAAGAAATAATGTTATCTCCATGCAATGAAATACTACGCAACCGATAAAAAAGAATGGGGTTGTTCAGTGTGTATTCTTTCAGACACATTATCAGGATACACTGTTGTATGAAAAAGTCAGTACAAAACTGTGTATGGGATGATTCTCTTTTCGTATTAATAGGAATTATACACACACTATCATTTGGCCGGACACATTTTCTTAGAGGAATATTAAAACTCACTGCTTTGAGCAAGAAGTTTTTTTTTTTTTATGCTTTTACGTATTTTGTAATTTTTACACATGTTATAATTTTGCATGCTTTATTTTTTATCTGCCACCTCTGTGAAGGTAGGTCCCAATTCTTCAAGCTCTTTTATAGACAATTTATGGCCTAGATGCATGCTTAAAAGAATGCATTTTGAGGGATAGTTTTATAAACTATATACATGTCTAATCGTTGTACTATGTACTTGAAACTAATAAAATAAAAATATTCTAGGAAAAAAAAAAAAAAAGAATGAACTCTGGGGCCAACAGCCCTAAGTTGCTTAATATTTTCTTTCCACACTTGTGTGGCCCAAAGCAGGTCACTTAAACTTACAGGGCCTCTGTGTCACTATCTGTAAAATAGATCTAATAATCGTAAAGGTCCTCTTTAAGGGTTGATATATTTAGAAAGATGTTGTACAATGCCCGAGACAGAGATCTCAGGAAATAGCAGTTATTATCAAACTTAATCTATATGGTTATTCTTCACAGACCGGACACTGTTCCCTGAACTAAACACACTTTTTTTTCCCTCCTTGACGTGTTATCATCTACATAAATAATACTTGGAGCCACAGGTCTAGGGCAAAGTCGCCCGATGAACATCTGCCCGCAAGGGGCTCCCTGGCCCTGGACACCTGGTGGCCACGCTTCTAGCACCATCCCCCAGGACATGCCTCTGCTGAGAGACCAGAGGTTGCCGATGAAGATGTGGAGCAGGGCGGAGCGGCTCCGGTCATCAATAGAAGCCTTGGAAAAGACACCGATCTGTCACCGGTCAGACAACAAACTGACAGCAAAAAATCAAGATGAGCTTAAGACATACAGTCTCTCTCTCGAAACTATGTACTAGTTTAATCATCATAAAATAACGGCCAATGAAGCATCCTGTGAGGGTGTGATTTTCCTCCCGGATTCGTTCTGGGGTGCAGAAAAGCAGGGATGGGGCGGGGGAGGACAGAGGGGCTCTATTTTAACCCCGCCCTGCTCTGGGGTGACGTCTGCCACCTTGTCTCCCTCTAATGTTGATCGATAGGGAAAGGTGCCTCTGCCCTTTGCTTTCCGAATCGATGGTCTTCAGCTTCACTGTTATTGCCCCAGTTCCCCGAATGGTCCCTTGATTTATTCCCTTTTTGTGAGAAAGCCGTATCTGCTCATTATCTAGGAAGGTCACTGGAAGGGAGATATTTCTTCCAGCTTCCACGGCAGATCAGTTTTTTTTTTTTTTTCTTTTTTTCCCATCTCTCTCTTGTCCCGGCAGGAGCCCTGTGAGAATGGGGGAGGCCGGAACAAACAGTAAAGACAAATTTATTCCTGAGCAGAAAGCATAATGCAGGGACCTGGCAGAATATAGACACACGCGAAGCAGGCTCATCAGCTAGTGGCCGCCGTTTCTATTTCAACTTTTATTTCCAAAGCTGATTATGCCTGTCAATAGGAGGCCCTGCCTTAACCAAGGTGGCTGGAGACCGTTACTCACTGGAGACGTTTCTGTGTTTTAGCCGAGGTTCAAGTTTCCCACCCCATTCATTTCCCCACAGGGACCTAGGCTTAGCTAACATTTTCAAGAATGGATAAATATGGATTTAAACAAGATCCGGCCTTGTGATAAAAAAATTACTTTCACAAGAAAATTATATGTATGGAACTCTCCCTTCTCCTTACTTATCCGCATCGGCTCGCGTGTGCATCTCTTGAATCAGGTGTTTGAAGGGCCACGTTGAACAGGTAAAACTAAAAACGCTTAGACCCATGACACCATCGTTTGCCGCCCATAGCCAACCTGATGCTGCGGTAAGTTTCTCACAGTAGCCTCGGGGACCGTCCACGCCAGAGTCCTCCTGGGAGCTTGTGGTGACACAGTTTCTTGGGCCGGCACGAGCCCTCCCGAGCCGGACGTTTCAGAGGTTGAACCCAGGGACCGGCAGGCGACACAGACTTCTGAGTGAGATCGCTGGGCTGTCCAGACCACAGTTCCCAACTGCATGTGCAGGTGCAGGACCTACCTGTGCTAAGCCATAGCCACGCCTCCATTTCATACCCTGCCCATCGGGGGTGCTCTCCTGCCAGAAGCCCAGCTGCAAAAGGGGCATAAACAGCTCAGGGGATCCTGAGTCCACGTGAATTTGCAGGAAAGCACCGTTCTCCAGGCTTCTAGGGCAGTGACAGTTTTTGCTTTGTTTTCGTTTTTAGGACTGTTGGTTTTCTTTAAATATTCCTTTGGTGGCAAGGACACCTACTCCATTAGAGGTCTTTCATTTTATTTGATTTTTTTTAAACCTCTCAGGCCATGAATTCATAGGGAATGAGGTCCAGCAGCTCAGGTTCCTTTCCAACGGTTCAGGAAGCGATCTGGGCGCTTGATGTGCTCAGTTCGTGCATCAATCCCCTCGTCAGCAACACTGCCCTTAACTTGTTTGTTTACAGCGACGCATACTGCGTGCTGGGGAACACCGTAAACTCCACCAGCTTGCCATGGTGACACTGTGGGGCGTTCCTTTCTGGACAACACCCATTTTCTTGATGTCCACTATACCGCCTTTCCTGCAGGTTCGCATCTATGTGGCCCAAGGCACAACTCCATGCTTCCTAAAAGGCCCAAAGAACAGAGAGCGAGCGTCTTTCCTCTTCCCTTTGTGTGGGCCATTTTGGCGAATTACTGGAAGATGGAAGAGAGTCCAGCCGGAAAAAAAATAAAAAAAGAAAACCTAGAGTGACGGTTTCATGACAGCGTCATTCGGAGCGGCATTCTTTCCATCCTTTCATTATAAAAAAAAAAATTGGGTCAAGAAGAAATGCAGCGTCAAGGATTAATGCACTTACATGGATGCCTTTTATGATCTGTAAAATATGCCTCCGTAAAGCAGTTAAGATAAAAACATTTTTTAAAAACTTAAAAAAAAAAAAAAAAGGAATATAACTTGAGTGTGAGCGTCTTTGGGAGCAGAAGTGTTCGAGCCTTTAATACCTAACAAAATTCTCTGGGGGCTCTTCAAAATACATCCATTCGGTCAACTAAGAATCACCGAGTCCTGCTCTAGGCAGGATTGAAGACTAGGTGCTACAAAACAAAACTTTAAACGTCTCTGAGTCACTCGTACGCGCTGTTTTCCCCCAGAGCTTCCATGGAATGCGTCCATATAACAGGCATCTGAAGCGAGTTGACTTTTAGTTTGGTCTCCTCATTATTTGCAGAATAAAGCTACCTGTAGGCTTCCGAGGCTTTCCGACGCAGAATTTAATTTGGCGACTAACAGACCAAAGCAGAGAGAGCAGCAGGATCATTTAATCTGCATAAGGAGACTTGTAGTTACCATGATTCTCTCTCTCGGAGGAACTAAGTGAGCTCTGCGGGGGACGGCTTCTTTTCTATGACACTGCTCATGGCACCGATGTCAGCATCCAGCTCCCTCTCTGTGACATTTTGGGCAAACCCCTGGGAAAGACACACCTCAAAGAATGACCTACAGGACAGGAGGGGGGCACTGGCAGGAGAAGCGGAAGATAAGGGGTAGGTCCTTCCCCTGCCTTCCTGAATCCCATAATTGGATCTCATGACACTCTGAGCCTGTGGGAACAACCTAAGAAAATATCACTGGCAAATAACTATAAGGTCAGATTACCAGAATATCAGTTTTGGGCTTTTGCAGACACGTGAATAGAGAAGAGTCTCGTCACTTTTTCCATTTATGTCTTTACAAAGGGACTCCGCCATGGCAGAGGGCATCGCTTCATCTGTAACTAATTTATATCAATCTTCCCTGTTGGGCTGTGTGGAAAAGCTGTGTGCTCTCGTTCCCTTCTCAGGGGCTCAAAGAGAGTACGAGATGGAAATTCTTGAAGAAAGCGGCTGTGAGATGATTCGTGCTTTGTGTCAAGGTCACTTCTATTTCTCCCCTTCAAAGTGAACGTCCATGCCATCGGCGAGCGGAGACTGCTCAACGCCTCACTGCTGGTTCTAAGTCATCACCAGCCTCTCAGCCCTCCTGTCCATTCAAAGAGCCTTAGCCTTTCCTTTAATCATGTCTAGTGTGACATGAGTTTTAAAGTACCTATAGTTTAAAAAAAAAAATCAATAGATAAAGAAACTATCAACCTAAAGAAGATTGTGGCAGGATTAAAATTTATAAAACATCTACCATATGCTAGACACAGTTCCAGGTACACTACATTAACCCTCAGAGCAGCTCTTAGCTGTAAGCATTGCCTCTCTGCTTTATAGATTAACTAACTAAAGCAAGAAGAAGAAAAATGCCTTCTAGCAAACATTCAAGCCCAATTTGAAACTTGAGCCTGACCTCTTTTCCATCGAGCTGTGGTATTTCAAAGTTCAGTAAAGAACCAAATTCTTTTCTCGAAGGTCAATTAGTACAGTATATAAAGTTTCTTTACATTTTAACTCGATCGCCTGCCGATCTAAAAGTTAACAGGCTCCATCGACACGCAGAACTGTGATGCCTTGTCACACTTCGAGACTCAAACATTGTCCCCAGCATTACAGTACACAATTCATTATCCTTTTAATTTTTTATTTTTATTTTTTTACATTTTACATTTACAAGTGCTTACTCTCTTTCTAATCATTCATCATTTCCTTGAATTTCAAAGCTATGCCTAAATCTGGGAGAATTCTTCCTTTTAAATTTCACCTTAGACCACTGTCCACTGCACAGAGGTGATGTTCACACAATCAGTATTTCTGGTCCTCATTTCCTCTAACTCACATGACATTTTGCATTTTGCACTAGTGATGTCCCTCATCTTCCCTGTTAGGGACTTTTTTTTCCTGCTCATATAAACAGGCCTGCCTCCAGCCCCTGGAACAAAAACTTCTCTACGTAGTATGGGACCCTAACCACGGGCATAGCAGACTAGACCATTATGGCCTCCTTGCTTGGAAGAAAACAATCATAGAGGGGCTAGGGGCACATGATGTGTCGAGTTCTGCCCACACAGAGAAGAGCTTTATCGATGGAAAGCTGAAGCTGCCACTGGGTGGGGCCCAGGCAAGATACAGAATCAGCAGTCTGCCTTCCGAAAGCAGAGAGATGGAACAGACGCTCTTGGGGACCTATAAATAGGCCACTGAGTGTCTTCTGAGGGCTGGAGACAGTGTCACCTCTGCTCCTGAAAAGTTTCATTTCTCAGTTTCTATTCACGGAAAATTTGGTTGACTTTCCTTTCTTGTCTTGAATTTGCCAAATTACTTTATTCTTGCATTAAACCTTAATTTTTTTTACTTGGAATATCTTAAGTCAATTCCTTGTCCTTGCTCCTAAAAGAACCCTGAGAGAATGACTTCTTTTTCTTGACCCGTTTAACACTCATCCATCTGTCTACCCACATCCCCAAGAAGCCACTTCTAAACTAACACACTCTGTCTACTGTCCTCCGACAGGCCCTCGTGATGTTGTGCGTAATTACCACTGGACTTCACACTGACCACTGGTTGTCTATTTCAGTCTTATGTCTCCAGTTACAAAGCAATCTCCTTAAAATCTAAGACAGTTTTGGGTCAATGAATCTGCAGGACACCCGATCTCGTTCCTTCCATTCACTCCTCAGAATAAAAAAGACAGTTGTGGGCACAACACCTAGCAACACTTTTGTACAGGATCGTAGGACGTGCTGGCCGGGCAGGCTGCTGTGAGGAACAGACATTAGGTCTTCAGTTTACATTATGGAATCTCAGAGCAGCCTGTGGCAGCTCAGCTAATGGGAGTCAGCATCTGCTCTCACATCTGGAAGGTCTGGGGTAATCCAAATATGGAAAACCCAGACAGAAAGCTCTATCCTTTATCCTTTACCATGGCAGATACAAAGCTACCCATCGTTTCACGGAGACAGGACTGCCCAGGCCACAGCGAAATACACCAACAGGGCTTCCATTCTCTAAATTACTAAGCGTCTGGCCAGAGCACTTTTATTCTTTTTTTATTCTTTTTTTTTTTTTTTAAAGAAAAATAGTGTTGCCTTTTTAAAGCTGTTATTTTTATAGCAATAGAACTCCTGCAACAGTAAACAGAAAGTGAATGTATGAGGCTTTAAAGGTGAGAGGGGTTATTTAAGAGTGTTATCAGAACTAGCCAGCCGCGGACACACACAGTATCAGAAAACCATAAACTTTTCCCTTCATAGCCTGGCTCAATTATTCAGCAGGTCACCCAGTGGGGAGGT
>NW_006430726.1:1408604-1441769 GCF_000325575.1 Pteropus alecto | reverse complement strand
ATGTCTTTATAAACGCAGTGTCACGCACCCTTTAAGGGATCTGGCTAGATGAACAGTTTAAGGAGCAAAAATTATTCCTGCCACTTCACAACTGTAGGGGAAAGTCTGCTTTCCTAAGGTTGGACAAGTTACTTATGGGAAGTGACACAGCTAGTTGGTGGTAGAACTGAAATTTGTTACTCTGACATTTCTCATCTTTCCTCCTCAAGGAACACTAATCTTGATTGTTGCGGATAATTTTTTTTTATTATTAAAAATAAGGAAAAGTGAAATTATCCGCCAGCAACATCCTCCTTTTGGAGGTTTACAGTGCATAGCAAAGGCTCTGAGGAAGTTTGCAAATGAGACGCTTGCTTTTCTTATGCAACTCAGGTTTCCCAAATCCATCTGACTTTTAGCACCCCATTTCCTATCACAGGAGACAAGATTCTATTGCCAAGGACAGGGACATATCTCGAAAGCGTGCCAAATACAGCCTTGCTGAGCAAAGCCAGAAAACCCCAGGTAGTTAAAAATAAAATCCTCTTTTCCCGTGTGGGCAAATATGAAAGGTCGGAGCTGCCGTTGGTGGAACCCTAACCATTTGAAGCGCCGCTTAACGCTCAACTGTGCTCTTTCCCCCAGGTCTATTCCGAAATGTCACCCATAGCAGCTCCACGAAGACGGGAAGCTGGGCTCTCCCCATGCAGTGTGCTTACAGGGGGACAACCTGGCTCTTGCACCTGGCCCATATGCTCACAAACGGAGATAGCACAGGCACTTTTATCGTGGCTTTGAAACCTCAGTTTCCTCCTCTGTAATATAGTGACTTTAAAGAACCTTTAACACCGGTCACAGGGACGTAAAGTACAGCACAAGAAATATAGTCAGTGATATCATAATAACTATTTATGGTGTCGGGGGTACTAGACTCATGGGGGGATCACTGCCTAAGTTACACAAACGTCTAACCAATACGCTGTACACTTGTACTAGTATGATTGTGAATGTCAACTGTAATTAAAAAATAAAATCTTTAAAAAATAAAAACAAACTGAAAACAAAAAACATGCAAACGAAAAGAAGCTTTACTTTGTAGCGGTGTCATGACAACGAGAAACAATGTATTAAAAGCACCTGGAACAAGTCTTCGTTCCGGCTGCTCTCACTTCACAAGGAGCTGCAACGTCTCTCTCCTCAGAGAAATCCCGCTGGCCGCTCCCCTGGTCAGGCCCGGCACAAACGTCACCTCCTCCAGGAAACGCTGCAAGGCCCTACTCCTTCTCTGTCAGCCTTTCTACCTCTGTCCCCCAGTCCCAGGCAGAATCTGCCTTTTCTGATGCCCACAACAGTAGCCACAGGGCTTCAGTCTCCTTTTGTATGTGTCTGTCTGCTCCAGGAGACTTGGGCTCTTTGAAGACAAGGAGTGTGTCATATACACAGTGTCTTCAACCCATAGTGTCCAGCACAGTACAGGGCATATTAATGCTCAATAAATACTGTGAAGAAGGGGACATAGGGGGAAGTGTTATTAACTATGATTCTTGCCTCCAGAGAACTTGCCTTCTGAGATACCAGAAATGACCAGTGATGGATGGCATCAAATGGGTGACACGGTCCAGTTAAAAATGGTCAGAGGATACCCATAAGCAGTCTGGTCGCCACATGCAAATATTATAGGTCTGCTCACACACACTTACTTCCCATGGAGATGGTGCCCGATTTCACATTAAAATAACAGATGAATCGGTGTCACATATGGTCAATAGAAGTGTAACAGTTTATCAATAAGAGGAAGGGCATTAGCTGTGACTTTAAAGGGACATAACCTTGAATTCCAGTGATGCCACTTATCTTGGTGGCATAGAGAAAACTAGTCAAGCTCTCTAAGTTTCCCTCTCTGCAAAAAATAAAAAAATAAAAAATTTCTCATCAAGTAAAAAAGTTGTTCATAGCATTAAATGGAAAATATCAAAACGCACTGAGCAGAGTGTCAAGTACAGTACAGGTAGTCAATGTTTTATCTATCAACACTCAGTAGTTACCCCGCCACTAGACTGAGTTCTTTAAGGTCAGATACCGTGTCACAGGAATCTGTGTCCTCACTGCCTGCCACGGCACCACACACACACACTAGCCACTCCATACGGATTCACTGCACCATAAAACACACGAGAATCAAGAGCAAAATGAAGCGGAGAGTCTCTAGTCACCTGTTGCTACGACTCCATTAAAATCTCGGTAGCCGTACCTGTGAGACAGGGAACCTGGGCTCTTATTCATGAAGCCAGACCACGTGCTGAGCCATTCATGGTTTTTAACATGCAGCACCTTTATGCCAAGCATTTCTATACATTTAAAAAGTGTGCTTTCCTTTGACAAAATAAGGCACTCGAAAAAGATACTATGAGGCAAGTATAAAGACGAAATAGGTCTGGAGTGCTTTGTAAAAAGAAATACATACTTCTGTATAAATGTGTGTAAATATGTGTAGAGACATACACACATATAAGACATCTCTACATTTCAGAGTTAAAAACAGAAGATATTAATAGTAGTGTAAGGTTTGGTAGAAGCATGAGAAAGGTATCAGATATATATTACATGTAACAGCGATTTTCCCAATGATTTTCAATATGTGTGTGCATTTTCCTTTTAAATCTGCCCACTCACCACTGATAGATGTATATATACATTTTTGTAAGTGGTGTATGTGAGACAGCTTTAATAAGCCAAGGAATAATGTCACTTGGTACCGAACATGATGGCTATAGACCTATCAAAGCATGAGCTCACACGAAGATGGAAATGCACGCTTAGCCCGTGAGGGGAGCGCCATGGTTCCTCTCAA
The DNA here is from genome assembly GCF_000325575.1 of Pteropus alecto. Classification (NCBI taxonomy): domain Eukaryota; kingdom Metazoa; phylum Chordata; class Mammalia; order Chiroptera; family Pteropodidae; genus Pteropus; species Pteropus alecto. The sequence goes on along the minus strand of NW_006430726.1, from coordinate 1,438,939 downwards.
GTCTCCTTAGCTTTCTTCCTCACCCATCTAGAGTGCGTTTCTCATCTGCTCACTCAGGGTACGATGGCGGAAATGGGAGGCAAATCTTGCTCTTCTGCCTTCTCTGCTCGTCTACAGAGAATCAGTCAAAGAAAAAAAACAAGACGCTGAGCCAGCAGCCAGTGGGAAGGAGCTGTCCAGCCCCATCGTGGAGAGCGTGCGTGTCTGTTTTGGGCCCATTTTTTTCCTGAGGTGGCTGCATTCCTTTTTTGCAATAGGGAAGCCAAAAGACTGATGATGACATTGGCTCTCCGTGAGAGGAGTAGCTGGCTGTGGCTCTGAGCAGGTGGGAGAGCCAGCATCGAGTTGCACCTTCTGCAAACCAATGCCATCCACTTCTACATAGCTTTCCTCCCATGCCTCGCCCCTACCCCTTGTGGGTCTCAGACTTGGTCCACAGGTCTGACCTCCTACAATGATCTTACTCATCACCTCCTTTCCTACCACAGCCCCACACTCTGCAATTTTTGTGACTGCAGATCCCCTTGTCACTCCCTGCCATAAACTTCACGCAACCCATTAGGCCATATGTCCCTCTACAACATGAATTAGGATTCCATCGCCACTCTAGACGGCTTTCTTATGGGAGAACTTTGCCCATGGTCATATTACATCAGAAATATAGAGAGTCACCCAGGCCTGGTTTGCAATCCTGACGATACTTCTAGATAGCTGTGTGACCTTGGGCAAGTTTCATAGCTTCCGAGAATCTGCTTCTCGGGTCAAAAATGAATATAGCAGTCTATGTGTCTCAGGGTAGCTTATATTCATTGAAAAAAAAAAAAAAAGCACACTGGTCAGAGCAGTGTCTAGCACAAAGGATGTCTTCAACGAAGGTCACCTCCCCTCTTACGTGACATTGGAAGGGATAAAACTCAACTCACGTAAGGGGTCACTGGAGATGTCACATACCTAGGTAGGTGGGAGGAGTTTAGTTACAGGAAGGTGAGAAGGATTCCCTAGTCCCATCACCAGTGAGAGTATGATTGGAGAATCTTCTAGATATATGTACCCCATGCAGATGACATCTTCCCTTCTCAGACGAGGTCTCAGAGATGTGGAGGATGAAGACCCTTGCAATTAGACACGAATAAACCGGGTAAACGCACTAAACTTGCTCATTTCTGTTTGTGAGATTCTGGGAGAGATCTCTGACTTTTCTGAGCATCCATTTGTTCACCTATAAAACTGGTTAATGACAGCCCTCTATACAAGCATGAGCTCGCACAGAATGATTTGCCCCATGCCTTTCATGCGGTAAGCAATCAATACATGTTAGTTCTGTTTCCCCTGCCCCTCAAAAATTCTGCAATTTAAATAATAGTCATAAAGGCTTATATTGTAGTTACCACGTATCAGGCAATATTCTAAGCAGTGATTAAATTTCTCATCTAATGCTCACAGGAAAAACAACATATGACACATATACTATTATTTTCCTATGGTAAGATGGGGAAACTGACGTATCCCATGAGCTGCCTAAGGCACACGGCTAATGCGGAGAAAAATCTGGACTCATATTCTCAGTTCTAAGCAGTCTCACCTCAGTCTGTTCCACTAAGCAGGCCATGATACCGTCTCTAAAATTCAGAAAAATGAACTTCTTGACACAGACACAGGATTGGAGAACTTAATTTTCAAGAGTACTTCCTTTCTCAATCTTGTCAATACTTCACATCGATCACGGTTTAAAAGCGCCAGGAACTGAAACGAATCTGCCCGTCTTAGGAACACACTTACAGATATTGGGGAGTGCAGAGCCCGAAAAGGGATGATGGGGGACCAGGATGGGAACAGAGGTTTGACAACGGTACCTCCATCTGTAAAATCACCTCGCAGGTTATCTTTCTACCCCCAGCTCTGATGGAATAGAACGCATCAGACCAGGCTTTTACTGAGAACAACTCTAAACCTGAATAAAATCATGCACAGAGAGACACAAACACCCTTATGAAGACAAAAACAAAACGACAACAAAAAAAACTAGATCGAATGCAAGACTCCAGTGCCCCATTGCCGGCATCCAAAATTGGACTGCCAGCTGCATGGTCTCCCACAAAGCAATGCACCTGGCTGTGCTTCAGCAGGTGCTCCTATAAAATGGGATAAGCCCAGCCTGATGAGACTGTTAGGCAAGACTTCCTCTCCCTCTTCATGGGATAAACGGGCGCAGTAGAGTGGGGGCAAGGCAAAGCTCTGGAGGAATGCCCCCCGATCAGTGTGGGGAGGGAGGATGGGATCGGATGGATGGGTGTGGGCTGGGGTTTTTGCTTATTCAAGCCGAACAGCTAACTGAGTGATCGGGAGCCCATTTTTAAGGCTCACGACCCTCCAGGAGTCCAAGATCTCTGGCTTCCAAACCAGCTACCTTACTGCCCACTAGTGAGATCGACTTCGGAGGCATCCAGGACACCTCGGGGTGCTCTAGGTGGCCTCAGGCCAATGACTTACCCTGACCCTCCACAGTTGGTCTGGCTGTGGCGAAACCTTCCTACGTGAAAACGATACCTTCTTCTGCCACCACTTTGCTTCCTGCTCACTTTCATGTTTCCTCCGCCAGAATTGCAGGAAAGGGGACGCAAACCAACCGGACATCCTCTCTGTTAGCCCTGCAGAATGCGACATGCGACGGAATCCCAGAGGAACAACGCGGGAGGCTCTGCTGCTTGGCACATCACCACCTGAGCCGTCAGCTAAAACCTTACTGCAGAGTGTTTATGGCTGGTGAGAAGAGACATGGGGGTCCTCTGGTGGCATCTGCTGCTTTCAGCGATGGAAGGGGACTCCCCAGCCTTAGGATCTGAGACGTCTGCGTGTGGATGTTGGAGAGAATCAGACGGTGCCCGCATGTCCCCGTACCCGGGAAGTCATTCGAGGAGAGGCCTCTTAGGCACATGAATCTTCCTTCTGGGTCAAGCAGCATAGCAAAGAGCTGCCCAGCTGAGCCCAGTATCAGCCCAGAAAGTCCAGGAGCAACTCTCAAGCATCTGGGGGACATCATCACGTCTTTCCTCTTTTCCACCCCTATTTTGCTTAAATACAAGTACAAATCCGAAAATGTTTGCTTTTGCAGGGAATTAGTAATTGCATGCTCTTAAATATGCACTATCTTTACCACTCCCATGTGTGCCTGTTTAATCCTTTATCAAACTCTTTGTGATAACTTTTATTATTGCCAAGGACAAATGAAGAATGATTTGTCCAGAAACATGAGGAGACACGGCCAAGGCTACCAGATGAGCAAATGGCAGCGTATGAGCTACTCTGCAGCTAAAATCTAGCGTTAAGTGTGGCTTGTCTTAAAATCACCACTGTGCTCTTTATCTAACTAGAATTGTCCAGTAGCCAGCTAAGACAGAGAGCTCACTTCTCAAAGAAGTGTCAGAACTTGGTTCTGGCCCTTTGATACTCTGTTGAAGGGAATTTACATAATGTTAGTAGATCATAAACACTACAATCTATAGAGTTTCACCGCATTTATTTATTTGATTGGCAAGTGTTAATTGTGCTCCTATGTCCTGTTAAGCGTTTTTACGAAGCTATGTGGCTGCATGAGAGAACAAAACACAAAATCCCCGTCTGCACGGAGCTTACGATCCGTGACTGCATGAGTCCGCTGCTTAGTGCAAACCTCTAACCTGGGTAGGTTAGAGGTCTCTGGAAAATGGGTGGAATATACCCGTTTTTATCTTGACGCAGTGAACCCAAAGGCTCCAATCTAGAAACCCAGGTGCAAAGTATAAGGGGTGCGAAAACACACAGTAATCAGGCTGAATAAATCCTTTCTGCGATCTTTGTAAAAATTAAAATTAATGCAAAAAGTCAATCGTGGGCATACTATGGACATTTTAGATAAAGGCGAGGTTTCTTCCTTTAGCCTTAGGCTTCGTTATGGCTCCTCAGGACTCTGAAGAGGAACAAGGCACCTAAAAAGAGGGTAGAGGGGAGAAGGCAGGCTCTGCTAAGGTTTGCGGGGCCACCCTGTCCAGCTGAGGCCCCTGAAGGCATCTCCCGGCTGTCACTCTTGGCCGGTACAGATAAGCCCCCAAGAAGGACCATGCTGATTTTTGCCGATGGAATCACTTTAGACATGCGGCCCCTCTTGCAAATGGAGAGGAACTAAGTCTGCCACCTCCAGTTTGAGTATAGTTAGATGAGGTCACATGACAGAATGACAAGAACTCTCCAGCAGGAAGCCAAAGGTCCCACGGTCTCCAGCACCGTTCATTTCCTGTGTAACTGTGGTGTAGTTACTTAGCTTTTTCTGGGGGCTCACTTAGTCCCATCTGTAGAACAGGCACACCCTTTTCAGCTCCGTGGCTCTTGTCAGATGCTCGCCCAAGTGAGGCTTCCCAGAAAGGGGAGATGACTGTATGTAAGATTTTGAAACCAAGAACACGGTCCATTTTCTCCAGGTTCAGGGAATATCTCTGAGGTCAAGACTAAACAAAATCTTCCTGTATTTAATTTTCATACAGGGAAAGTGAGGGACCTGTTTGTTTATTATAAATGCTTTGCTTGTGGGTACAGACTAAGTACCCACACACACACACACACGCACACACACACACACACGCACACACACACACATCCAGGTTTTCCCATCCTGAGGGCACCTGTTCTGAATTACCTAGTAAACTCGCTGGATAACGTCGAGCGAGTCACCAAACCTGTCTGGACCTCAGCTTCCTTTTATAAAAGAAGCACACAGACATGATCCCTGGGAACTTTGCAGCTTACCATTCATTCATTCCCTGATTCTCAGAGTCTATCAACTCACCACTCCTTAGGATTCCTTAAATTGGAAAATCAAACACGCTTGCTCCATGGGGGAAAAAAAATCCTATTATTAGTCAAATTCCATTTTATTGTCCAATTCCAGTGGTCCTCATCTCTGTTGATCTTTCTTTACATTTTCGTTTGCTAGGTAATGCATCTAAAAACAGTTTCTCGTGGGAAATGAAAACGAGGTCTTGGAGAAGCATTCTCCCCATGCTTTTCTCTTAGTAAAGACCTTTCTCCTTAAATAGTGTATTTCCACGGCCGTAAGACATGGGAATTAAACTGGAATTTGCAGATTCTTTAGATGACACGTTCTTCCCCAGGCACCCCCTTCAGAGCAACGTTGTCTGTGCCAGCCCGTGTGTGTGACTGCTTGACGCCTCAGCTGACACTTCAGAAGTCACACCCTGAGCCACCCTCAGGGTCGTGGGGGTCTTCCTAAATCTTAATTCCAGTGTCACCTTTGTGGTGTGGAAGGTCCCCAGATACGGCCGGAGGCCTCACACTTTTCCAGGTTTTCCCCTCGGTAAACATTCGAACAATACAATCACACTTCCTCTTCGGCCGCTGTGTAATTGATTTTACACCTTCTCACTTAGTGCCATCCCTCCCGTCCCCCGCCTGACTCTCCCTTCCTTCTTTTTGATGTGACACATTCCAGAAGGGTGGTTTACATTTTCACATCTTTTTTTTTTGGGGGGGGCCTCCAAGTCTATTAACCGTGCCAGAGCACAGAGAGACGTGCCCCCATGTGCATGCATCTGACCAACGAGAAAAAGTGTCCCCGCCATTTGTGGTCACAGTCCACGTGCTCACACCACCCTAGGCCCTGCCAGGAAGGGCGGGGGCCGGGGGGGACACTCACTTTACAAAGAACGATTTCCGCAAGAGTGCATCAGCAGGAGAAGAGAAAGGATCCCACGGAAAAAATTGCCGCATGTGCTCACACGGGAAGGTGATACACACCAACAGCTATGGCGACCTAGAGAGTCATGCCATGTCTTTTTTTGTTGTTGTTGATATAACACTGTGAAAGAGGCAGCCGCAGCTCTGAGGCTGGGCTTTGTATCACGTGATACTGTCGTGTCTCTTGGACTCTACCTAGGCTGTTTCTTCTGTTCAACTGAGCTCCCAGCAATTACTTCCTTACCCTTAAACCAGGCCTCTCTCAAAGACGCTGTCCCTGACCTTTCTAAGGCTCCACGCCACCGTCGAAGTCTCACTTTTTGTGTGTGTGTGTCTAGAACACTAAAAACATGTGTCTGCTGCTTGGAGCCCCTTGAAAGTTTTTCATTTCTCCCTTGTCCTGTCATAGAGTGGCTGTTTAAAAGACATGTAATAATAGCTACCGTTCAGTCATCCATCGATTCAACCCACACATAACTTTTAGCCCTATTGACTTCCCTTCAAGGATACGGCCTCCTTTGCAATACTCTGAAATTATGGCATTTTTTTTTCTTTCCTCTCGTCCCATAGACCACCGATCCTAAAAGCAGGGCAACTACCCTCCCTGCTCCTCACGGTCACATCCAGGTCTCTGTGCCTTCTTCCTCCCTAAACTCCACCCCGCCCCCAGCTCCTTTGAAGTCTGTGCCAAAGACCGTACCTGTGCTGTCCACATCCTTCACTGCAGAGTCACCGACGCACTTCAGGTTACCCCTCCTTGAACACTCTAGCACTGAATCAGTCCGAAACCAGTCGTAATTTCTGAAGACTGTGAAGTCCATACGGATGACCCTTCCGACATTCTGGACCCTCCGTGAGTCCCCTGGCCTTTGACCTTGCCCTTATCCCAAGAGGTTTATTTTCTCACTCTTCCATTCTCTCATTCTCAAGCATCCTTTACCTTTCCAGCAGCCGTTACCTAGAACCGTGACTCTAAGGATTCTCAACTCTGCTCGAACCTTCGCTACGGGGGCCCTGTCACCTTTGCACGTTCCTTAGATCCTTCACACCCTCACCCCCTTTTCCCCTCAGCTTACAGGCTATCGTTAGAATCGCTCTTGACATTCACTCTCAACGACTTTGCTGCCTTTCCCTCTGCTACACCTATGTCTGGCAAAACCTATGCTTATACGTAAATGTTGCCCACTGTGGGCCTGGACAGAGTGGCGATACGCAGCTGAAGAATCTGTCACATTTGACATTCATGACCACGTGTTGCAAATGGGCCCCTGGCAGAAAAGTCAAATCCTCTCAAAGGATGTGCTACAAGGTATATTGCAAGGAGGAGGCACAGTCGACCCCTTACGAAAGATAGATAGAATGAATCCTTTGGAACATTAATACAATCTACAGCGGTAACAATAAAATCAAAATCAACAGGTTTAAGATACACTGTCTGTGCCTTCCATCATACCTTATTAAATCCGTCGAGGATAAAAGGATGGAAGGAAGTAAAGAAGGAAGGAAGGAGGGAGGGAGGGGTGGAAAGATGGGATGGGAGAGTATGGGAGAGGTGGGGAGGAGAGATGACTGAATGAATGAATCCCAATGATCAGAGGAAAAAGGTTCAGGATGGACTGTTTTTACTGGGAAATTTACCAAGCTCTATAACAGTAGAAAGGAATGTAAAGAAGGTTTCACTCATAAAGAATTTCAACTGCCATGATAAAAATGCTTTAATTTCTTTCTTTTTTTTTCTTTTCTTTTTTTTTAAGATGGGTGAATTTTTCGCGCTCCATTTTTAGCACCCATGCCTGCTCAGGGCTGATATTAATTATCTTAATGCATGTAATGTGCTTAGAGAGTAGTAGAGAATTAAACTGTATAGATCTGAAAATAAACAGAGTTGTTTCCTATTTAACTGAATGTCCCACACTTTTATTTGATGAGGGAAGAAAAGGCCGTATCACATAATGAGGGCATAATTTCTCTCTTACAGACTTGGAGTTTGACTTGCTGGCCCTTATTCCTCTATTTTCAAATGCTTACAGACCTTTCTCATGATATATTTGTTTCATCATGTACTAATGATGTAGTAATATCGATGTTAACTTTCCCAGCAAGTCGCTCCCATTAACTGTTTTGGGTTTTTTTTTTCATTTTTTGGAGAGAAAAGGGAAATTATTGCTTATTTTCATTATTGTTTCATTAGGCAGTTAGCCTAGAAGCCAGGTTCTATTTATTCAGAAAATGCTTAGATTTAAAAGAGTCAGAAATAATGGTTATTTTGGTGGGAGCATGATCCTTCCCCACCAGCTCCAAAGACTTACTTTATTTGTTTCCCTGTTTGAAAAAAACAGATTTTTCAAACTAGAATTTGCAGAGAAAAAAAGAATTCTCCAATTCCTGGCCTCTTGCAGTTGTTTCGTGACTGCGAACCCTTCTTCAACCTCAGATTTTCAAGCACTGTCTTTCCTTCGCAGCTTTGACTAGCCAAATCCCTTCTCATCTTTTTTCTCATCTGCCCTCAGTTTGGGGTGCAGTTTGTTCTTCTAACTGCCCCCCGTTAACCCACCCTGTTCGCCTGCTCCTGGATGCTGACAGGGCGGTTTCTAGCTACTCTGCTGTCAGCCTCTCTTCCGGGATCGGGTCCCTGGCTGTGCTGTTCATACGTCCATCACGCACGTGAACTCATGGCTCCTGGTCTGAGGGGAGCCCTTCCTCGTCACACCGCAGGGTGACGTCCGCTTCGTCTATATAAATCCCGTTCACGGTACATTCTCCCTTATTTGTCAGGTTCCTCCTGGCCCATATCCGCCCAATGCTTTGGCCTTGATATGTTAACTTTATCTCCAGAAATGGAGGATATGAAATAGAAGTATTTATTCCTCAGGATGGAGCGCTATTCCCCCACGGGCCATTGTTCCTCGTCCTCCTCACATCCCCTCTCGAATGCTCCCTGCCCCAGTCTTCCCTCTGAACTGTTTCGTCACCCCAAGATGTTTTAGTATTAAGACATCTTGCCTTAACACTAATAATATTTGAACACTTACTGTATGCAAAGCAAGTGCCTAAAGCATCAAATTATTTCACCAAATATCATTGAGTTATGTTATTTTTTGTCTTACAGGTAAAAACCAAACACCTTGAAGCACAGGATAAAACAGCTTTTCCCAAATCATATGTAAATGGCAGAACTAGGATTTCAGTCCAGGCCCTCCGACAGAGCTGAGCTGGTCACCTACCTAGTTCGACTGGATTCCCTTTCTGCTCATGAGGTCTTGATGTTTTCTCTAAAATCTAACAGTTTGTAGACAAAAATACATTTGGTTTATGCACTGATTCCAAATATTAGCCGTAATGGCCTTGGGATGGTAATTATAAACTGCCGAATCAAATTTATTGATCGTTTCAGGTCTGGGGGTCCTTTCTATTCTGATATTGGAAAGCTATGTGTTTACCAGGCATCTCTGTGGACCTTCATCTTTGCCACCTGTCCCATCTGCTCCCCCTATTCCAAATCTGTTTTTTTATAACAGCTTCATTGAGATATAATTGATATACATATGTAAAACTGCACGTAATTAATGTGTATAATTTGATGGGTTTGGACATACTCATACACCCATGAAACCGTCATCACAAACATAATGATAAACAAATTCATCTCTCTTCCAAAAGCTGACTCGTTTCCTTTTGGTTTTGTTTGTAGTAAATGCACTAAACATTAGATTTGCCCCCTTAATGCATTTTTTCTTAAGCGTACAGCACAGCATGTACAGTACAGTACATGCCCTAGATGGTACAGATTTCAAAAACTTACTCATCTTGCAAAATTGAAATTTTTCCAAGTCTTGATTGGTTGTTTGTTTCTTTTTAATCTCTGTCTGGGATCTTCCAAGCGATAGCAAATATAAACAGTGGGGTTTTTTTTTTTTTTTTCCTCTCTCTTCAGTGATATATTCAGCTCAGCTATAAATTAGCCATGGCCGAGCATCATACAAAATGGAGGTGACATGAACTCTACCTAGTCCTGGGAGAGATGTAGACCCACATACCATAGATGAAGCCCTCCATCAGACCCTGCTCACGTGAGCAGCCTTTCGCCTGTGCCCTGTGCCCCAATGCTAACTAGAAAAATGGTCTGATCTGTGTGCTTGGCGATCCTGACAGCAACTTCACTACAAACCCCCAAGGAAGACCTGGACTGGGAATAGTAGAAAGGTTCCAGCACAGAAGTGGGAATCAGGCCGATGTGTAGAAATACCGCTGTTTACCCCATTAGTATCACAGGGTATATAAAGTCACTCTGTCGGGCAACATGCTATGGACACTCGGTTGGAGAACATATTTTTAAAAGATTGTACTTCACAAGACGAAGGGAAAAATAAAAATTACTCTTAGATTGTTAGGCAGGATCTGCCTCAAAGTATAATTATTGTTCCCAGCAGGCTAGAAAATAATTTCGACAGAGAAAATTTCTTTCCTTTTTAAAGAACGAACGGATTTCATGAAACTTGTTAATGATACTTTTTCCTGTGTTTTCCCTTCCTCTTCCTTCCTGCTCTCTTAAATTCTTAAGACCATTAATGCTTAATAATACAACGTTGCAAATAAAGTGACAGATCCACCCACCTATTCTCTCTCCCGGAAGACTTCAGAGAATAAGATTGATACAGTTTTCATCCGTCATCACTGGTGCCACATCGACCCCCTAACTATCCCGGTGGCTGCAGACCCGAAGGAGGATTAAGTGAAAACGAATCACGGAAAAGTCATGCCAGTTCAATTATGAATAAGAGAACGGCAATTTCCACTTTTCGGTATTAAATGCTCAGGTTTAGAGCCTTCTTCTGTGAGGAGACCACAGACTGTAGCTGTGATGCAAGCTCAAATGCCACACGGCAGCTCCCCAGACCCTGCTCCGGGTGGCTTCTCTGTTGTGGGCCTCGATAAGGATAATTGCCATAACAGGAACGGCGAACGGCGACAATAAAAGGTGCATAGGTCTCTGCCACTAATTTGCTGTGCCGGATTTAGATTATTTCCCCTCATTCTCGGACTTTAGAACTGGTGGGACAATGCCATTCTGAGGATTTCGCTTTTCAGGCTTAAACTGGGCAAGTCACAGGGTCAGATCAATTTCCTGCGTCCCCTTTCCCAAAAGCAAATTAACTTCACGATTCTAGAGCTGCAGAAGCCCTCCGGGGAAGTAAGGATGCATGGCGGAAGGTGGAGGCAAGGCCAAAGGGCACATCGCCGAAGTATTTAAGTGATCCTAAATTTCAACAATCCAGAAGTTTCATGGGGTGAGCACACAGCTTAATGCTTTGGAGTGCGGGCTCAGGAAGGTCCCACCAAAGGAAGATACTCAGGAGTCCCTCACGCCTGCTCACCAACACCCCGCCCCATCCTCGGAGGGGATCCCCTATGTCTTGGTAGACTGTGGAGGTGATGCACCCTGGAACATTGGTTGGTATGAGGCTTTTTCTCTTTTTGTAATGTGTACTGGCTTTCACAGGGTACATGGCCACAAAGTCGTGGCTTTTGTGTACAGTAGAGGACTTTGAAAGCCGAACCATGCCTACTTGGAAGAGCTAAACCAGGCCTGAGGGGTCTGCAGGCGACACCCGAATCTCCCTCCCATTCTGTCCTCTCACACTGCTCCTGCCCCGCTCATTTCAGCCACCTGACATTCAACCGCAGTTCAGGGTCTGAATCAAACATCCCCTAAGCCTAGAAACCCTTCATCCCTGTCACCAAGGAAATGTGCCCGTATCCTTCTCTGAAACTCAATGGTGTATGGGTTATATTTCTTGGGTGCCTTAGCTCTGCTTCATAATTAATTCTGTGTTTGCATATCCCCGCCCCCGCCACCTCCGACCGTATATGCGCCTCTGAAGAGGTCATCATCATATTTATCACTCCTGTGCCTCCTAGCCAGTGTTCAATATAAATTTGTTGACTAGCAAGAGTCACAATTCAGCTATTGACATAGGTTCTTGTTCTCTGCTGTCACCCCTGCTTCCAGCATTTGTCTGTGTGCTCAAGGAAAGATAAACAGGCACATACCTCGCATAATTTTGCTCTCCGTAACAAGGGCACACTAAACTGGGGCAAATGCTAATTATTTAGCAAACTCTCCCCTAATCTGTGTCTACTTTATAGCTCTTTCGTGAGGAATTTAATTCCGGCGGACCTCTTGAAGTGGTTCCATGGTAATGAAAAGAAGAAAGAAAAATCCAGCTTCTACCCCCCCACCCCCCGCCCCCTGAGCTTTTGTCTCCTGTGATGGGGCTGATCGAGGCCTGCTGAGTGGTGTGCCCTGAAGAAGTAGTGCGTTAGGCATCAGCCTCTCACTCATGACACGGACTTGAAAGGCTCTGAGAAGTCCTGGAGCACAGTTGCGTCTTCTGTCAGATCACCTTGCTCATTCCTTTATTCAAAACACGTTCTTTAATCTCCACAATTCCCCCAGCACTGGACGGGGCACTTGAAGGGACACCCAGGTAATGCGTGTCATTCCAATAGCCCATGTCGTCTGCAGAGTGAGATGATGTTTAAAGAAATGCCATTCAACAGCCAGAGGTGAAAAGCAACTTAACCTGTGTGTCTCTATATTTTAGAAATTAAGAAGGTTCATAACCCACCACCAGGCTTCACATGGCGCATTTTCCTGTCATTCGAGTGCTCCCGTCCACTCCGCACCCCAAAGAAACTCTCTACAAACCTGCCGCCTGCATTTTGCACCTTTGTCCTTCGCCGATCTCTTTCAATAATTAATGATATAGCTATAGTTAGCCTCCCTTCCTCCTCAAGAGGAAGAAAAGGAGAAAGCAAAGGGCAAAAACAAGATTCTGTGTAGCACCAAGGAAGTGTCCCATCCAGTACCGCACGTGGAAATAAAGACCTCGGCAAGATGACTTTCTGGAGGAGAGACAGACACTCAGTGTACCTGCACCTTCTGTATGATGGGTTGCAACACTCACCATTATGACATTGCAGGGCAGTAGCTGTTAGCATCTGGTCATGCAGATGGAACTATACTCATGTAGGGCTGCAGCAGAGGATGAGGCTAGAGAGAGCCGGGGGCCCCTTCCCACCGGGTCCTGAGGGCTTCTGTGAAAGGGCTCGGCTTCAGCTCCAGCCCTTGCTACTGTCTTTCGTACCCAGCTTCAAACTCCGGGTTCCTACAAACAGACGCCTCATCTCTTGTCGCCTCGTGAGTCCAGCATTGGACCAGGTGCCTTGGCGTGTTCTCATCAGCCCCTTACAAAGGGCCTAGTATCCCAGGACAAAGAGAAGGGCTCTCTGAACAGACGCTGACAGCACGTGAGTTCTCTCCGCCACTGCCACACGTGGAACCCAAGTGTAAACATTCGTTCTGAGAACACGTGCAGTTTTCCCTGCCATATTAACTAATTAAGCACCATTTACATCGTACTTAGCGTGGGCATTTTTTTTTCTCCTGCCCACATGCATCACTTAGCCATCTTAAATTTCATATTCTACTTTGAAGACCGTTTGACTCATCTCTCAGAGTTTATCCTGCGAAATGGTTCTACGTTGGTCTCTTCACATGTCCCCTATTTTACCTCCAGTGGTTAAGTGCAAAAAATGTGCACGTCACCTCCATGCTCTCTTCGATTAGAAACAAGTAAACCAAGAAAGAAATATTATAAAGAGGAAGGGACAAATCATGGCGACCAGACAACAAACATAGGCTGGGACATTTCAATTCTGTCTGTTTTGTGTTTTTTAATCATGTCTCCCCTCAGCCCATGCAAGAAAAGGAAATGGAGACACTGATAATTTAAGAAACTTTCTCATGGTCACTTAACGTGCCAGTGGTAAACATGTCAGTAGCTGAGTCTAGTCTAAAGATCAGAGGCGTTGGAGGCAGACAGGTGGGAGTGACGGAGGGGTAGATTTGAGAACAGATGCCGTTCGGCTCTAAGAAGTGACTTCTGAGGGTCAGTGTCTTCCTCTGCAAGATAGAGGAAATGAGACCCACCTTGCAAAGACACCAGATAAAATCAGAGAAAACGTCTAGGCCACCTAAGTTGTTTCTGAGAGTTATGATGATGATAATGATGGCGATGATATCACATTATTGATTCTTAGCTTGTAAACCAAGAGTGGACAATCTTTTTCTCTACAGTTCCAGACAGTAAAGATTTAGACTTTGTGGCTCACCAGGCCACATATCCTGCTATTAGAGCAGGAAAATGTGAGACTATATAAACAAATGAGAATAGCTATGTTTTTTTGTGTGTTTTTTTTTGTAGGTTGTTCAAAGCAGGTGGTAGGCTGCACTTGGCTGCTGGGTCACGGTTATTGCCTCCTATTCTATGCCATCAGCGATTAATTCATTCAAACATTATTTATGTGGTGCCTACAGTGAACTAGCCACTGTAACTGAACTAGCAATTCTAAGGGCTTGAAATAGAGCAATGAACAAGTTAGAAACAAATCTTATTCTCACAGGACCGACCTATATTCCTGGGAGAAGAGTCAGTGAATAAGTAAGGACACGAGGGAAATAAATGTGAAAAGACTTCTATAGTGTGAAGATGATGCAGAGAATTGTTAACAGGAGGGAGTGACAGGGTGGATACACAAGGCTGCTTGCCATATCTTCTTATAGGGTACTTGGTAGAGTACTACAAAAGCCATTTCCTAAAAGGCTCTCCTTGATCTTGCTGGAGCTTTTAGGATTTTTGCAAAGATTTGCAAATTTCTTGAGTTTCTCGTTTCCAAAACACTAAACTGGGCTTTGCTGTGCTGATCTCTTGTACAGGTGTCTACAGAGAGGGAAATACTCAAGACATAGATAAGGTACCAAGGGCTCAAGGACATAGGAGAGCTTGGATCTTAATATTATCCAGACTCTCTACTAGATGTTGAAAGCCATCCCCTCCCTGAACTCCCTGGAGTTCCTGTGTGACTAGGGGAAGTCATATTGTCATAAAGGGTTTAGAATTTGGTGGAAGTTATCACATGCAACATGCTATGGCAGGCTTTCAGCTGGACTCTTTAAAAACCATCTAATTTGCTCTTCTCGACAGCCTGGGTAGAAAATGATGATCTTTCCTTTACAGATGAGAAAATTGAAGTTTCGAAAGGCTGCGACTTGCCACAAAGCCAGTAATTGGCAGTGCCAATGTGTGACCTCCAATCTGTCTGCCTCTAGAGCTCTTCACTTCTGGCATGTTGTGACTTTCCAGTTATTCCAAAGAATTGCTGTTTCGTTCTAGATCTTCAACCCTTGTACCCAATGTCTGTTGCTACTTGACTACTTCCTCATAAACCTATCTGAAACCAGCCCGTATGCTTCGCACTGATAAGAAACGTTGCCAGGCAGCTATTTAAAAAAATCCGGTTGTGTTGAATTTGCTATTTTCCTCTTCTACCTAGTCCAATGGCAATTTAATTTTAAAACGTAATCAAATGTGTTTGACATGATTTATTTTCACAAATCTGTGCTGTCTCGCACCAATTAAATTGCTCTCTTCCAAATGTAATGCCGAGCAGAGCCTTTAAAGTATCAACACGAATTATCCTCCCACTGGAAATAATAGAACTATCTTGGTCCACAGTCATTCACTCTTTACTTAAAAAAAAAAATAACGGGATGTTATTTTCAGTTTTATCATCATTCATTATATCTTTTGATTCACTCCTAAAAGTAGGTGTAATAAGTGTTACTAAGTGAAACGATGGATTCTCTAATTAAGTGCATCACACCAAAATATAACCCATCAACACCAGGATAATCTCACTATATCCTTTCTGAAGTATTGTAATGCATCTGTAGGACTGGCTGTCTCATATTTTCTTTTTAAGTTGAACAAATACATTGCTTTCTATAGGGAGGATGAATATGAGGGAAAGTGATCACACACAACATTTCTATTCACTATACCTTTGCTACAGGACATCTCCAATTTTTTTTTTTCTCTTTGCCCCTATTCTAAGCCAGGCCAGGAATCTGGCTATGTTTTAGAACAGTTATGTATATTGCTCATCTTTGGAGCAGTAATACACATCCAAAGAGTATGGGTGAAGGAATTATAAGATTCTCTACAAAGTGATGTCCAATAGCCCCAAAGAGTGACTAGGAAGATTCTTTAGGATTTAATATGAGCCAGGCTCTGTGATGAGAGCTTCAAATAGGGGAAATGTGGTAGAGGAAGTAGGCTCCTGTTGGAAAACAGTGAGGAAGTAGATAGAGATAAGATTCAAACGCAGTTCTGTCCGAAGCCCATGTGGTTTCCATCACACCATGCTGTCTTCCTATGCACTTAAGGAAGCTACTCCACTTATGATCCCTTATCAATACCATTGGTGAGCAAAGATGAGGCTGTGCTGGATAGTCTTTGTGTTTCTGAGCACACATAAGTAATATCATTATGCATTAATGATTTGATTTGCCATTTGACTGTCTTTGGAGCACTGGACTCACCTATTAAAAATACTAAAGAGGAATAATAGAGTATATGCTTGTCCAATTCCATTTCACTTTTTCCAATGCCTCGTTCATAGTACGTGATCAGTAACTACTTTTTGGTTAGTAGATTTGTTGGTTGGCTTGTTATGTGTTTGAAGCACACATTTAAAGAGTTATCTTTGGGGTGGGAGGAAAGTCCTCAAACATAAGACAGCTAGGGAAGAATACACAAAGAGTAAAAAAGTAACACATTGCAACACACACACACACACACACACACACACACCCCCCAATATCCCTCGCACACAAATTGGAAAGTTCCAAGCAGGGGGATCAATATAGACGGACGTAAGAAAAATGTTATACAGGTAGTTGGACTGAGTCTAGCCTCAGATGATTAGAAGTTGTGTGTCTAGATGAGAGAGGAACATTAGCCAGGAGAATAAACGTCACAGGTAAGATCGTAAAGACAAGAGTGAATGTGGTGTGTTCTTGATAGTGTATGGGAAATCAGAGACTGGACTCGTGAGCTTAAAAGCGATAATGCATCTTCATGGAGTGGCCTCAGATGCTGAACATACCTTAAAAAGATAGGTTAAGGATTTGGGTGGGGCTTGTCCAGGGAACTCTTGGAGGTGCATTAAACGAGCTTGGGCAGTAAAGATGAAGTAACAAAATGGATGCCGTAGGATTTGACAAGTCTACAAATTCGGCAGGGGTGCTGGAGAGCTACAGAGAGATGCTGGGAACTCAAACGAGGAGAGCCTGGCCTGTGGTGATAACGGTGTGCCGGCACAGAAGAAACACACTTTTAAGAGAGAAAGGGCTCAAATCATAGTTCTGCCATCTTTAGCTCCGTGTACTGGGGGAAATAACTTAACCTCCTAGAAAATGAAAGTCCCCATCTGTAACGAAACCTCATTCATAAGGCTTTTGTGGGTTTTTATTTAAATCTCGCACAACATACATTAGCACTGATTCTGGACCACTGCAATTACTTTGTCAGCTCGAGCTGCCCTAACAAATAAAGACCTAATGGCTTCAACAACAGAAATTTAATTTCTCATGTTCTGGAAGCTAGAAAGTCCAAAATCAAGGCTAGAGTCTGGCTTCTGGTGAGGGCCGTCCTTCTGATTTGCAAACGGCCTCCCTCGTACTGCTCCTCACATGGCCTTTCCCAGGTGCATGCATGTGGAGAAACTGAGCTCTCTTGCCTCTTCTTATGATCTCATCAGATCAGGACCTTGTCCTTATGGTCTCGTTTAACCTTACTTGTTTTCATAAAGTCCCCATCTCTAAATACAATCATTGGGGGACAGAGCTTTCAACATATGAATTTTATAGTGATGCAACTGAGTCCACAGCAGCTGACATGTGGTCGGTGCCCACGACAGTGAAAGAATCAGCATGGAAACTGGCCAGATGTAGCCCCTGACTGAGAAGGAAAATGAAGAAAGGGGACAAATTAAATGGAATGTCGAAATTCCAAGCCTGAGCAGCTGGAGGAATTGTGATCTATGTCATATTGATCCTTCCTACCTTCATCTATTAACCCTTCTCTTCTAATTTCCATTGCTAAATAAACAGTCATTGGCGGTCTTTGTCAAGTAGGACCTTTAAGCACTGATCAACACATATCTAGCTCTTTATCTCTATTAAAAAAAGAAGACTCATTCTGGTTTGTATTTCCAGGAAAATTCTCAGATGATCTCAGGATATTCTTATAAGTAACTGTTTTTGTCATGGAAGAAATTCAGCATGCTCCTTATTCAACGTGAAAGTCGAGGAAAAGAGATTTTTTCATTACATTCCTGGGACTTTAGTGAGATTTCTAGAAGTTCTATCTGTTTGGCTTTGCCTCTTTTCCAAATTATGGAAAAGTAATTAGAGGCAGGCACGTGATATCCTATTGCATGTCCACAATGAATTATGTTTAGAACTTGTAAGGAGGGTGGCGTGTCCACGGACGTGTACGGGTGTGTGCACGCACACGCACGCTGTCTAACGACTCCCCGGTACATAGCGGGTAGCAAAGGAAAACGGAAGGTAGAGCTTTATGTGGTTTTGCGAACACAGTCTTTCCTTTTCGCTTGCCTGGGAAGTGATGCTTCTGGAGATACTGCCAACAGATGAAGTATCATTTCCGCCACGTTACTGAGAAAAAACAACTTGCCGTATCTCTGCACTTCCTTTTTCCATTCATTGCTGCGAGGGTTACCTTTTACGGTCTCACGCACAGATATAAAGGTGAGGTGGTGCTGGGTGTGGGAAGATGAGGCTGGGCAAGGAGAAGAGAGAATCCTCATCCGCTAGATACCTATTCTGTGAGGTGCCCTAGGCTCTAGCAGATAGCAAGACTAGAGAGACAGACAGGTGGAGATATTGGAAGCTCAAGGACAGAGAATTGAACGAATCACATTCCTTAGTCTATTACCCTGAGCGCATATGAGGTCCCTCTCTCTTGTGTCTACTCATTTATCCCTTGACTACGTTTTCTACTCCTATCCCCTTTTTTTCTCTCCATAGGGAAATATGATTTTACAGATCAAAAAACAGTTAAGAAAAGTCAACTAAATTAAGTAGGCTTTTCTAATGCCCCACAACACATTAGTGCAAGTGCCTGGATTGAAATCAGATGAAATGTGTGTTCCACTGAATACGCTTATTTTGTGAAATCCTCAAAGGCAGACGATAATAATGTATACCAGAAAAATTTGGAACCATGTGACGTGTTTGTCTCACCGGGAATACGCTGTTGGGATGCCAGGTCAGGAGGTAGCAAGTGTGTTGAGTGCCTGTGTGGACCACGTGTTAAAGTTTTAATACCCTTTATTGTAGAGTAAATTATGAACCTTAACTAATTGTGGTTAACAAGCATATTATAGCAATTTTTATAGAACAAACTTCAGGCTTTCCTGAAGACTATGTTCTCTAGGAGATGAGCAGGGGGTGGAAGGAGGGTGTTAGCGGTGATTAACATAATTAAGTACTATAATCAAACTCAGAAGGTTTACATTGTAACCTTCCTCCCGCTAAGTTAGCAGCCCAGGTCTAAATATTTGAGTTCTGTGTCTATGATTATTGTTTAAATAGAGTTTTTTTGCAGCCTTTCCTCCCACGCCATGAACTCATTTCATAATAATACAAAATTTTGGAAGAAAAAAAAATCTCAAGATTTTTCAAAATGTTCTGCCATTTTTATCATGATGACAAAAAGTGGACTGAGGTAAAAACACTATTTTATATTTGATCAGTGAAGTATGATATGTAATATAAAATTAATTTATCAGAGCTTTCAAGAATATTCATAAACCATGTAGACAGTTTACTTTCTCCATTTAATAAATGGCATGAGTTATTTAATATTTAATTTCTGATTGAAATTAAACCGTGAAATTAAACATTGCTTTTCAGAACTACTGTGTGGAATCATTGCATTTCATACTTAGAAAACAATTTGTTTATTTTTTAATTTGTGAGGTGTTTTCAGTGTTCCATTTGCAAGCCCTTCTGCACATAGGTGCTGTTTGTGAAGATAGTGTTTATTCCTCCAAATAAAAGTCAAATCAGATATAATCATCACTAAGTTTTCTCTTGTTCACATTGGTTTTCAAAGCGCTAGAGACACCTTCATGTGCTTTATGAGAATGTTGATCAGATCGGTGCATCTTAAATACCCAGAGAAAATGCAGGCACATCAGTGTTCCTGATGCTTCCTGCCCATAACCAACATCACGTTATGGGTATAAATTAAACAGCATATGACTTAAAATAAAATAATTTAAAACGGTGTAATGGTTGCATCCCCATAACCACTAGCAACTGAGGGATAAACTGAGTGGTTGGGTCATTTAATTCATACCACACGATAAACACCTTTAACAGTAATTCAGTCACCATGCATGGAAAGCTTACCAAGCACAGAGCACTTTACATGGATAATCTAGTTTGATTTTCCCAATAACTCCATGAGTTTGGAACTATTTTCTATGTCCATTTCAACAAGTGAGGAAACATAACCTCATCAAATAATAATGGTTGAGTGTTTACTGTGAGGCACGGTTCTAAGCTTTTTAAATATGCTCATTTACTCCTTAGGACAACCTAATGAAAGAGGTACTATCATTATTCCCCTTGTATGGATAAGAAAATTGAGACTTAAACAATGTAAAAACTCCTCTAAAATCACATCATTTGCTGATAAAAAGAGCCAGAGTTAGTCAGATCATCTGACTCCAGAGTCCAAGTTCTGACCCAGCTATGCTCACAGGAGGCAGAACTAGTATTCAAGCCAAGCTTATCCAAATCTGTATACTTGATATCTATCTATGCCTTTAAAGAAAATGAAACAAAAATTCTACTACCACTTGTCATAGTATGAACCTATTAGAACACTACATTCGTGGTCGCAAATGCTGACCTGCCGTCACCACCCTACCCAGCTGAAAGAGCCTTTCGATATTTCTCCTGGAAACGCTTCCTTCTCTCCTGGCACACTACGACCACCTGAGTTTCCTCTGGCACCCCCAGCCACACAGCCTCATTCTCCTCTGCTAATTCCTCCTCATCCCCAGCCCTCGAACACTTGAAGTGCCCCAGGACCTGGTCCTTGAGTTCTATTTCTTGTCCATCTCAACTTATTTCCCTGAAAGGGTCCTTTTAAGCATGGGTATCATCGCCCAAGTCATGGAGCTTTAGGTGATCACCCCAGAAGAATGGGGCAAAGAAAAATAAAACCCCGCGAAGGAACTCCTGGAAATGCTATCGAATGAGGAACGACAGACGGTGTGTGCGTGCGCATGTGTCTGTGTGTGCGATGAGAGAGCCTGAAATCTATGTGACATCTATGTGACATGACGACGTAGCATCAATAAGCTCGACTATGCTAATCACGTCGCTACGCGTATGTGTACCGAATCACCTTAAATATATGTCGTACACCTTAAACACAGACAATGTTTAGTTTTAAATGTATTATAAATGGATGATACTACTGAATACTCACACTGTAATGAGGAGAGCCAGAGGAGATACGAGAAAAGTCACGTGCAAGTGAAAAGTAGAGGGAGAGACGAGTGTAAAGTCAAGTTCACGATGAACTACCACACTTGACGCAGAGAGGAACGTACAGAGAGGACTTAAGAGAAAGCAAAGTTGGCAGCAGTGTGTACTCCTAGTAAAAAATACCGACAGAGAGTCCTAGATACAGAGAACAAACTGGTCATCTCCAGATCGGGGAGCGGGGCTGGGTCGGGGGCATGGGTGGAAAAGGTGAAAAGGATTAGGAAGTACAAACTGCCAGTTACAACAATAGTCACAGGGGTGCAAAGTCCAGCCCAGAGAATATAGTCAAAAATGCTGTGATCACTGCGGTGTGGTGTCAGGTGGGTACCAGACTTATCAAGGCGACCGCTTTGTAAGTTACACAAATGTCGAATCCTCGTGTTGTATTGTACCCCCTGAACTAATATAACATTGTATGTCAAATCGAACTGAACAATAATATTTTTTTTTAAAAAAGAAAGTAGTTCTCATAGAGCAGTGCCAGAGTGAGCTAAGGGGTCTATGGTAACAAAGGAAATGGAGTCCACTACAGTTTTGCACAGGGGAGGAGACAGGAGTACACGATGACAAAAGGTGTAAACGCTTTTGCTCACCTAGCCATTCAGTACTTATTCAGCATCTACTACACACCTAGGATGATTCGAAGGACTGGCTACATAACACCGAACAAAACAAAAAAGATAAGTCCTGTCTTCCCCGGGCTCCATGATGATGGGCTTGATGAAAGTCAATATTTTTACGAACGTGTGAGGAGTCCTTATACATGTAAGACAGGTGGCATGCTAATTCCTTCTTTTATTAGATGAGGTTTACCTTTTCCCTAGCTTATTGACTATGTTTGCAAAATAAAACACTACTTTACTCATTTCTATATGTCACTCCAATACATTAAGATGCCTAAATTTGTTTAATATTAACTATGGGGTGGAGTAGGGATAATAGGATTTGTTGATCGTTTGCTGTGGTAGATGAAGAAAAAAAGGAAGGAGAAGGA
Source organism: Pteropus alecto (assembly GCF_000325575.1). Lineage (NCBI taxonomy): Eukaryota > Metazoa > Chordata > Mammalia > Chiroptera > Pteropodidae > Pteropus > Pteropus alecto. Next base: position 1,416,725 of record NW_006430726.1, on the reverse strand, counting down.
AAGGAAAAGAGGAGAAAAAAACGTGTGTTTCATCCTTCTTTCTGGTTCCCTTAACTATCTCCATTCTCCCCATCCCCTCTTTGAACCATTCACGAGACTAGGAAAGTTCCACCTTTGAGTCTAAGCCTCCTGCTTCATGATCTAATCTTGGTTCTCCCAGGATTCTGATGACACGGTGTGTTAGCACACCCTCGGCACTATGCTGCATGATCATTTTTAACAAAATGGGTTCCCCTTCTAATCAGAAGGACTTTCAGAATCGTTTCATGATTATTGGCAACTCTTGGTTCATTATGAGTACACAAAACTCCAAACGCTCTTTGCCTAACCTCCACCTCTTTTCCCCAGTACAGCCTCCCAAAACACACACACGCACGCACACACGCACGCGCACGCACGCACGCACACACACACACACCACTTTCTAAAAACACCAAATGTGAAAAATATATCTTTTCCTCTCCTCAGTGATAATTACCCCACTTCTCTACTTTATAAAGAGCAGGCAGGCTGAGATCCTCCTGGCAGAATGTCGTCATTTGCGTTTCAAAGCAGGCACAAAATTAGACAGCATTGTGGGTAATGGAATGCAAAGGATGCGGAGCTGACACCTTCTTAACAAAATTAAACTGTTAATATGTACCTGGAATTCATATGGGGAAGGAGCATGGGGTTCAGTTATGGAGCCCCTCTTCCAGCACCGTATTCCCTGGGAGGAGTGCGGGGGGAGGCTCTCAGACTCATGGCATCCCACCATCCCAAAGCCTGCTGACTGTCTCTTGGGATGGTACTTGGAGGTCCATAAACACAGTCACAAACTAATGTCTTCACCTGGGTGAATCAATTTAACTTAAACCTGAATATAAAGTTTGGTGACATCGAGTTTCTTGGTGATGAACTAGACCTCATGCAGAAATTCTCCTGGGAACCATGACGTGGGAGTGAGAAGTTAGGGGCACTTCGAAGGAAGAGAATGGAGTATTGAGGCTGCAAAAATCCTTGCCTGCGCTCTTGGTATGTCATGTTGGGGGCTGGGGGGAGAGTGTCCAAATTCCCCCCCAGCTGAAATTGCAGTTTCTTGTAATTTAAAGGTTATTATTGCCGAATGTTTATGTCTTTCTCAATGAAAAGCTCTATCTACATTGGTGTTTAAACTATCCTTGTCGACGGAAAGACCGCTTTGGGAAAGGTATGCATTAATCTAGTCTGCTAAAAAAGTAAAAAGTACACCTAACACTTAGATCTAGTGTCCGAATACTATCTTCATGAATAGCACCAGATACCCTTGGAAACAGGCTGATTTCAGAGATGAATCAGGGAAAGCACGAGATGAACTTAGAATGTATTGCTGTGCCCCAAATAAAGACATGCTCAAAGAATGATGGGGAAATGTCTAAGAGATATGTGAGCCAGTACGAATTTCCACCATGCAAATTTAGGGTAATTTGAGCATCAAAATAAATAATAATACTCATTTATTATAACTCATTGAAAAAAATAGTAATCAATGAATCCATAGAAATGTAAATTAAGTAATTAAGGAATACTTCTTCCGTATAATAGAATGCTGACTAATAAATATAGAAGAAATAATGGAATTTGAAAATAACCACTTGGCTTCTACCATAATTATTATTTCAGGCAAAAATCATCAACGGATGTTAAAATGGATGGGTGAATGATGAAAAGAACACATATAGTCTCATCTGCCCACAGTTACTTATTAATTAAAAAGGGAAAATCATAACTTGATAATGCAGAAACTTGTCAACCCATGCCTTAAATCAAAGTGAAGCATCATCAATAATGGTTTAAATACACGTCATGTGCCTCTAAACATGAAGCAGAGATAGACAAAACACCATATCTGTGGTATTCTTGCCAAAAGAACGTAATCCAAGTTTCCTCACAAGAAGACATCAGGCAAACCCAGGTTGAGAGACATTCTCCAAAATAACTGGCCTGAACCCATTTTTTTAAAAAAATGTAAAGGTAATGAAAAGTAAAATAAGTTCAAGGAAGTATTCTAGATTAAAGCACATTCAAGAGATTTGACAACTAAATGAACCTTATTATTCTGAATTGGATACTTTACTCAAGATTTTTTTCCCTTTTGCCGTAAAAGGCATTACTGAAACCATTAAACATTATTGTTACAGTATCGATTACCATTGATTTTTATAATTATACTGTGATTATATACATAAATATCCCTGTTTTTTAGGAGATGGACACCAAGCTATTTAGCAGTAAGGTTGCATTATGTCTGCAACTTATTCTCCAATAACTCAAACTCAGAAAAAAATAATTGTGTGGGTGGGCGTGCATGTGATAATAAGAGAAAGGGAACGATGTGAGAAAGCATTAGCATTTGAGGAATTTCAGTGAAGGTCTGTGGATATTTTTTGCAACTTTTTTGAAGGTCCGAAACTAAAGATAAAAGGTTAAAGTATACGAAAGGCATGTCACCTGAGATTGATAGTACCTTACTCTGTTTTTTTGAAAATTCGATTCTTTGACCTTCTCACGCTTACTATTTTAAAGAAAGCTTCAGTCTTTTGGTGGTCTGAAAACCTAAGATTCGGTCTCATCTTACTAAAAGGAGTCCACGAGAAGTCTAAATTACTTATACAACAAAACAGACATATTGAATAAATCTATAATTTGTCGGCAGTGGTCTGTCTACAACCTTCACGATGTGCCTTCGAGATCCATTTACTAATGGCACGAGTTCCCAGAATGGCATTTCAGGGCTTGCCTAGAACCCTTGGCTCAAGTTCCCCCTGCTTTTTTGTAAGCATCCCAGAGAAACAGCAGCGATGGATCAAGGGCAGGACAGAGAACAATAGGATAGAGCTTCTTGCCTGAGAAGTTCCGGTGAGGTTTTCTGTGGATCCTGATCTCTTTTTTGGGGACAACGCTCAGTACTACGTGAAAAGTAGATGTCAATACAGAGGAGAGGTGATATGACAGTATATTTTTCTGTGGATTATCACCCCTAAAGATCACTGGAAACATGGGGGTGGGGGGGTGAGGAGAAGCAGCATGGAACAAGGAGCAGAGTTCGCAGACTGTGAAATAAGGCAGATCCTTATTTAAATGTGGGCAAATCTTTAACCCACTCTTAACCTCCGTATACTTATCCATAAAAGCATGAACACTGATTGTTCGGGGGAATGTATTTCAAAGAATAAAATAATTAAAAAATGTGGGATGTGCTATAGATTCTCCACTCTTCCCTCCAGGTCTGAATTTCATCTTTCTCCATCCTGCCTGGCCCTAGACGTCAAGAATCGTTCAACAAAGCTTCCTTGCCCTGGGCTACCGGTGGGGTTGGGACAAACTGTGGCATCATCAGGGGATGAGGAATTAGTAAGAGAAAGAGGTGCGATATCTAGTCTCCCATCTCCCTTAATTGTTTGGCGGTGGCTGCACTGTTCTAGCGGAAGCAGCCCTATTGGACAGCCAGCCCTTCCTCTGCAGATACAGCTCACAGGGTAGGGCGTCTCTTCCTGAGTTCTCCCTCTCCTGCTCACTAAGGATACTGCCTCCCACTATGGCTTTTCCCATCTTTTGAGTCCTTTATTCCTGCCTTTGTAAGCAGTCCCTCTATCAAATGCTCAGTGACCCCTGTGCCATGTGCCAGCTGTTTGCTGCTAGGACAAGTACTGTCCTCGACCAATCCTGGCCCTCAGAGGAGGCCACTTCTGCAACTCTTACTTCCTCTGGCTCTGCTCTAGACCAGTTAAAAACCCTCTTATCAAGGGAGGGACAGGCTCTCCAATGACTCTCTGAAGTTCGCAGGCGACTCTACTTATGATGCTTATGCTTTTGAATAACAAAATTATTATCAGGCACCACTTTACTGACTTTTAAATAAAAGGCAATCTTGATGATTAGATATGGGGTCAGGGTTCTGAAAACAAACAAACAAACAAACAAAAGAAAAAAACAGTCCACATTCTGTCCATTTGCATTCCTGGGGCCCTGTGCAGACAAGATGAGCTGGTTCACATGATGTGATTTTTACAGTCACCCCCTCTTATCAGCAGAGTCCCTTATCCATGGTCTCAGTCACCCGTGGTCAACTGCCATCTAAAAAGACTCAATGAAAAATTCCAGAAACAAACAATTCATAAGCTCTACATTGCGTACTGTTTAGATTAGCAAGATAAAGTGTCACGCCATCCTGCTTCATCCTGCTCGAAATGCACATCATCTTTTCCCAGCCTCTCCATGCTGTAGTTACTCTCCGCCCATTAGTCACTTAGTAGCCCTCTTGGTGATCAGATCAGCTGCTGTGGCATCTCGGTGCTTGTGTTCAAGTAAACTTTATTTGACTAAACAATGGTCCCAAAGCACAGAGCAGTGATGCTGGCAATTCAGATATGCCAAAGAGAAGCCGTAAAGTGCTTTCTTTAAGTGGAAAACTATATGCCGACTTTGCTACGATCTATGTTAAGATCAAATCTTCTATCCACGAAATTGTGAAGAAAAAATAAACGTGGGCTAGTTTTCTGAGAAAGACAGAAGCCACGTTCACATGACTTTTATTACAGCATACTATTATAATTGTTCTGTATTATTGTTACTGTTAAATTTTTACTGTGCCTAATTTATAAGTTAAACTTGATCATAGTTATCTCTATATAAGAAAAAACATAGTATATATAGGGTTCGGTACTACCCATGGTACCCACTGGGGGTCTTGGAATATATCCCCGTGGATAAAGGGGGACCACTGTATTAAGGATTGGCAATAACATTCCCAGGTACCCACTGGGGGTCTTGGAATATATCCCCGTGGATAAGGGGGGACCACTGTATTAAGAATTGGCAATAACATTCCTTAATATTTGTTTTACAATAGCTTCAGGCAAAAGGGAGAAAATGAGCAAATGGGTTTGATCTAGTAAGACTATGATTATTGCCCTTCCAGCGGGATTTCATGTCTGTGATCTAATTTGTTTTCTTAGTTTTTACTTCCATAGATTGCATAACATCTGAAACCCACCTTAATTTGCTCCTTGTTTCTGGCATCTTCCCCTCCATGGCACTGAACATCTGGGAGCATTTTACAAGGCTTTCCTGTCATCTGCCAAACTGCGCTCACATGTGTCTTTCAGGAGTCCAATTTTCTCCAGCAAGTAATTGGCCAATGCAGAGAAACAAAGTATCATTTTATTTTACATAATGGCACTATGTAAAATGATTCACTAATCCAGTGCTGAAAAATAATAATCACAAGTTGGAAGATTTAAAAAACACATGTGAGAAGATAGCACCCAGGGAAATCTAGCTCTTAGTACTTACACAAGCTCACTCTTGCCCCCTGCAGTTTGCTGAGGGACAAAAGAATCCTTTGTAATTAGCCTTATGTTTTCCTTGCAAACTTTAGCTGAAATGTTCATTCGCCTTATAAGGAGCTGTCAGTGCCTCCGGGAACACACCACGCAGCAATAGTATTTAGAAATGGCTTTGCTTCCACATAATATATCTCTGTTCTTCCTTTAGTCTCCACTTCTTGTTAACGGAGAAAACTATCCAGAAAAAAAGATGCAGCCTACGACTTATTATGGATTACTATGTCCTGTACTTCTTACCATTTGAAATAAATGTCTATATCAAAGGAAGATACAGCGATAGTTAGTGCCTTTCCCTGGGTAGTAATATGATTTTGAAAAATAGAATGACTAAGTCAGTAAGTTGGGCGAGCTTATCTTATTGCCGGCAGTTTATTTTACTAATGATATTGCTGAGAAAACATCCCCTCCAGAGCCCTACAATTCAGCACCCACGCCACTGGACAGTTCCCTCTCAGCCAGCATCGACACGCCACCACCTAGTTGAATGGAAATTAAGGATCAAAGAACGGTTTTCTGTGGTGACGAAGACCTCTAGAAGCCTAAGCCTCTCTACACTCTACTACAAACTACTCTTTTCTGGCTTGAAAAAAAAATTCTTCTTTGTCCCCTCCCTAACGGTACAAGGTAGAATTTCAAACACATCGCAAACCTACCCCTGAAGTGGATTAGACATATCAATAAGAGATTTAGGGACAAACTCAGGGTTTCACCTATTTTAAAAGGTAAATGGACTAACTCCCACCCTCAGTGAATTAAATAACAATGAATGGTTTTATTAATATCATGGTACATTCTAATTTATATCTCTGAGCTGGTATGAATTCTACACCTGCCATTATCCAAGTAGCGATTCGCATTCTCAAGTCCATCCTACAAAGCTTATATGTCTGAAGTCAGTAAGAGGTCATTTCATCTCTGGGCATCTCAGACCATCCGATAGGTCTTCCTGAGCAAACTAGGTGGTATCAGATATTAAAGGATATAAGTTCTCTACATCAAGTCAAACCAGGACACTCACTCACACTCACTCACACTCTCTCTCACTCTCTCACTCTCTCACTCTCTCACTCTCTCACTCTCTCACTCTCTCACTCTCTCACTCTCTCACTCTCTCACTCTCTTCTCTCTCTCTCTCTCTCTCTCTCTCTTTTTCAGTAGGGAATTATTTGAAAACAGCTAACAGAATAAACACTGCCCATTCCTTCTACCATTCATTGTATGCAATACTCATTATATTACTTTTTCAAAAAAGTTATTATTATTTATGCCTACAGCACCTAGTCTTCCTAGGTGGTCTCCCATCCAAGTACTAACCAGGCCCAACCCTGCTTAGCTTCTGAGATCAGACATTGGGCTTGTTCAGGGTGGCATGGCTGTAGACTATGGACCGTGGCTCCACTGAGGCGTGAACCCAGGACCTTCTGTGTGTAAAGCAGATGTGCTAACCACTACACTATGGAACCACATCCTCATTATATTACTCTTCTTACTATTCTGTAGACAAACCACTGAATCTGTTTTCACTTTTGCAGCTTAGAAATAAACTATAAGATTCTAGGTTTTCTGTTGATGAGAGCAAAGCAGAAGTAAACTCTTTCCTATCTTACTCTGGATTTTATATTTCCACCAAAACCAGCGAGTTGTCCTTGAAACTTCAGCAGGTTCAGCACAGTGGTGTTTATTAAGCTCACTGTCACTTACAACCCTACATGAACAACTGTGCATCTGCCAAGGGTGTGTGTCCTTGGTTGGGGGCTCTTGAAGCAGAATTTATCCTTATAGCTTCACATCATACAGAAAAAATAATTAGTTGCAGCTAAGTGCTTTATTTTTTTAATGTATACAAACTGGAATATGACAGAACTTAAAGCCGTGAATATAAATCCTCATACAGGTTGAATAAGAGCCGTTAATCATCATACTTTGAAGATATTCCTTCAACTTATAACAATTGCACTGCATTGTACTATCATTCAGCTCATAGGTCTCCATATTTTCCCATAAACATAAGATGAAAGGCTTGGCAAAGATTTATTTCTTCATTTATTTATTGATTACCTCCCATGCATCAGGCATTGTTCTAGGTGCTAGGAATATAGCTTTCAACAAGACCGATAAAGTTCCTTCTCTCATGGGTTGTACATTCTAGCTGGGAGAGACGGCCGATACTAAATTAAAGGTGTCATACTAGTAGTGACTAGGAATGCTACTTTAGGCAAGGGGAAAAGTCTTGCTGAAATGGTGAAATGCAAGCTGAGATTATGACATTTAAGCTGAGAGTTGAATGTCAAGGAGGAGCTGGCTATGCAGCGATCTGTCGGAAATGCATACCAAGTGGAGGGAATTACTAGTGAACAAAGTTTAAGTAGGGAATTATCCGTCTTAGGCTGTTCGAGAAACAGAATGTCTGGTCAAAGAACAGACAATTTCTTTGTTTCTTTAATCTAGTGGCTAGTAACCATATAAAACGTAAAATCAGATTGGAGCATGAATAAATCTCAAAATCATTATACTGCGTGGAAAAAAAAAATCCCAAAGGGGGAAAATAGAGTACATACTCTGATTCCATTGATATAAAAATCTAATATTCAGGGACTAAAAGCAAATCCTTGGTTTTCTGGGTGAGGGATGGATTATAAAGAGACTCAAGGATATTTGGGAGGATGACGGAAATGATTATAATTTCATGAGTGTATCTATACATGCTCAAACTCATTGAACTGCATATTTTTAACATGTACAGGTAACTGCACAT